>NC_036258.1:10283655-10361021 GCF_002742605.1 Olea europaea var. sylvestris | reverse complement strand
TTTATTTATTTATTTATTTTTATTTTTTTACTTCGCTATAGTTTAGAGCATCTTTGGTTTAGCATTTAACTCACTTATTTTGCTAAAGAAAGCTACTTTTTTCATTAGCAAATTTTACTTATTCAGAAAGTTATTTGCTAGTGAAACCAATGTGCTAAAGATATACATTAAATATAGTTGAAATAGGCTTCCTATTGAGATTTTGATCTAGTACATAGCTGAATGGAGAAGGAAAATTGGTATAAAGATCAATATTGCTAATATGCAAATCGATGGTTCTTTTTCAGCTTTTAACAAATGGTCTCAACTTGCTGCATTTGACATGTTGACATCCAAACTCCGATCTAATAAAAAAACAGTTCGCTAACCCCATCTCAGTTAAAAGTGAGTTCGATCCTTACTCCCAGGTCGAACAATCCCGTCGTTATCGCAGAAAAATATCATGATTACCCCATGTCACATCACCCTATCAATCAAATACATTTGCCACAGGTGATATCATCACCACCCGGAACAACCAATCCTAAGTTCTCAACCTCCAGCCCCTTGCAGGTCATCATTACCTGGGAAAACATTAACACATGGCCACCGGCCTCATTGACCAATCATAAGAGAATTCGGCGACCCGAGTTTCGAGCTCGATACTGTTGCTGATTTGACTGATTTGATATAATGTCGGCTGAAACTATGTATAAATAGTTGAATAGGACTCTTGTAAAGGGCAAGTGATTTCATATAACAACTCAAGGCATAATTACACTCTCTAAATATATTTTATGGTCTTTTTTAACAATAAATCGCCATTTTTTTTCTTAAAATTAGCATTGCTAATTTTGACGTCAACAGTTTGGCGCTAGAGGAAATGCTCTAATTGTGAAAAATAGTCTCGTTCTCTCCACAAAATTCGAGAGCCATGAGTCGTAGCTCAAGTTCCAAAAATCCATTTCACACCCACCCTCATGAAACGAATACACCACCAAGTTCTCCACGACGACAGGACCCTCAAACGACCGCCATGAGAGAAACATGTACCAGCCATCAACGCAACTCCCCGGGAGTGCATAAGGTAAACATATGGGAATTCGAAATCATTCCACTAGACCTGCGGACCAGGATTGAAGAAGGAGAACCCATCGAAGAACTAGAAGGAGTTCAAGTCTGTGCTAAGGACCCAACAAAAGAGCTCAAAGTTGAGCGCGAGCTGCAGCCATCCACCTGAAACGAAATTGTGGCCTTCCTTAGACAAAACCTTGATGTCTTCACCTGAAATCACGGGGACATGAGAGGAATAGACCCCAATATCGCATGCCACAAATTACAGGTGGATCCTTCAGTTCGACCAAAGCAGCAAAAACGACAACCTCTAAACCCTGAAAGATATGAAGCACTCAACAAGGAGGTGCAAAAACTGTTGCATAACGATTTCCTCCATGAGCCCAAATACCCGAAGTGGGTCGCAAATTCGGTCCTTGTGAAAAAACACAACAGAGATTAGAGGGTATGCATAGACTTCACCGACCTCAACAAAGCATGCCCAAAAGATAGTTTTCTTTTGCCAATAATAGATCAAATGGTGGACGCCACTGCCGGACACGAACTACTCAACTTTATGGACGCGTATTCTGGATATAACCAGATACCGATGTAAGGCTCAGATCAAGAACATACCTCGTTTGTAACTGATCGAGGACTTTATTGCTACAGAATAATGCCATTTGGTCTCAAAAACGCTGGTGCGACCTACCAACGACTAGTGAATTCCATGTTTTCCCAGCAGATCGAAAAAATAATGGAAGTGTATGTTGACGATATACTAGTCAAAAGCATCAAGGCCAAGGATCACTGTCAACACCTAGCCGAGATGTTTGATATATTGAGGAAGTATGGAATGAAGTTGAGATTCCTAGGTTACATTGTGAACAACTGAGGAATCGAGGCAAATCCTGAAAAAATACAAGTTGTCATCCTAATAAGGCCTCCAACTAAACCTAGAGAGGTATAAAGTTTAACCGGAAGGATTGCCACCCTCAGCCGGTTCGTCGCCAAGTCTACGGACCATTGCAAACCCTTCTTTGACATGTTACGAAGAGGAAAGAAGTTCGAATGGACCAAAGAATGCCAGGACGCCTTTAACGAGCTAAAGAGACAACTAGCTCTGCCTCCGTTGCTTTCAAAACCTAAGACCGACAAGGTCCTGAAGCTTTATTTATCTGTTTCAGAACACGCCATTAGTGCAGTTCTAACCCGAGAAGAGAACAATGTTCAACACCTAGTCTATTACACAAGCAAAGCGCTTCACGAAGCCGAACTCAGATATTCACCTATAGAGAAATTGCCATTCACCATGCTGATGGCCGCGCGAAAACAAATGCCATATTTCTTGGAACACCCCATTGAGGTCCTCACCAACTCTCCATTAAGGCAAACACTACAAAGAGCCGACACTTCAGGTCGGATGGTAAAATGGGCAGTTGAGCTCGGACAATTCGACATTAAATACACGCCACGTTCCTCCATCAAGGACCAAGCACTCGTCGACTTTGTCTCTGAATTCTGCAGCGTCTCAATCGAGGAACTACAAGAAGAAGCCTCATGGAGACTTTATATTGACGGTTCATCCACCGGAGAACGATCTGGGACAGGCGTCGTATTAATCAGCCCTGAACATCGCATATTCTGCGAAACCTTGCCATTTGACTTTAAAGCCTCAATCAATGAGGCAGAGTACAAAGCCCTGCTACATACGCAGGCCGATCTAAGGTTGTATGTGTTACCCTTAGTAGGCATTCCTTCTAAGGAATCTTACAAAGCCATGCTCCAGACGCAGGCCGATCTATGGTCATAAGTGCTGCGACCCTTGGTGAACATTCCTCCTAAGGAATCTTACAAAGCCCTGCTACATACGCAGGCCAATCTAAGGTTGTACATGTTACCCTTAGTGGACATTCCTTCTAAGGAATCTTACAAAGTCCTGCTACATACGCAAGCCCAATCTAAAGTTGTACGTGTTACCCTTAGTGGACATTCTTCCTAAGAAATCTTACAAAGCCCTGCTACTTACGCAGGCCGATCTAAGGCTGTACGTGTTACCCTTAGTGGACATTCCTCCTAAGCAATCTTACAAAGCCCTGCTACATACGCAGGCCGATCTAAGGTCGTAAATGCTACGACCCTCAGCGAAAATTCCTATTTGGAGATTCTACGAAGCCCAGCAGCATGTGCAGGGCGATCTAGGTTCGCATGACTTACGAGTTCTATTACATACGCTGACTAGAAGACATTTCATCATTAAAAAATCACGAAAGGATGAAATAAGCAATAAAGTTTAGACCCCAGAAAAAAAAACATGCATTTTCATAAGCATTCAAAATAGAGTACGGCTCATCTTCGAGCACAAACAAGATATCCATAAAGTTTAACAAATTCATCACAAATCCAAAAAAATGTCCTAAGAAGAGCTAGGGGGAGAAAGGTCTTCGCGAGGAGTGACATTATCTTCATCAGCAGGAGAAATTCAAACCCTCACCGCTTCCGACAAACTCTGAAGCTCTTCCACAGCCTTCTCAAGGAAACCCACATCAAACCCTGGCCTCTCTCTGCGAATGTGTTTTACTACTTCCTTCAGAGCCACAACGTAAGCATCCTGAGCAAGAGCATCAAACTCGGAGGACGACCTCCAAGTCTCCACTGCCCTCGCAGCCCTAGATTCAGCCTCTTCAGCTCTATGCATCGCCTCTCATACTCTCTCATTTGCCTCCCGTACCTTCTCCACAGTCTCCTCAGTCCGAACTCTCTCTTCTTCAATCCTCTTCTTCTTAGCCTTAGCCCTACGACCGGCCTCTTCCTTCAGAGTTCTAATCTTCCCCATCCACTTCTCCTCCATCTCCAGCCTCGAGTTCAGCTCAAACCCCATCGTGTTAAGCTTCTTCTCGTATTCTTTTTCTTTTATTGCAAACTGAGCTCTCTCAGCCTCCATGCTGTTATACAAATTCAAGGCCTGATCCTTGGCCTCCATCAGTTTGTCGAGCTCAGATTTCACCTACATTAAAATCCATAAGTTAAGCACATCGCAAATATGTAAATCATCAAATAAAATGAAGTAAGAAAAATACCTTCTCAGCTACATCCGTCATGTACAGGATAGAGCGATGGTCGTGGACTTGAGCAGTCACTAGGGCCTCACCTATGGGCATCTCATTAAGGAAGCCCTGCTCCCTTTCACCCTAACTCCTGGTAAGTAGGTTTGCAGAATCACGCAGAGGTAGGGAAAATGCAGTAGTAACCTCCCTCGACGGAGATGGAGCTCGCAAGTAATCTAGGAAGATCTCTAGACGGTGGCCTAGCAGACTGTCCAACGATGGCCTCTGTAAGTCCGGGCACCTCTCCTGCACCCTTGCCGAGCTAGTCGAAGCAGAAGCAGGTGCCGTAGGAGGTGGCGAGGTATGAGCTAGAGATAGCAAAGTAATGGCCACCAAAAGAGAAGAGCTCAACACAGGATCAGCTTCAGGGACCCTTGGTACGGTCGGCGTACCAGTACGGTTCCTCTTCAAGGGGACCTCATCCTCCACTTCCTCAGAACAGCTTTCATCCAATTCTAGTGCGTCCCTCTTCTTGGCCTTTGCTGCGGCCGCAGCTTTCGCCACCTTGTATCCTAACGTTTCTGAATTGTGAGCTGTAAGCAAAAAAGTATGTCAATACTCAGCTCTAACAAATATCACCTCAATAAACCAATCAAACCCGACCTGAACTGGTCGGAACCGATGTAGGCGTCGTGGCGGTGGAAGGCCCCTGTACCCTGGTTTGAATCAAGCCGCCTGAAAAAGGTTGGAATTCGAGAGCAAAAATTTGCAAGATCTCTGTTTCTTCGGCAATGCACGAATTGCTTCCGCTCACCTTTGAGTGTCTTTCTTCAGTGTAGGCATCTTGTAATCTGCACAGTAACATAATATCAATTAGAGCCGCTTGGAATACAATCTAGGTCAAAACACCAAGAGGCAGTTACTTACATAACGAGTGATAAAGCGTTGGGACCACGTCGTCCCTATTCACCTCGGCAGAATGAAACTACCACTCCCCCAACACATAGAACCACTCTTCCTTCCATTTTTTAATCGAAGAGGGGTATCTAAAACCAGAAAACCTACCGTCCTTAGCCTAACACTTGTATACCACCAACCCAAGTTCTTCCCATCCTCCTTAAAAGTAAATAAAGAGTTGAACTGCTCAACCGTAAGCTCAAGGTTACCTAATCTATCCCACAGAATAAGCGTGGCGATCAGAGTCCACCACCCATTTGGGCATAACTGGGTCGGAGCTATGTCCCAAGAAGACAAGAACTTACGGATAACCTTAGGAATAGGTAATCTCAGCCGGCTTGAAGGATGGTAGAATTCAATAGGACACATCCCATAGGGAGAGCGTCAGCACGGTCAGATGGTTCAGGGATTATCATAATTACCGAACTCGAAATATCATATTTTGCCCCCCAACTAGCTAACATATCACCTGTAACTACCGACCTGTAAGAACCAACCCCCCATTCCAACTGATAGTTCTCTTCACTACCCATAGGGAAACCCGCCTCCTCGTCTACCCTATCTCGCCCCATCTCCCCAGGACGGGCCAAAGTAACAGGGTTAGCAACGGAAATAGGAACAGGAGTAAAAATCTCTCTACACCCCGAAGACGAACTAGAAGTAGAAGGGATGAATTCTTCCTGTTGATTTTCCCAGGATTGAACCCTCGACTCACTCGAACTCATGGAAAAAAACAAAACAAACGGTCTAAGTGAAGAAATGAAGGACGACCTTACTCAAACGACAGACAGGGCGTGCTAGAAATTCCTTGGTGCGTTAAGAGAAAACAGTGTAAAGTAAAAAGACAAAATGAAAAGCCATTAAATATTTAAAAAGAAGGAAGATAAAGGGTTTTAATCTGGGCCGTTAGTTCAAAATAAAGGAGGGAAGATCTACGGTCGAAATGTCTCATGGGCAAAATGACACAACATCAGGGAACTTATCAACGAAACGATCTAAAAATGTCGTACAGCTTATCCCTACCCAGGCATGACACTTGGCATAACAATAATTGCTTTTCTTGGAAAAAGAACCCGTGAAGTCAGAACGTCAGCCCCCCTTACGGAAGAACTGACCTGGGGGGGTAACTGTTGATATCCAAACTCCGATCTAATAAAAAACAGTTCGCTAATCCCACCTCAATTAAATGTGAGTTCGGTCATTACTCCCAGGTCAGACAATCCCGTCGTTATCTCAGAAAAATATCATGATTATTCCTTGTCATATCACCCTATCAATCAAATACACTTGCCACAGGTGACATCATCACCGCTCGAAATAACCAATCCTAAGTCCTCATCCTCCAGCTCCTTGCAGGTCATCATTACCTAGGGAAAACATTGACACGTGACCACTGACCTCATCGACCAATTACAAGATAATATGGCGACCCAAGTTTCGAGCTCGGTACTGTTGCTGATTTGACTGATTTGATGTAATAGTGGCTGAAACTATGTATAAATAGTTGAATAGGACTCTTGTAAAGGGCAAGTGATTTTATACAACAACTCAAAGCATAATTACACTCTCTAAACATATTTTGTGGTCTTTTTTCAACAATAAATCGCCTTTTTTTCTTAAAGTTGGCTTAAAATTAGCCTTGTTAATTTTGACGTCAACATAACACATTCTCTCCATTTTCGTAAGTATTGCTACTTTTTATTAAAAATAAAAAAAAATGTTTAAGGGCCTTGTATATAATTTATCGCCTGGGGCCTCAAAATTTTCAAGGCCGGCAGGGCTCAAAGATTTAAAGCGTGCTGATTATTGCCAAACTAGTGCAATCTAGCAAGAAAATTTTGATTCAAAATAGATACATTGTGTGTCAAATGAGAACAAAAACAAAATGCTCCTAATTCTGATTATCGTATGGAGAGGCATGGTATTGTTGATCTCTTCCTTGCTCTGAGTCATTATGCTAAATATCATGTTAACTTATCCTAAGTTGTCATTTAATTTGTGGCGTGAAGCTTAATTGTCTGCGTGTAGGTTAAATATGATCTCTTCAAAACTTACAAAGGATTTGCCTCACAAATTATGGAAATAAAAAATAAAATAAAAATAAAAATAAAAAAACCCTAACGTTGGATATTTCAAAGCGTGGGGATGCCTTGCTTATTGTAAGAACATGAACCCTAATAGGACTGAGTCCAAGAGACACTAAATGTGCATTTGTTGGATATGCTAATAATAGCAAATCATACATATTATTGAATTTGGAGACCAATGTGATTATTGAATCCAGTAATGTAATTTTTTTAGAATTTGCTATCTTCAGATAATGAATTGAGGAAAAATCATAAAGATATCCCTAGCTCAAGTGGAACACAATATGAGACATCTTCTAAAGATGTTGATGAGTCTATTGAGCCAAAAAGAAACAAAATAACTCGAACTGAGAGATTTTTGAGACCGGACAAAATAGACTCTCAATTTATTTCCTTTTACTTAGTAAAGGGAAATGAGGTAAATGTTGTAAAAACAATTTCATTTGTTCTGTAGGTGAAAACTAATCCTAAAACTCATCAAGAAACTATGGCTTCACGTGATAGCTTCTTTTAGACAGATGCAATTAAGAATAAAATGGAATTACTAATGTCAAATAATACATCGGAGCTTGTCAATTTGTCGCCCGAATCAAAATGTATTGGATGTAAATGAGTGTTTAGAAGAAAGTATAATGTTGATGGTTCGATTGGAAGCCAAGGTTGCATAGGCCACAACGGCATACGGTTGCGTAAGCTCATACAAGGCCTTTAGGCCCTGCAATGGACTAATCTATGTGGTCGTATAGATTTGTTCTTTGCGACTACATAGTGTTTGAAAATAGCCGTTGAGAGCCATTTTTCAGTTTATTTTTGGTGACTTTTGGAGGGTATTTTACAACTCTTCATCATGTATTGGCACCAATTAGTGGATACTGATCAAAGCTTATATATAGGTGATGAGATGATCAATACATTACATTACAAACAATTGAGAAATAATACTTCATACCACAAAAAGGTTCAAAACATCCTTTCTTCCATATTCATATGATATCCCTCCTAGTGTTCTTATAGTTTTGGGGAATCACGCCAGTGCTTATTATTGAATTCTCTATAAGGCTTGATTAATCTTACAAACCATTTGCCATGAGACCCTTTGAACACCGAAATTGTATCAAAGAGGAGACAAATATCGTTTGAGAACAACAATATCGTGTTCTAGCATTCATATTCGTTTTCATCTTCTTAATATATTGTTTATCTTGTTTCTTCTCCATTCCCCTGGTGTTGAAATATTTTCCAATAGTTATAGCATGAATATTTTGCTATGTAAACTTCTTTTGAAGTTTTTGGGAAAACTAAAGTGGGGGTATATATGCTTTATTGTTCATAGAGGCCCTTGGTGGATCGTTTTCCACTACTCTAATTACCATCACTTATTCCTTAGAATTTGTCATTGTATTGCTTGACAATGTCCCTTGTGGACATTTTGCAAAATGTTGAGCTATCTGACCAATTTGCGTCTCCAATTTTTTAATGGATGCCTGCTGATTTGAAAATTTGTGTCAATTTACTGGAACACCTTATCTTTCTTCTATATATACTGTGAAATATCTCCACTAAACTTGGTCTTCTCTCTTTCTGTTAGTTTGTTCCCATATGAGTTGAAATTACGGGAATTATTTTGAATAAAATTTACTTGTTCCTCTACAGAATCAAACATTAAGCAACTTTTTGTAGCGTGATTTCCCCCACAAATTTCATAAGCTGAATTGGCCATCACTACATTTGCTCCACGTGTTTGCAATTTTACAAATAATTTTTTGTCAAAGTGGCAATCTGTGTATTGGTGGAAGTCGTGTTGTCTAATTCATACATTCCAGCTACTTTCGGTGGTACCACTCCTTCTGATGAGAACATTGAATGTGTAGTGGTAATTAATTCAAATAAATCCATACATTGCTGCATTGATTTTCCTATGATTGATCCGTCGGCAGAGGAATCCACTTGAGATTTTGACAATAGTGAAAGTTCGGTGTAGAAATATTGCATTTGATTTCTTATAGTGATCCCATGATTTGGACACTTTCTCATTAGCTCCTTGAACCTGCTTGATGCCTCGTGATAACTTTCTCCATTTCTTTGTTGGAAAGTTTGAATTTTCAATCTGATTTTTGCTACCTTTGCTGGTGGAAATTTTTTTTACAGAATTTCATAGTCAATTCTTCTCATGTAGTAATGCTTCCATGAGGTTCGGTACCTAACCATTCCAACACAGCATCTCGAATGTATATGGAAATAACTGCAATCTAATAGGGTCTTCATTAACTCTTGGAGCTTGAAAATTCTGACAATTTCTAAGGAATCTGAAGATATGTGCATTCAGATTTTCATGAAATAACCGATAGAATTGGAGAGTATTGCTCATCAAATTGATCCAATCTACCCTTACTTGGAAATAGTTCACCCAAAATCTGGATACACAATACTGGAATGCACTGGGGCTGCTATAGGCGTCAAGAGAGTAATCTCCTTTATTTATTCCTTCTCGCTCTTGTTGTTGATCTCTCGCGATCATTTCTCCAATTGGCTGTACAGGGATAGGGTTATTTTGATTGTCAAACATTTGATGTTGTTATTTTTGTTTGTGTTCCTTTCATCGTTGTCTAAAGGTACATTCTATTTCTGTATCAAACTGGTTCAAGATCATCGTCTTGGATACGTAACAAAAAACAAATACCTTTTTCTATAAATAAAAGGAAGTAAACAAATCAAATAATAGTTAAAAATAAAATAAATAAGACTAAAAGTAATCGTCCCCTACAATGGTGCCAAAAAATTATTGTCAGTTTAATATTCACAATTGTACGAATCGCAACAAATAGTATAATGGACTTATAAGTCCGGATTATCATTTCCACGAGGACTATATTTTAGCACTTAATTCAAATTTTCTCTAACTACTATTTGATAAAAGCAGATAAAAATTTGTATGGTTTGATTTTTAATCTAAATACGTGAAAACAATTGGATGTAGACACGATTGGTTTAAAAATTAAATAATGAACAAATATTGGGCAACATAATTTCACCGATTTATCACATTTATATCTTAAATCAAGATTCATTAGATCTAAAGTAGTGTTCGGTCTAATTCTCCTATTGTATTCAATTTATCCCTCTCGTGTTCTCGTTGAGTCTATTTAACTAATTCATTTCCATATCTCTAATCTTTTTCAGATTGGCCTCGATCTCTCTTTCATTAACTAGGAATCCAAAAAAAAAATTGAGACAACCTTGTATGCATACTTCAGTGGAATGAGTTTCATCTAATAGTGTCAGAGAAAGTTCAATGTACTTTCAAGGTAGGCTATGTGCTCTCTTGCCTTTGGGCTTTTTACTAACATATTATCCACATATACTATTGTAGTTTGATCCAAACTTTAGTTGGTATTAGATTTTCAGTTGAAGTGGTCTTGAAGAGATCAAAATTATAGACCGAAAAGAAAAGTCACCACATTTTCGCTAACCTACAACTAGCTAGCCTCTCGAGTGGTACTTGCATATTTTCTATAGAGACTTATCGCTCGTTTATCGCTTGCCTAGAGCTCAAGCGGCTAGTTACACTACTCGCCTATTGCTCGAGCGACAGAATTGTCCAGCCCAAGCTCGTTTCGCATTTTAACACATTTTTTACTCCTATTCGTCTACAACTTGATTTATAGGATTTTATATATATGAGTCACAACTTGTATTGTCCCCACAACATTTTGATAGCTTTATATCTTAATTGAGAGCATTGAGATCTTATTGTAAACACAATTACTATTGATTATAGTGGATTTGTCCTCCTCTACCTGTGATTTTTCCCATCTTTATTTTCTGTATAAATCTTGTGTTCTTATTTTGTTCTTGTTTATTTCATTATTGTCCTTGTCTTACGATCAATTCATAACAAGTGGTATCAAAGAGATTTTGGTAACTTGTTTGGTTCTAACAAGTGGTATCAAAGTAAGGTTGACTATTTCGCATGGCAACGATGAAATATGATATTTTGTTATTGGATCGAAACATAAGATTTATTTTATGGCAAGTGAAGACTCGAGCAGTTTTCACATAGATGGATTTGGGGAAAGTCTTGCTTGGCTTTGAAAGATGCCTTTAACATGGATGTGGGAAGAAAAATAGTATAGGGATCGAAAAGCCAAAACTCAAATTCATCGATATCTATTAAATCAAATTTTTCAAGATATTCTAAAGAGAAAAGTATTACTACATTGTGGTTGAAGTTAGAACAACTTTGTATAACAAAGAGCTTGACCAGTAAGTTACACTTGAAATAGCATTTATAATCTCACCGAATGTCCGAAGGTACATCATTGGATGATTTAACTATGTTCAAAGAAATCGTGGCTAATTTAGAGATATTGAAAGTTAAGTATGAAGATGAGGACTTGGCTTTGATGTTGTTGTGCTCTCTACCATCATCATATGTGACGTTTAGAAATATTATTTTCTATAGTTGGGATACTTTCACTGTGTAAAAGGTCTATGATGATTTACTATTTGAGTAGAAGATGAGGCATCTTACTGAAGGATCTAAGAGTCAGACTGGTTGTTCATGGAAGAAATCAAGATATGAATCTTGGTAAGGACATGAGAAATAGATCAAAATCCAGACATGCAGAGAAAGTATATCATTACTGTAAGAAGAAGGGACATATCAGAACTGATTGCTATTCATTGAAAAATAGAAAAAAAACTAGTAGTGCTACTGAAAAATAAAGTAACCTGTTAACACAGCGGGGGTGATGTCATGAAATATGGGCAAAGTAAATGCGAGCTTTTTGTGATTTCTGACATGGGTTCCAAAACTTGTGAGGAATGTGATTTCTGACATGGGTTCCAACATAGACTGATTTACAAGATACGAAAGAGTTTTGAGAGGTGTAATGAATATGGAAAACAAAACGCCTTGCAAAATTGTCAGAGTTGATACAATCAGAATTAGAATGTTCAATGGCACTACTAGAATACTTACATGTGTAAGACACGTTTTAGAACTAAAGTGAAATCTCATAACTTTGAGTACACTTGACTCAAAGGGTTATAAACACACTGGTAAATGTGGAATTTTGAAGGAGAGTTGGGATGCTCTTGTTGTCATGAAGGGACAGAAAACTCTACATAATCGTACATTTTATAGGGTTCCACAGTTTTAAGAGATGCAACAATTTCTACTTTTTTCCTTGACTAATGAGGAAGTTACTAAACTTTGGTATATGAGTAAGATAGGTACGACAGATTTGAGTATAAGGGGCCTTCTTGATTGGCAGAGGACTAGTAAGATGGAGTTTTGTGAGATTGTGTCTTTGATAAAAAAAAAAAAAAAAAAATAGTCATATTCACTAAAGGAAGACATGAAGGGAACATGAATATATCCATTCAGATCTTTAGGGCTGGCCAATGTGCCTTCAAAATGAGGTGCTTATTACTTGATAACAGTAATTGATGATTTTTTCAGGAAAGTTTGGATATTCTTCTTAAAATAGGATAGTGGAAAACATTGATCAAAAGGTAGACTCGAACAACAACAGGACTAAAGTGCAAATTTCAATAGAATCAACTTCGACTTTAGTGTACTAAATCCATGCGTGCACACAGTGGATTATTGTACAAGTTATACAAAGCACAAACCTTAACAAGCTTTGAAAACAGGATTTAATAATGACTTTCAACATAATAATGAGAGAATGTAAACTCACAAATATGATTAAAATGCCCCTAAATATTCTATTAATAAGACTATTTCACAACAAAAAAAAGGGTTATCATCTCCAACTTTGACACTAAGAGTCCTAAAGATTGTAAAAGCCTCCTAAAATTGCATAGAATTGAAAGAAATTCTAGGGTCGGACCTCTAAAAATTGAAAAAGTATCTCCAGTCAAGAAATTATTTCATAATGAAAGAACATCTCTCTCTCTCTCTCTGTTTCTCTCTCTCTCGTATAAACAATTGGCTATAAAAAGAGTGAATTGTCCAAATGATTACTGAACTTTGCAAGAGGTTTCTAAAGGGTCACTGAATTTTAAAAATCACTTAAATGATCACTCAACTTCGTAAAAGATTTCTACAGTGCCACTAAATTTTAAAAATCATATAAATGGTCACTAAACTTTACAAAATATTTCCTAAGGGTCACTGAATTCAGTGATCACTGGGAAACCTTTTACAAAGTTCAATAATCGCGTGAAAACTTTTTACAAAATTCAATGATCATTTAGGTGATTTTTAAAGTTTAGTGATCCCGTAGAAACCTTTTGTAAAGTTCAGTGATCATTTAGGTGATTTTTAAAGTTCGATAACCCTTTGAAAACTTTTTACAAAGTTCAGTGACCACTTGGACAATTTACTCCTATAAAAATTCCCAAAAAGAAGGAAAACCCTAATAAAATTAAAGAGGGAAAAATACCGTTAACTCCCTTCTTTGGGGCAAATATCCCTCTCTGTTTTTACAGTTTTACACTCGGTGGTATCGTGGTCGTATGCCTGATAATATCAACAAAACGTAGTTGGAAGTTGGGGTAATGATATTTAACTTTGTCTCATGGTAGTTGTAACACGATCGGAAGGCCTCGACTCTGACTTGACATTGGAGCTTTTCCTTATCTTTTAGTTTAGCTATGTCTCTGTTGTTTTCTTGGTTCTTGCTCTCACCTCCAGGCTCCATCCTCTAGGAGAGAAGACATCGGCACATCCCAGCACACTGAAAACACCGACAGACCTGAAACGTCTCCATTCCCACTCACGATTGGACACTTTGCTCTCTTTAGGTCAACTATGTGGTGGGAGTAATGAAGAACATGCTGGCTCGTTACGAGTCATCAACTCTACCCTCACCTCTATCCTCTCAAAGAGATAAAATCGCATGACCTTAGAGCGTCAAGAACTAACTCATAGAGGCACTTCCATCATAAACAAATTGCGAATTGGGAGTTATGTTAGCAACCGTTTGAATTAGTCTGGTCACCATTTATATGGCCGTCGATTTCTTCCTCTCTGGGCATTCATTTCTACTGCGATGGCAGGACTTCCATTCCTGCTTCTCTTTGATTTCTCATTGTTTTTTGATCCGCTTCCACTTTATGTTTCTTGACTTTTCTCGGTCCTCACATGTTTTCTTCTCATGGTTTTGATTCTTTCAATTTTCGAGAGATTCGACAGCAAATATTTTTTCAATTTGATATATTTTTTAGGAGAGAATATCATTTAATCTTTAGGCCCCTGTTTGAGCCCCATTTTTATCTTATTAAAATAAAAAATATGACATTTATTCATCATATCAAACCACCATTTTTAAATTTCTATCTTTATTGTGATGCTCATAACAATTTTATTTCTCATTCTCATTATAATGTAGTTCAAACGGGCTCTAGGATTTTAAATGAAAGTTCGGATCTTTTTCATTGTACAATTGTGTTATTTATAAATGATTTCTGAGACATTTCAATCATTTTCTTAAATTGACATTCTTCATCATTATGTTGAAAGTCATGATTAAGTCCGTTTTTCAAAGCTTATGGATATTTGTGTTTTTGTGACACTATACCAAAATTTGTTTGCTACATGCTAGAGCTTAGCGCAATAAAATCCAAGTTGATTTTGCCAATATTTGCACCAAGTTTTCTATCCATTTTCAAGGTCCTTTAATTTGAGGCTAAGGTCTCCAATGGTGTTCCTTGCCAAGTGTTAAGAGTGTCATTGGTACACGATGGGATCTTTTTCATGGCTGTCGTGACATCCACGCCAAGTCAGCATAAACTCAACAGGCAGATCTTTCAAGTGTTTTTAAGTTTTATTACCTACACATCCTCTCTTTTTGTCCTGCTTGGCAATGCTGCCGCAACTTGGGCTACACATTGCTTTGCGATTAGCTAGACTGCAAGGAACGATTTTGAGAAAATTAGTAGCGCGTGAAACTAAACTGACTCTACGAAAACTGAATGAGACATGGTAGAACTAAAATTGTTTCGAACTTAAATTCAAATCAAACCGTTATCTACTACAACTCTCATCTTGTCTGAAGTCAACATATCTCACCCCAAAGGAATCCCTTATTGGGAAAAATAAGCTCCATGGACAGACACCACATGCACGAGAGCACTATCAAAAACTATACTGCCAGTAAACAAAGATGCTCTTAAAGCTCTTTAACTGTACCGTGAAAATTAGCAATAAGCAGCAGCAGAAGATACTATAAACGCCTGGAATAAAACAAAAAACATGAGAAATATTGCGAGCCAAATGGTTATTCAACTCTTCCATATCTGCAGGACGTTCGAATTTAGCTAAGGAAAATGAGCTGGACTGCCCAGTTCAAGTTCATATATATCACAGAAATCCATCTACATAAACAACATTAGAATTCTACAGATTAAAAATAGCACTAAGAATTATTACTACTACAACCCTTTCAAAATCCCCAAAATAGTTAACCTTATATGAGCAGAAGCCATTTTTAAGGATAGAAAAATAAGACGCAGGCCTTCACCTCCTTTCCAAATTATAGCTCAACTTCCAATTTCTATTACCTACACATTCTTTCTTGGTCTACCCCTCTTTTTAGCTCCCGTTGAAGCCAGGGGCACGGGCGTTGGTGTTGGCGGCGGCGGGGTCACATTCGTGTTTCGCGGAACACTGCCACCCGTTGTGGGCACGGGTGTTGCCACAGCACCATCCACCTGCGACCCAAACATGGGTGGCATCCAATTGGGATACCCATTGCCACTTCCACTCTTCCTACCCTCAGAATTCCCCGCCACAAATCCCATTGGAAAGAACCCCCAACAGCAATAATAAGCCTCTTTTCCAGGCACCATAGGCGGCATTGACAATATTTCAGCTCCAGTAAATGCCCTCTTACAATTTTGGCACCTGAAACAACACCCATCATACAATCTAGGATACTCGTACAAGTTATAACAGTAAGGACATGCCGTCCAATAAGTACCCGACCCATCGCTTCCCAAACCACCACCATTATCAGCATTGCTACTATTGACGCCTTTTCTATTGTTCGATCGGGTTCCACCACTACTTCCACCGTCTCCCCTTGCACTCCGTCGGACGGACAATTTCTGGTGAAAATTCCCTTGATCCGGCTTCTTTTGCTGATGAAATTGCTGCCCCTGTGGCTGTTGTGTGGGCTGTTTCTTCATAGCCACCAGATCGACCTTCGTGAAAAGGGAGAACTCATTGTCGAACATGGGTTTCTTGCCGGGATCAGAGAGAACGGCCCACGCATCAGCCACGAGCCCGAAAGCCGACTCGGAGAAGGCGAAACGGTTCTTGTCTGGGTGGAGGAGGAGGGCGAGGCGCCGGTACTGCTTCTTGATCAGCTCAGCGTCGTTGGTGCGGTGAGGTAGTTGGAGAATGGCGTACCAATCATGGTGGTTGTTGACCCGTTTGTCGGCGGCTAAGAGGACATCGGCTACGGCTAAGATCTGTTCAGGCCCTTCCAAAAGAGGTTCGGTTTCCTGGGCTAAAATAGCGAAGTCTTTGGAGCCGCTGAGGTCTTTGCTCCGGAGCAGCTTTTCAGCGATTCCAAGGAGGCGTTCGGCTTCGGCTCGGGTGGTGGTGGTGTGATGTTCCATTTTTGTATCTGAATTTTGTGTCTGAGAAAACGATGGATAATTTTATTGGGTGGAGGGTTTCTATAAAAAATTAAGACCATGTTTGGCTAAGCTTAAAAGTGATTTTTTTGAAAGTAAATTATATAGACATACTCTGCAACTTAAATTTTAAGCATACATTAGATTGACAATTTGTTAATGAGTAATTGCGCATGTTATCATTTTAGGAAAATTTTCATAAATATCACTAACTAAAGATACTCAAAAATGTTATTTTTTGTGTGAAATGTCTAAATTGCTCTTAGTGACACCTTTTTGGAGCATTTAATTCCTAATTTGAATGCCATTAATATTATGATATGATGATTTAATTTGTATATCATAAATATTGGATATATAATAATTATATTGCATAATATGAATTTTGGTAAAAAGAGAGAGAGATAAAAGAATTTAAAAAGTTAACATAAACACATATTTTCTTACCATTAACAAACCATAACTTCTTACTCATATTCTTCATTCATTCATCAAGACGACATTACTTTAAGATTTACTATCCATTTTGAGATGTTAATTATTAGAAATTATTTATATTTTTATCGTATAGCTTACTATTTTGTAAATTTTAAATAAAACATGGTCATATTTATTTGAAATTTTTCGGCTTGGGTGGTGGTGGTGTGATGTTCCATTTTTTGTGTCTGAATTTGGTGTCTAAGAAAACGATGGATAATGTTATTGGTTAGAAGGTTTCTATAAAAAATTAAGACCATGTTTGGCTAAGCTTAAAAGTAATTTTTTGAAAGTAAATTATATAGACAGACTTTCCAAATTAAATTTTAAGCATGCATTAGATTGACACTTTGTTAATGAGTAGTCGTACATGTTATCTTTTTGAAAAAATTTCATAAATGTTACTAAATTTAGATTTACCAAAAAAAAAAATTTAATTTTCACTAAAGATGCTAAAAATGTCGCTTTTTGTGTGAAAAGTCTAAATTGCCCTTAGTGAAACTTTTTTTGGCGCTTTTAATTCTTCATTTGAATGCCATTAATATTATAATGTGATGATTTAATTTATATATTATAAACATTGGATATATAATTATTATATTGTGTTATATGAATTTTGGTAAAAGAGAGAGAGAGAGAGTTTGATTTAAAAAATTAACAGAAACACGTATTTTCTTACTATTAACAAACCCTAACTTCTTGCTGATCTTCTACATTCCTTCATCAAGAAGACATTACTATAAGATTCATTATCCATTTTGAGAGGTTAGCTATTAGAAACTGTTTATATTTTTATCGTGTAGCTTACTATTTTATAAATGTTAAATACAATATGGACATATTTATTTGAAATTTTTGAAACTATTATTCATTGATTTGTTTGATTTTTGAAATCTCTAAAACTTTTTAAATCGTCTACAAAATGTTGCGAAGGATTCCATATTTAGTTAAGCATTAAGTTATTTATTTAGGAAGATGTTATCATAAAGTTTAGAATTACCATTAATATTTTGAATAATTTCTTCCAATCAAACCCAATAAATATTTTCAAGAATTGCCACTTTAACCATTTCCTATGTAAATTATTTGGAAAGAATAGTTTGTCATTTGATAGTACAATATTGATGATCACACTTAATGTGATGAAAAATTTGTTCCAATCACCCACATATATGCTTCGCGTCAGTTTCAATTGTCCAACTCGACATTTCCAAGCTGTTGGGATAGATATTTCAATTGTTAAATTCTATACTTAGAATTTGCTAGGATAGACATTCAACTATTGGTTTGACCTTTTGCTATTGTATGGATTTAAATATTCAAGAATGTGCCACTTTCATGCTATTAAATATCGACATATTAATTGTGCAAGATTCTTACCATTGTAATCTCAACTTTTTAGGTGTGAGTAATCATTTAAGATTCATTAAGTCACATAGAGAAAAGTTTGTTCATGTAGATAAAAAAATAGAAGTAAGAGGGGATAAAACTACCCACATGACACAAGCAATTCAAAGACGAGTGCACCCTATGATTCAAGAAATGCACTCACTGTGGTAGAATTGTCATAATTGCACCACATGTTCCAACCTCATTGTAACACCACTCACATGCATAAGCTTGATGTCTGAAACTAATTGAGATTGTATTTTGCATGACCAAATGATAGCGTTGTACATTTTTAAGTTATATTATCATTATGGTTTCATTATCATTTGCAAACATTAGTCCTATAGCAATAACTTCATACAAAGTTCTCACATGGACAGATTATTTCATTACATTTCGACAGTTCAACTCTTAGTCCCGATAGAATATTTCTGTTTTTAATTGTTTGTGATTTTTTCGCATGTCAAATGTTGGCGCTGTACGTTCTGCATTTAGCCCCCGTTTGGCCCCCATTACATTAAATTACATTACATTTTATTTTTCTCTCTCATATTTTCAAGCACACAATTTTCGATAAAATAATATTACACACGTAAATTGAAAATTTTTACTTCTTTTTCAACCCTCATTTTTCAAAAAAATCACTATTCCACCCATTTTTACTTCAAAAAATGAGGGCCAAATGAGGGCTTATATTATCACTGAAACTGTTTTACCATTTGAAAACGTTAATCGTATTTAAGTTCACAAGTAAAATATTTCATTACATCTCGAAACTGAAACTGCGGTCCCAATAGAAGGTTCCTATCATTGTCGACAGTTGGTTGCAAACTTGACTATAAATAAGATGCAAAAGGATATGTTGTTGCACAACATTCGGTACAAAAGTTCCCATATGAATCCATGACAAAACTATAATAAATAATTATAGCCGATGACGTACGCAAATTTTGTCCACATCAATGGTCATCGAATTCTTGGATATGCATAAACAAAAATATATACAACCACCAAAGCATGTTTATAATCAAATTCTTGTAGAATTGTCCCTATTATAGTCATTTATACATAACTATAAAATAGTATTTATCACAGTATTAACAAAGTTCCTAGGACACTAATTTTTTACTTTTTTCTCATCCCCTTGGTATATAGAGTCCTGGTAGATGTTGTATGAAAGCAAATGCGTGTCGATCGCGCCCTTTTATGTTAATTGCATCCTCGCCTTCAACGTGTATGGTGGCCACCACCAATATGTCAAGTACATCGCCCACGCAAAAGTAGTATGATCGAATGTAAATAATAACATAACATAACATAACCTACCAACATCTAATTATTCACTCGACTACCTAAAATCAATATTATGAATCTATTTTTGGGAACTTACCTTCAAGTTCGAAGTGGGAAGCGTGCTTTCCTTATTACATCATCCTACATTGTAGTATCATCTGCATTAAGTCACGAGAAGACATTCAACATTAATTTTCAACTCAATATGCTTATAATATATAATCAAAATTCAACTTAGCATAACTTCTCCAATTAAAACTTACCATTTGCCTCCATCATGTCATAACCTAAGAAAACTTCTTCTTTGTCCGAGCATGGCACTTAGGGCTATATGCCTCATCCATCTAAATGAAAACAATATTTGCAACATTAACAGACATGTCATTGATTTCTAATTTGTATACTAGAGAATAAGATTCAAAATTTTAAAATTTCGCATAATTAACATACATACCATTTACCTCATTGTTCCCATTAGGCAATGGACCCTCCTGGTCATTTGAGGCACACACCTTCCGGCTCTATGTCTCTTCCATTTTCGGGAATGAGGAATTCAAAATTTACCTGCAATAACAAAACAAAAAAGTCATAACATAATAATTAGAACGTGTTAATGCGACACACACATGTAAGAAAGCAAAATCACACGCGCGTAATATTTGGATAAACCAAAGTTAAATATGTGGACAGTTGACTACCAAACTGATCTAACAAGAAGTTGTCATATATTGAGAAATAATGCATTTAACTGTCAATAACGATAGTTCATCTATCAAGAATGAAAATTTATATCGACAGAAGACTCAACTCATTTGTCGGTATGTGCTTATCTGTTCGAAAATAACTGAAACAAACTATCAAGAACAACAGTTCAACACAACTAATATGCCACATAACTGATAAATGGAGTGGTTATCTGTTGAAAATTCATAACTGTCGAGACTTTGATTTTGACAAATTAAATAGTTCACCTAAAATATTTTAACATAGAGGAAAATACGATAAGATATCTCAAATGTTCATAAATTATAAAAATCAACACTCCCACGTACAGGACAAGGAAATAACAAACTAAACCGTCTAGACATGTACCTTTCGAGTCGACACCTTCATACGAAACAATCAAGTTTCAAATGATAAGGTTGAGAAATCCAAACAATTAAGCAATTGCTTTTTTAAAATGAAAGAAGCAACACTTTTTAAAATGAAAGTAACTTATAAGAAATAAATTCATAGATAACTTACATAAACCCTAATTTTAGTATTTTCCCTGAACTAGAAAAATAATAGACAACAAAAATAGAAAAAAATGAGACATATTGTATCAATTCAGAGTAAATAATGAGAACAATAAAAAAGCAAACACCCCTAAATGTAAAGAATCTGAAAAAAGAGATCAAAAAATGCAAAAAGAAAGAAAAACAAACCTCAAGAGATTAATGATGGTCTTCGTTGGAGGTGAACTGACTAATATTGATCATAGACGGAATGGGCTTTTGATGATTCGAATTAGAGAGAAGGGTGTGAGTTTAGGGTTAATGAGTGTTTGAATGATAGATTGAGTTGTTTTTTTATTTTTGCTTTTGGTTTTACACTTTTTTTTTCAAATTTGAAAGTTGAGTTATTTGGATGTGACATTTTTTAAGTTTTTTGTACAATTTTTTATATAGTCAAATCTCATTTAATGAAGGATATGTAGGGTATTTAAATTATCTAGAGGTGCAAAAATATCCAAAAATGACAATTTTGTAAAGACTTTAAAAAAGTAAAAATTTAGAAAATGCAAAGCCAAAAATTGACATATAGCCCCCGTTTGACTCATTAATTTTCATTCCATTACATTTCATTTCTCTCTCCTATTTTCAATCACATAATCTTCTATAAAATAATATTATACGTAAATCGAAAATTTTTCCTTTTTTTTCAATCACTCATTTTTCTAACATACATTATTGCACCCATTTTCATTTCCACAAAATAGGGGCCAAACGGGGTTGTGCAATTTTCTCTATTTTTTCCTTTTTCCTCACTAATCGCTAATGTTTAAGCGTTTAACACATAATTTTTTAACTACACAAACATCGATGTTTATGAAAATATACAAAAAAAAAAAAATGAATTTTATCTAAATCACACAAGACTAAATAGAAATACAGATTTTACTCTTCATTTGAATTAAAGTAGAAAATAAATAAAAGAAACAAGAAAAGAAAATACAAATCTACTAGTTGAAATTAACATTCCAACACTTTCTATTTACCCAATTAAGCAAATTAGTAAAATGAACGTGTTTTTTTATCATTAAAAATATTTATTTTTATTTTCAAAACTATTGTGAAAACTTAAATACATGCATTAACAAATTAATACTATGATCCTGATAAAGCAATAACAAAAACTACTAAATCAATAATGAGATCAACATAGAATGAACAAACAAAAAGAAATAATAAGTAGATTGAGAGAAGAGTTCAACTCTCTGTCTTTGACAAATTTATCCCGCAAACTGCCACGTGTGAGCGAGATCATTTTCAAGATACATTATAATATTAGTATTTCAAATCACAAGAATTGGCAAACAAGAAATTAGGCCTGGGCATGGTTTGACTTGGGTCGGTTTCAAATTCAAATCGAAACTAGAACCAATTTAATTGATTTTGGTAAATTTCAATACAAACCAAGCCATTCAAGTTCTTAAGCTAAACCGATTTGGTTCGGTTAATCAATTTGGACTTTTAGTCCAAGTTGAAATTTTAAGAAAAAAATTTATTCAAATTTTGGGCTCACTTATGCTACAAGAACTAAAATAAGTAAATAACTAAATATTACAAGAATTATCAACTAACAAATAAAATCATGTTAATAGACACGGATGAACAAAAAAAGTAATTTTATACATTATGTTGGCCAAATATAACATAATGAACTTGTGAAATGAAATTTCTAATGCTATTACTTACTAGTAATATCATATATTAGAAGGATTGGAGATATAATTATGAGATATGGCTTATCTTTTGGTTTTTATTTTTCTTTTAAAAAAAGGTAAATATGTGAGTGGGCTGGGTCGATTCGATTAACCAGCAATGTGAGGTTTCGAATCATGGCTGAATCAATGCACAATGATTTTCTTAATTAAAAAAAAAAATCGATTACTTGTATCAAGCTGACCGAAACCGATCTGAGTCGATTCGATTTGGTTAATTTTGTAGGTTTTACTTTTTTCCCAAGCCTACAAGAAATGTACGACATGGACAATCATATCTTGTACATGCACAGGCCATTATTGCAGTTATCGGATTTCACACCTAGACTACTTGGGCGATCCCAAATGAACAGGACATTTGGTAGTTCTTGGATTCCAAGTTGTTCTCAAGGGACTCATTGAAGGATTTAGAATCAACGACTTAGAAAATGTTCGTGAGGGCGATTGCGAATACTTTCATCCTCTTGTTGAGCTCAAGGTGAAGGAAATTAAGAATGTACTACTGTGCAATCACATCTTGTACATATAGTTCTTGGATTTCACACCTAGACTGCTCGAGCAAACCCAAATGCACAAGACATTTGATAGTTCTTGGATTCCTAGTTGATCTCGTGAGACTCGTTGAAGGATTCAGAATCAATGACTTAGAAGGTGTTGGTGAGGGCGATTGCCAATACTTTCATCCATTTGCTGAGCTTAAGGTGAAAGAAATCAAGAATGGAAGGCTAGCTATGTTCTCCATGTGTCGGATACTTTGTTCAAGCTATTGCCACTGAGAAAGGCCCTCTGAAGAATCCTTTGGGTTATTAACAATATTTGGATCTATGCTACCAATTCGTGCTAGGATCATGAATGGAAGAGAATGCACGATTGTGTAAATTTAACTTTAGGAAATTTTGCATAAATGCACTATAATATGAATGGAAATTGATTGGAGAACAAAGAGCTTATTTTTCAGTTGAATTCAACAAATAGTGATGTTAACATTTCTTTTATATCGTCCACACTAAAAATCATTAACACGTGCGATATACATATAGCTCATGCAAAACTCGGGCAGGGATGACTAGGAAGTTAATCAACATAATCCCTTAGCCGATGAGTAGGTTAGCTTGACAACACACTGACTCTTCTACTCTCTACAAATTGATTGCGCGAGTCCGGAATTAATTAAGATGTTTGAAGACTAAGTCGTCTAAAAAACAATCAAAATTCTAAGATGTTTTGCTCTTTTTTCCCTCACCATATTAGTTGTATTTTCTTGGCTTCATCTATTGTGGCCTGTATATTTCGACATTGGAACCTCTTAACTAGACCCAACCCAAACCCTAGCCCAAGGCAGAATAGATAGTTGCCTAGGGCCGGCCTCAAGGTTTTGAGGGACCTCATAAAAAAATTTTGGCCCAAAACATATCCCATAAAAAACCTGCACAATATTTCATAAAAACATGTTTTTTCTAGGGTAAGAGAGGGAAGAGATGGAAAAATTTTGATTTATTCAATTGAAATAATCAATTCCATCAGACCACTGCCATTGGAGGAGCGCAAGAAAGAAGACGACTGCCATCAGAGAAGAACAAGGGCAAGAAGGAGAAGAAAAATCCGTTTAAAATATTGAAATTCTATACCTATTTCTTCTAGTTTGAAGTAATAATTCAATCATGTTCCAGGTCTAAGAAATTACCATTTTGAGGAAATTGAAAAGTTCATAAACAACCATTATGTTTGTGATGCTGAACTGCTCATTCGTCTAGGGTACAATATTTATATAAATAAGAAGCTTGTTTTCTACAATCTACTTTGGTTCTTTATAATTCCTTTTTGTAAGTTAGAATCATGTGAAAGTACATTACTTGCTCTTGCAATGTTGGCTAAAACTTGAAGGTAAATCCATTTTGGTATGATTGATTAGGTACAAATTGGGTTTGTAATATTGTAAATTTTAGAATATTACTTTGCAGCTTGTTTCCCTTAGTTTATATAGATTTCTTACCCACTTCAAAATCTATAGATAATGGATTTACAGAGTTGAAGCAAATTTAAATGTAAAATCTCTAATGAAATGGTTGACGACTCTTTTATTTTTCAATATTTTCTGACCATTTGCCAAAGAAAAAAGTGATATTTTGATTTTTGTTTGCTAGACTAAGATTCTTATGTATAATATAACTTATTAATAAATCGGGTAGATTAATAATATCGATGAAGAGAGAATGTGTAAATACCGAAAACTTAGAAAAAATAAATAAATAAATTTGCTCTATATATTATATTTCATTATTTTGAAAGTTAAGAAATTTAAAGTGAAATATATTTTAAATTCTTACATTTTTGGGTCAAAAATTAGATTTTAAGGAAATTAGTTGTCCTTGGATAAACAGGTTACACGACATCTGAAGTTAAAGTAAGAATTTTAAATATTAGTTATAATTAATCAAAACACTAGTGGTTAACTCCTAATGTTGATATGCTTGGCCAAATCTTGTTTTCATTATATTCAAATTTATCATCAATTTTCTGGGTCAATTTAATTAGCATGCTAAAAAATTAGTAATTCCATTTTTAACCAGGAGCCTGTGCCCTTTTGAACCCCATGTCGACGTCAACCCCAAGTATAAGAATCTTGCTTTCTTTAAAATTATATTGCATTGGAAAACTAAAACCCATACTTGTAAGCTATCCAAATAGTAACTACCAAATCAAATTACAGGGGTCACATCGTGAATCGCTTTACCAAAAATTTAGTCCCTATTCAATTGGTGGTACACGTTTCTCCATCCCAATTTCATCAAAACTCTATCATCTTTTCTACTATTAATGTCATGTTAAAGTCCTCATTTTTTACCACCAAAAATATACACTGCAGTAGAAACCAAAGGTAGAGAGAGAAAGGAAAAGGGCAACGACTTTCCAAATGCAATATTTTAGATCCTTTTACAGTTCTTCAAATCAAACATGTGCAAGTGATTTGTCCTTGTAATATTATAATTTTTTGACATGATTTATTTCATGAAATGCTAATAGATCTGTGGGTTCCAAAGAAATGAAATGAAATGTGAGATTTCCGTCAGATCTTCTCAAATGTGTTAGAGTATTCTATTGATCACCAATTGCTCTTGATGAAATGATGGTATGAAATGTTATAAATTTATGTTTTATATTGCTTTGGACACACGTATCCTACTGTGTATAAATTACTCAATCCTTAAATTTTAATATTTCAGGTTAGATCAATCGATGTGGATGGTGGCTGAATGGTGCGCAATTGCTAAGCAAAGAAATTTTCTAAGAAAACATTCAAAAATAATTCTATTAGGCTATTTTGTGTTTCTCTGTAATTTCATTAAGTGTTCTAAACTCTATGACACCATGTTTATTTTATTTAGCATTTAAGAGTTCAAATAAATTAAGGGTTTAAATTCTCAATTAAATATTTCCGCTCCAACCATGTTTATTATAATATCAGTAACACCCCAAAATTTAAGTCAATAAAATTTGGGGCGGTACAGAATGATTATTGTAAATTTTGGGAAGGGTTAGAACTCATCATGGCTATTGACCAATAATTTAGTTTCATGAAAATACATTCTTTTCTTTATATAATGCTAAACAGAAGGGCATGTATTTATATGGTAGATAAAGAGGGGCAATTGTTGGGAGTAACCAAATATGTACAAAATTTAAAGATCTCGTAGTAATAAGTCGCTTCAGGCCTCAAAATTTTCAGGGTCGACCCTGAATAGACCATGCACTCCTTTTTCTACCATTGGAATTTGGATTTTAGATACTGCAGTTCCTTCTCATGATCTATGGTAGGTAAATGCCCCAACATGAATCCTCAATCACTCTAGCTTTGCCATAATTTTTTTTCCCTTCATTTGAAGTTTTTTGCAAGGGAATTTGAGGTAAACCACTACTAGTCAATTGACATGCTCAAAAATCTATACCATTATTAACAAATTTGACAAGGGTGCTACCACAAGGAGTTCGAGTTTCCACGAGCATGTTTTCGAACCCAAAACAACAAGGTGATGTGTAGTCATCAATTCTTGCATGTTGACCCGAATTGTAATAAACTCCATGACTCATTATGATTGTAGCGAAACATATTTGTGATATCATTAATATTAGAATAAGTAATTAGAGGCCATATACTTATTAATTCCTTGAAGTAACTTAGAGCATAATAAACTCACTTGCAAAATGTTGTATGCTTATGCAACACCTCCTCAAAAAATTTCATCTTCATATTTAGACCTCCTTGTCTCAAATTGTCTTATTTGCAATCTTAGAGTAACATTTTCCTTCTTCCCAACAATTGCTTCAGCCATCAATACCTTCCTTTGAAGTTCATCCGCCAAATAAGGTAACATTTCGAATTGCATATCCTGCTCAGCTAGTAAGAGATAATCTTATTTAAAAATCTACAAAATCAATTTTGACCAATATATGTTAAAATTAAAGCAAAATATATTTATATTATGAATCAAACTTTTCACTTCAACATAGTATAGGCCTATTTGTCACCCTTTAAAATTTTAAATTGTTTGCTATCATTCTCCACCGCACGTTTATATAATAAAATATTCTATACTCAAATCAATAGAGTTTTTTTACCTTTTAATTACACATTCTCCAAAAATTCTATTCAAATCTATTTAATTTCCAAATAATGTGTGACAAACGAGGGCTATACTATACACTCATATCAAGTCACATACTACACTTTGGGTGTTTCATTACTCATCATGTTATGTTGTATTTCAAAATCAAGTGTGACCATAATTTCTATTTTAAAAATCAAGCATACCATAATATATTACACATCAAACTTGTTATTAGATTTCACAACATAATCTTATCAACGTCACAAACTACATTACACACATTTATTCACATACAAGAGTCTCAAATAAGGATATTTATAAAAAGAGTAATGTTATTTGCAGTCGTTCATTGTCATAGTTGTTCTATGTGACATACACGTGGCGATTAGTGGTTTAATACATTAATGTGATAATTTTTTATTACCTTATGTAACAAATCACTAATCGTTACGTATTTGCCATGTAGGGCGACTATGGTAGCAAGCGACTGCAAATAACATTTTTCTTATAAAAAAGTTACTTAAAAAATAAAATAAAATAAAATTAGTCCTTTTTATTTTTTTTCAAGTAACGTTTTTTAAATAACTTTTTATTTTATTATTTATAAAAATAAATTTTTATTTTATTTTTTAAAATTTATTTTTATATATAATGCAAAGTTACCGTTTTATCCCTTTTAAAATGAGTGAAAATAGTGAAAAGAAGTTATGGTTAAATGTTTATGAAATTGGGTGGTCATGGTAAATTAAAATTAAATTGGATGGCCATAGTCAAGAGTGGACCCTGTGTAGGCAGCTGAAATTTAGGCCACCTCCACAGGGGCACCTAAGTTAAATTGGCCATGAATTTTTATTCACATTGCTGCTGCCGTTATCAAGTTTGGTGCAAACTTTGGTTTACTTAGTGAGGACAATTGGGGTTCATAGTCTTTATTCTTAAAAAGAGACAATTGGGACCATATCTACAAAAATAATATATCATGCTTCAAAGACGATTTAGTCCGTATTTCGGTTAACTAAAAATTAAATTTTTAGTAGATTTTTTTTTTTTTTATAAAAGTTGATGAAATATGCCCTCGTTTGGCCTTCATTCTCTTTCATTTTTTCCCCTCCCTTATTTTCAACCACAAAATCTTTTATAAAATAATATTATACGTAAATAGATAACTTTTTATTCTTTTTCAATCATACATTCTTAAAAAAATACTATTCCAAATATTAAAATTTGAAAAAAAATGGGGGCCAAATGGGGGCATATATTCCATTTTTCTTGAAGATTTTGGGTTTCACTTTATGTAATGTATTTCATTTTTAGTACAATGTTTGTGTTATAGTGTTATTTTTTTTAACATTTGCTAATATTGTCCACACTGGAAAAACTTGTTGAATGTGGTAATCATGATGACACTAGATATAAAATTGGGTGGCATGATAAAACAAAATCAAATTAAGTAGTCATGGTAATACTATTAGTGCATTTAACTCTCTTTTTTAACGAACACATTCTGCAAAAAGGTCACTATCTCAAAATACATATTTAAAAAAAATCACTATTTCAAAGCACATTCTTTTTTTTTTTTTCTTTTTTCAAATTTAGTTATGTATATTTCTTTTCAATTTATTCAATGTTCAAAAAATGTTTGGACCTAATTACCCTAATTCTTTATGCATGTGACGATGATTAGACATAATTACACAGTTTTCATAATGTTAAAGTTGATAGTCATTTTTGGATTTGAAAATGACCTTTCAGTTCTTTCTTTCTCATTTTTGATATTGATTTACAGTTTCATTTATATGATTTAATTTGCCAGAAACGAAAATCTAGTTTGGCGATTAAACGAGATTGTATTAACTTTATGGAAAATATTAGGCCCTTGTTTAGCGGGGAGATTCTAAGAGCATGTTTGGTACGAATTAAAATTTGATTTTAAAACTTTTATAGACTTTTGTAAAATTTTATTGACTTTCATTTTAAATTTTTTATAGAATTCAAAAGACTTTTATTTGAAATATAATTTATGTGAATCTAGTACAATGGTATGTTATATATATATATATATATATATATATTAAACAATAAATTTAATATTCAATATTATTAGTGTAGTAAACTTTTAAAAATAAATAAAAAACAATATATTTAAATTTAACTATAGATTTTTCATATAAATTTTATAATTTAATAAAAAAATTGATATTTTTAACCAAAAAAATGAATGAAAAAAGGCGGGAAAACTACAAGAATCCAATTTAATTTTTTCATAGAAAATAGAGATAATTAATTAGAGAGGGAAAGAGAGATGAATGGAAATATATATAATCAATAAAAAAATAAATTTTATAATCATATATGTTCATAGAAGGAAAAATGAAAGAAAGATTGAACAAAAATATTTTTTTTTTGAACGTCTATCAAAATCTCATGATTAGTGAGAGAAAAATTTTAAGACTTTATATAAGTACTTTCTGCTTAAAAGTTAGTACTTTGAAGATTTTTATAAAAAATTTTAGAAGTCATTACATTTGAATATCCCAAATCTTATAGAGATTTCTAAAAAGTTTGAATTGAATACACCGTAACTTTTAGAGATTTCTTAAAAGTTTATAAAAATTTCAATTGAACACATCGTAACTTTCAAGAGTCTCAGTTGAATGCCCCTAAACTTTTTAAATCTCAAAAAGTCATTAAAAGTCTTAGGGCCTGTTTGAGCCACATTATTTCAAAAAAATATATTCTTAAACGGTGATTTGAAATCATTTCAACCACACATTTTTCAATAAAATAATATTACACGCAAATCAAAAAAATTCTTATTTTTTAACCACATATTTTCAATCAGTACACTATTCAAGAATGCATTATTACCAAAATAATGTGGCTCAAACGCTCCCTTAATTGAATACACCTCCCTAAGTCAAAGTCAAACAATCAATATTAACCATATTTTTTATAAGTTCCATAATTTTTCAACCACACGTTTCAAAAACTTCTATCACAATTGACTAGAAAATCTAATTTTAATTCCTATCGAACACCCTCTAATAAAAGTTGATGAAATTTAGAATTGAAAAGTTGTGGATCTATGACATATATAGTGAAAATTAATTGTTAAGTTTGACCTAAATTAAATTTTAAAGAATTTCAATTCCTATCAAATAGGGTCTAGTTAAAATTAGACAACGTGATTTATATAAAAAAAAAAAAAAAAAAAAATAGCCCTCGTTTGGCCACCATTATGTGTAAATGAAAATGGGCAGAATAATATTTTTTTTGAAAAATTAGTGATTGAAAAAGAATGAAAAGTTTTTTATTTATGTGTAATATTATTTTTTGAAAAATTGTGTGATTAAAAATAGGAAAGAGAAAAATAAAATATAATTTAATGAAAATTAATGGGAGTCAAACAGGGTATTAAACTCTTTTGGTATTTTAGGGTGTGTTTGAGCCGCATTATTTATCATTATAATGAAATGAATAGTGTTTTTTTGAAAAATGAGTTATTGAAATTTTTTTGATTAACGTGTAATATTATTTTATTGAAGATTGTGTGATTAAAAGTAGGAGAGAGAGAAAATTTTAATTTAATGTAATGAGAAATAATGGGGCTCAAATGATGGCTTAATATTGTCTAATAAGACACATCATATTGCACCCTGGTCATCAGCGATCATTATGTCCTCGTTTGTTTAGTAAACAACTAAGACATAGACACGTAGTTGAGTAGGTCGGCTTAAATTCATAATATATATATTGTTAAAATCCAACGCAATCTAAAATAAATATAATTTACGAGGGTGTTTGGAAGATATTTTTATGTAAAAATGTATTTTTGAATGGTAAATTGATAAAAAATGTGCGGTTGAAAAATAATGAAAAGTTTTTGATTTACGTATAATATTAATTTAATAGAGAATGTGTGGTTAAAAAGAAGAAAGATAAAAACGCATTTTGAAAAAAAATGGTACCAAACAGTCCTTTTAAGAAGCCAATCGTATAATGCCGACAACTCTCTTTACAATTGCAATCTACAAACAATTACCTAATAACTAAATTATTTACAATGCAATCAACAACTAAATTATTTCATAACTAGAACTTTTTAGTTTCTAACCTTCATTTTTATGGATAATTGTTTTTAACACGTATCTGTTAGCACCCAATAAAATTACCTGGTCGGAACATCTTCTTTTGAAAGTTTATGGTAACATTGCTTTATTTAAATATTTTTTCTCAAATATAAGATAAATCTCTTAATTTTTTACTTTGTGAGTTTTCTATAAATATAATTTCAATTTATTTTAATCAAAGCATGTTTAGTATAATTAATGAACCGAATAGAACTAAAAACATTTACAAAGAAATTTCATTTCTGCATTTTTTTATTAATGGTTCATTAGCCCCTGTTTGATCCCCATTAAATTAAATTACATTACATTCCATTTTTCTCTCTCCTATTTTCAACCACACAATCTTCCATAAAATAATATTACACGTAAATCGAAAATTTTTCCTTCTTTTTCAACCACTTATTTTTCTAAAAAATATTATTCCCCCAATTTTCATTTTCAGGTAATAGACATCAAACAGGGGCTTATTCTCTATATCAAACATGAAAAGATGGAATGGTATATATATTTTATCAAAATAAAATTGTGTGTCGGTATTCATGGACGAAGCCAGCATCAGGTGAGCACCAACGATCACCCGTGCTAATTCCACCGATAGATGGAAGTGGGGAGTGACCCAAATGGGAGTGTGATGGTGGCCAACGTGAGTGCTAATGGTATTGATACGGCATTGCTGCGGTTGAATTGGGGTCGGTAATGCCATTCATGACAATTCAAGGTGATGTGAGTAGTAATATGGTGGAAAGCTTGAGTGTTCCAACATTTAGAGTGGGATATACTATTTCGACATATGCACTTGATGCTCTATGAAAGAAGGTAATGGTTCTTCATAAAGTTTTGCATTTTCTTTCTTGATTGATTGTATTAATAAAGTATTGATTTTTTCAAGTTTTGATGAACATCGCTACAAATTGAATGATAAGAAAAAAGGATGCGATATGAGAAGATTTATGAACTTTTTTTTTTTTTAACAGAATTAATGGAATAATTTAGAATCGTTAATGGACACTGTTAATTTATTTTATTCATTCATATTGCAACTTCCTTTTTATTACAATAGTTTTTACATGTCATTTAATGCTATAAAGAAGTTATAGTTTTTTTTTCCTTATGGGGAAAAGCTTTATAGAATCTGGAGGTTTTGAAGATGAGTAAAATCGAGAAAAAAATGTAGAATATTGATTCAATCATAGGAGGATCAAGGATACCAGTTGAATTACAGAATAGAATCACATTGTTTCATAGGAACATTTTACAATGATATATATTAGATAATATCAATGAGTTTGCTAAATGGAAACACAATGTGTTAAGAGAATCTCGAACTCTATCCCCATTGCATCATAATTCACCAAATTGCACCAATTTTTTGTGCAAATCTCCTCCAACCAACAGTGCGATACTATTCATTTGCATGCACCAAAATGGTTAAATACATTTTTATCATTCTCTTCCACTTTACACCAAAATTTTTAATGGTATATTTGTCCATTTGTTATACAATAAATTTTAATTCTAAATTTAATTATACTATTATTATTGTTGTTGTTGTTGTGATTGTTGTTGTTGTTGTTGTTGTTATTATTATTATTATTATTATTATTATTATTATTATTGTTGTTGTTGTTGTTGTTGTTGTCGTTGTTGTTATGTGCGTTCGTAATAAATTTTAATCATTTAATCAATAATAATTAATTTTTAATACTATTTCGACTTTGTGATATCATGATATTGCGATTCGAAAAGTATTACACTCTTTTTTTAGTATTATAATTTAATATTTTCGTAGTTGTTGTAACCGTGCTCATTTTTTAAACTTATTAATGAATTCAATATTTTTTGTTAACTAAATGTAATTATTTACTTAATAATTTATGTAGTAATAAAATAAATAAATAACTTTTGAGATAAATAAATTGTTAAAAATTAAAAAAATGAAGAAAATAATTAAACACTCTTTATTTGGTGCAACTTTTGGTGTAATGTGTTGAAGATAAGTTTTTGTTTGATGCAAGATTTGATATAAATTTTGGTATAAAGTGGTGTAACTTTTAGCGCAACGTTGGATATTGCCTAAGTGGTCAGGAGATACCTACCAAGTTAGATCACAAGTTGTGTATAAGGATTGTCGTGCTAGTTATACTTTATGGAATCAATTGTTAAACTGGAATGAATGAATTGTTAACAATCAACAAACATACTAGCTCACTCGAAATCCTAGATCCACCATTGTTGGTATTCTTTAGAGCCTATTTTTTACTATTTTTGAGTTTCCAATACAAAAGAAGAAAATAAGTATCAGCTAGTTAATAACTCAAAGTAAAAAAACCTATCCAAGTCAATGTGCTTTGTAATCCAGTAGTTGATCCCCACATTATGTATTCATCATAGGGCACATCTATCTTTGTCGCGTCGTCGTTTTGCTTTTGAGCTCTGCAGAAAGCCTCATCGACAATCGTAAACGTCTAAAGAAGTTGTGGACTTCCATTGTTGCTGCAACTATAGTTGTCTGCGCCCAAAATGAGTAACTAGGCCCTAGCATTTCGTAACCTCTCATTTAGAAACTTTTGGAAATGATATATGATGTCCAAACCTTTTACGAGCCCTGTATGTCTTGGTCTATGTTCGAATTCTAATTCCACCATATAATATTTGCTCGGTGTCAACCTTGATAAATGAATATCATGACGTGAATTGCACTCGCCAATATACGACTTTCATGCGTATGCCCTATCGGGCCCATGTGACAAATGTGAAGCACGATTTGGAGTCGTCTCTACAAAAAAATTTTGGTTTGGAATTCCATTCCGTCATATGAAGTATTTTTTTGATGGAGTGGCATGACTGCTTTAACATGTGTGCTTTGATTAGTCTACGCAAAGTGTTATAACTTGTATGTCCTAATCGTTCATGCCAAATATTAAATAACTCAAGCAAGTAAGAGGAAGATTTATTCTTATTCATAATTGGAGGTACAACAGTCATTACATTTAATTTAAAGAGCCCCTCATTCAGGTAGCCTTTTCCTACAAACATTTTATTCTTTGAGAGTACAAATTTGTCCGAGACAAATACTAGCTTAAACCCGTTCTTACTTAGTAGAGAACCAGATACCAAGTTTTTCCTAATATCAGGCACATGAAGAACATCATTCAGAGTGAGCTCTTTTCCACTTGTCATTTTCAGCACTATCTTTCCATGTCCTTCTACCTTGGAAGATGACGAGTTTCCCATGTAGAGATGTTCATCATGATCCATTGCTTTGTAGGTAGAGAACATCCCGCGGTTTGAGCATATGTGACGAGTAGCTTCAGTATCTACCCACCACTCCTTAGTGTTTCCAATTAAGTTGCATTCAGAGATGACGCAGAAAGATTCATGTCTTGTACCTTATCAGTGTGGTTCTCATGTTCTGTTACATTGGCCTGGTTAGTTTTTCCCTTCACATTTTTTGGCTTTCGACAACCCTTGGATCGATGTCCAGTCTTGCCACAATTGTAACAGTTGCCTTTAAATTTTTTAGCAGTTTTTGAAGAACCAATTTGTCCTTCCCCATTGTGCTTCCTCTTTTTGCTTGTCTTGAAGTCTCCTTCTACAATGTTGGCTTTTGATTCCATCGAATTAGATGCACCATTCCTTTTTTCAGTTTTACGATTGTCTTCTTCTATTCTTAATCGGACAATGATATCTTCAAGTTTCATTTCCTTCCGCTTGTGCTTTAGGTAATTCTTGAAATCCTTCCATGAAGGTGGTAATTTCTCAATTAGTGCAGCGACTTGGAATGATTCACTTAGTTTATTTCCTTCGGCATGGATGTCGCTAAGTATGATTTGAAGTTCTTGAACTTGGGATATGACAGTCTTGTTGTCAACCATTTTATAATCCAAAAAACGACCGACAATGAATTTCTTCGTGCCGGCATCTTCGATTTTGTACTTTGTGTCAAAAGATTCCCACAGTTCTTTTGCGGACTTAGCATTGCAGTACATATTATATAATGTGTTATCCAGTCCATTAAGTACATAATTTCTACATAAGAAATCAGAATGCTTCCATGCATCAATCGCAGCTAATTTTTCAGCATCACTATCTTGCTCGGTATATGAAGGCGCGTTTTCTTTGAGAAATTTAGCCAGATTTAATGTCGTCAAATAAAAAAGCATTTTTTGTTGCCAACGCTTGAAATCTGACCCATTAAACTTTTCTGATATTTCCCCGGTCGTATTCGGGAGTGTGGTACCAGAAGTTGCCATTTCTGAAACACAATCAGAAGATCAACGATAAGAAGGAGTAGAAACAGAAACAAAATAGTAATAGAACAAAATTCGTTTTAAGATTGTTGTTTCTGGAGTTTGAAGTTACTCCTTCGAAAACAATCCGACAGAATCACCTGAATGTAAGAATTTGATCAACAGGATCTAAACAGTAATTTGAGCCCACCGATTTCACGATGTTTCCTTAAAACGAATTTGTTGCCTTCAATGGTGCTAAAGGCGTTCAGCAATCGTTTCCCAGGATAGAACGAATTTTCGTTTCCTACGGAAGCAGCACTGCAATCTGCAGGAGTTCTAACGAACTTATTTGATTATTTACAATTTGGTCCAAAATTTTGTCCAAAAAGTTAATATAGTGCAAAGGTCCACCCGCACCCGGACACATGCTCGTGTCGTGCCGAGCTGGCCGGTCGGACGGACGGCGACGGCGGCGCGCGCGTGTGGGTTTATGACCGAACCTAATAGGATATAGGTCTTCCCCCTTCCAAAGACTATTGGTACCTCTTGAGACCCAAACCCAATTCCAAACTTCCACCTTATAAACCACACCAAAGTTTCCTAACTTTCTTACGTGGGATAAGTGTTTGAAAAATCAAATTCTTCCATAATCCTTAGTTTATGTGAGTTACTTTAACACTTAATATTTCATTCAATTTTAATGGTTTTCGATCAATAAATATATCACGTTAATCATCTCGCGGAGTAGAACGTGAATATGCTAGGTTCCGTATTAATTAAAAGGTGGGTCCCATTAACCATTTTTTCCAACAATAACTTGTTTTCCCAAGTTCTTATCGAGGGTATTAAGCCCCTGTGGCCCCATTAAATCTCATCAAATTAAGCGCCCATTTGGTAGCAATTTTTCACCCAAAAAATTCAATTTTTTGATCGTTATTTCACTATTCCAATCGTCATTTTTGACTTCTTTACTTATAGGTAGGATCTACCTTTTTCTCTATTGGTCGAAAAATTAATTCTCATAATCACTATCGAACAAACCCTAAAACAAAATTTTCTCTCTCCTATTTTTAATCAAATAAAATAATATTATATGTAAATCAAAAACTTTTTATTTCATTTTTTTTATAACCATACATTTTTCAAAAAAATACTATTCCCTCATTATAATTAAAGATGGCAAGGCTCGACCCTTAAGCACATGAGCTTGTAGGCCGCTCGCGAAGCTCGGCTCGTTGGTTACCACCCCTGCTCGGCTCGTGCTTGTCATTTGACAAGCCCGAGCCGAACTTTAACAAGTTGAGCGACCGAACTGACGAGCTGTTTGACCCGTTTGACATTCCTAATTATAATCAAAATTAATGAGGGCTAAAAGAGGTTGCTGCAAAATTGGATATGCAATGGAGGAGACTTACAGACGAAATCAGGTTTTCTGATATTTTGAAATTATGGCGACGAAAGGTTCTGTTGGTAGGGGTGGAATAGGTAAGGGACAAAGAATCCAGGACATTAAGCCCCTGTTTGGCCCCCATTTTTGGTAATGAAAATGGGGGGAATAGTGTTTCGATTTACGTGTAATATTATTTTATGGAAGATTGTATGGTTAAAAATAAGAAAAAAAAATAGAATGTAATTTAATGGGGATCAAACAGGGGCTAAGAAGCTTGGAATGATTGCATCCATTTCCCTATGTGAAAAATAACGTCCCTGTTTGAGCTTCATTTTTAAAATAGATTTTGTCCTTGTTTGATAACCATTATTTTTATAAAACACTTTTTTCTTTTATTTTAATACCACATTTTCAATAAAATAATATTATATACAAATTCAAAAAAATTTCTTATTTTTTAATTCACATTTAGGACAGTCAGTGGATTTGATTTTGATCTGAATCCGATCCGTATTCGATAAAATTAATGAAAGATAAATTTAGAGTCTCAATCCGATAATCCGATTAAAATTCAAATTCGATGATTCGTTAACTAAATGAAGCAAATATAGATATAGGTCAATTCAATCCGATTTATTATAATAATATAATATATTTTCATATATTATTGCATAATTTATTACACATAATTTTTTCCATTTTGAAATTTGTATGATACCTTATACAATATTTTTATAATAAATAATATTATAATATTGTTTTTCGAAATATTTGAAGATATTTATTTTTTTATTAATTAAAACAAGAAAAAAATATAATTAAATTATTTTATCAATTAAACAACCAAAGGAACCAAATATTGGAGTTGATTTTATTCTTCCCAACTTCTCACTTCCCACATCGGATGTTCACTAGAATATCATAAAATTTAAATCTATAAAAAGCTAGACCAAGAATTAGGTAAAAACTATCTGGATCTTTTAATTCTTGAGCTTAAAAGTTTTTTAACATAAAATTTTTATCTTTCTAATTTGTGGGAATTACGCCCAACCAGATTTTGTAAAATACAATTTCAAAATTTAGATCCAAAATTTGTTTATACAAAAATCAATATTAATTCAAAATTTTAATATTAATATTTATATTATAAAATAAAATTAATATATATGAACAACCTCCCAATCCATTCACCTAACAAAAAACCCTAGAACCTGTTTGGGAGTGATTTAGAGAATTGATTTTATGATCGTTACGAGAAAAATGGGGTTCACTTGTAAGAGAAGTAGTCAAATATGACGGCTGGAATAGTGAAATAACGGTCAAAAAATCAATTTTTTTGGTGAAAAAATGGGCCCAAACAGGCTCCTAATCATTTTCCTATTCTCTTTCCTCTCTCTATCCCCTACCTTATCCCCCCTCTCTCTCTCTAACATCTTACTTTCTCTCTTCCATCTCTTTATCTCGACTGTCATAAATTTTTTTTTGAAGGCCACTGCAGATGTCCCTACTATGATGACGAGTCCCCACTAATCATGCTGCGAGCGGCCCTGCATAGCAGTCGCTGTACACATTTGCGAGATCACCGCTGTAGTGAGGCGCTACAACGGTGAATAACGGGAATTTGTGGAAAATTTGGTCACAGTCTGGTGCCGGAGTTTTGTTGGTTGTGTTAATTTTGTTAGTTGCGATGTGGGGGAAATTTGGTCACGATCTGGTGTTGAAATATTTGGGTTGAGTTTTGTTGGTTGTGTGCAGTTGTGGTGGTGGTGGTGGTGTTTGCGGCACTCAGAGGTGATGGTGATGTCAGTGGTGTTGGTTGTTTTTTGGTTGGATTTTGTTGGTTTGTGTTTGCAACTTGTGGTGGCAGCGGTGGTCAGCATTATATTGTTAATGTTGTAAAACTATAGTTGGGAGGAGGCGAATTTACTATGATTGACATGGTGGCGAGTCACTTCTCTAAAGTGATAGCGATGAAGATCTCGTTAAAAATGGAAGGTGAGAAGCATGAATATTCCAAGGAAGAAGACGGTATTTAAGGTCAATTCGTGTAAGATGCCAATCTAGCTACTAAGGCGAAATTCAAAGTGATTATCTGATTAAAGTATTAGGGTCTGTTTGATTGCAAAGATGAAATTTGAATAGAAAGAAAATGAATTTTAAAGAATTGAATTGCCTAGAAATTGTTTCACTGAGAATTGTCAATTAATAGTGTTTAATTAGTATAATTTTTCACTTGAAAAATGTTGAAATAAAAGTGTGTTTTGATATTTGTTTGACTTTATTTTTCATGAAAATTGTCAATTTAAGGGATGTCCACTTCTACAATTGTTCCTAGAATTTGTTTCTATTGTCGAAAAAAAAGAGATCCAAAAATCATTTATATTTGGTGTTTGTTTGACTTTATTTTACATAAAAATTGTTAATTTAAGGGATATCTTCTTTTACAATTATTCTTAAAATTTGTTTCTATTGTAAAAAAAAAAAAAAAAAATTGAAAAAAAAAAGTTTCATGGAAAATTAATTTCCACCAACCCCACGAGAAAGTGAATTCCTCCAACCAAGGAAAAGCCGGTCATGTGAGGGCAAAGCTAGAAAACCAATTACTTGAAAAATTTAGTACATCAAACACTCAAAAACGTGGAAAATGGAATTTCATTTCCAAGTTCCATGGAAAAAAGCCTATCAAACAGGCCCTTATAGTGGCGGTTGTGGGGTGCGCAGGGGAGAAAGAAAAGTGTTTGGCACAATTTACTTGGTTGATTGTAATCAATGAAATATATAATTTGTGATCAATAAGTAATGTGTGAAGTAAAAAAATCTGAGACTCTAATTAAATCTGCAATCGTGACTCACAAAATTTTTAAATTGTGTTCAATTAATTTAATAATTTGTTATCAAGAAATGTAGCTAGTTAATTTGATAATTTGTGATCAAGAAATAAGTTGTAACTTGTAAGATTGGTGATTTGTTACCGAAAACTAATATGTGACATGTTAATTTGATAATTTGACATTGATAAATAAATTGACACCTATAAAATTTGTAGTTTGTGATCGAGGAATAATACGTGACATGTTAATTTGATAATTCGAGATCGATAAATAAATTGGTACCTATAAAATTTGTAGTTTGTGATCGAGGAATAATATGCGACTTATTAATTTGATAAATTGTGGCCTACAATTTTTTTTTAAATTCTGATCGACAAATTATTTGTGACTAATTAATTCAATAATTTGTGACCAAATAGTACATAGTTGTGACTTTATTATGTTTAATTAAGAAAATATATTTTTAATTAATTATTTCATAAATACAATTTAATTAAAATATGATTTTTGAAGTTGTAAGCTTCGTTTTTTGATTTGGAAATTACGTCATACTTAATCTCCTGTATATGAATTTTTCCCTTCTAATTTTTTCAATTTCGGATCGAATATCCAATAACATAGTAAATCCCATATGAATTTAACAATCAAATATCCACTGGATTATCGGATCGGATCCAATAATTATTTTTAATGAATAGGATCGAATTTTGACAGATCTAATCCATATCTGATCCATTTACAGCCTTCGCACATTCTTCATCAAAATACAATTTCAAAATACATTTCCATAGAAAGACGGGTATCAAGTAAACCATAATTTTTTGGAAAATATATAGTTAAAAAGTAGAGAAAAATCTTAGCTTTGTTTGAACTCCATTAAAATTAGTTTTTAGGAAAAATGTATTTTGAAACAGTGATTTTTTGAAAAATGAGTGATAAAGAAATAAGAATTTTTTTTTGGGGGTTTGTGTAATATTATTCTATTAAAAGATGTGTAGTTGACAAAAAAGAAAAATGCATTAAAATCAAAATGAGCTAGACAATGGCGTAATTAAAAATAAATTTTAAAAAAATGAAATGTGAAAATTGAAGCTCAAACACGGACAATACTAACCATGTTTAACCCCTATTTGACAACTATTCTTTTAAAACTTTTTTTTCATACTTATTTTCAACCATATATTCTTAAATTAATATATATATTTTTCACGTAATTTTTTTTTCTATTTTTAACCATACATTCATTAAAAATTTATTATTTAAAAATTCATTCTACCCAAAAAATGATTATCAAAAAGGTTTTAGGGTTTGTTTGATTCCCTTTTTTTCCAAAACATATTTTTATCTCTCTCTTCTTTTCAATCATTAATTATTCATTAAAACACTATTAAACGAAAATCAAAATTTTTTTCTTACTTTTTAATAATGCATTTTTTATCAATCTACTATTTTAAAATATTTTTTTTATGAGGCTCAAATATCCTCTTAGCTCTTGCTTGAGCCGCATTTTTATAAAAATGCATTTTTTTATTGTGTAATGACGGAAAATGTGCGATTAAAAATAAGAAAAAGTTATGAATTTATGTATAATATTATTTTGTTGAAAAATGTGTCATTCAAATGATATTAAATCATTATTTAAGAATGTATTTTTTTCAAATAACGTGGATCAAATAGGGTAATGAATTATATATCAGTCGCTAAAAATATATAACAAACAAAAGGAGTGATCTCGCACGTGCCAACTCCTTCAATTTATTTGAATTCAAACCTGTGCGCCTTTTCTACCCTTCAATTTAATAATTGCATTTTTCTGCCCTTTTCTATCATCTCTCTCCCTGGGTTCCATATTCAAATCCACGAGGCGCCCTGAATGTTTACATCCTCATTCAATCGCTACATTCAAAATCTCTCTTTCCAGTATCATCTCAAAACAAATTCTACCAGCTTCCAATTAAGGTAAACATTTTTCTTGCTTTTTGAAATATTATGCATTTTGTACATTCATTAAGCCGTTATGCGCGTCTATATAACGGATTCTGTTTTTTCTTTCTTTCTTTTTTTTTTTTGTTGGCAGATCTATGTATGTGTTGAAATGTGTTTTATGAAACCGTAACTTTTGCATCTGATTGTTCAATTTTATTTTTTCGTGAAAGAGGGAATGATAATCCTTAATTTCGGTTATCTTATTTTTTTTTTAATATATACTGAAGCTAGGGATTTAATTTGCGGTCTTGGCACTGATTGATTGAGAATGGAAATGAATAACTCTGATAACAAGGACTCGTTGCAATGTGTAAGAGTTGCTGTGAATATTAGACCACTGGTTACGTCCGAGCTTCTTGTTGGATGTACTGACTGCATATCCGTGTTCCCAGCTGAAAGTCAGGTAGCCTTTCAACTATTTTTTTTCTTGTCATTTCCTGCATTAAGTTCTACAGTGAGGGGATGGTTTTTAACTTTGATGACATGCTGAATCCATTGTTGATGATTCCATTGGTACTTCTGGATGCATGAACAGGTGCAGATTGGATCGCACTCCTTCACGTTTGATTACATTTTTGGGAATGGGGGGTATCCGTGTTCGCGTATATTTGATGAATGTGTTGCCCCACTTGTTGATGCTCTCTTCCATGGCTACAACGGCACAGTGCTCGCCTATGGCCAGGTCACATGCAGTATCATTTTACAGTTTTATTGCTGGAAATATTCAAGAAAGTGTGTTTTGGGATGCAAATGTGCCTTATCACTTCTAGTATTATTTCTATCTATGAGTTACACTTGGAAGTTTAAGTTAAATGTAAACTCATATATTATACTTGGTTATGTGTCTCAGACCGGTTCAGGAAAAACTTACACAATGGGTACAAATTATGGTGGAGAAGAGCATCAAAATGGAGTCATTCCTAAAGTAATGGATACCATTTTTTCAAAAGTGGAGGCTATGAAAGAATCTGCAGAGTTTTTGATAAGAGTGTCTTTTATTGAGGTATCAGTTATGAAGTTAGAATAAAGTACAGTCTTCGTTTTGGTTGCTTTTCCTATTCATTTATTATTATTATTTTCCTTTGTGTCATAATTTTGCAGATTTTTAAGGAAGAGGTGTATGATTTGCTAGATCCAAACATACCATCTATGTCCAGAAGTGATCTGCAACCGAAGTCTACTGGTCTTGCAAGAGTCCCTATTCAAATTCGAGAAACAGTGAGTGGAGGGATTACACTTGCTGGAGTAAAAGAGGCAGAAGTCAAGACAAAAGATGAGATGGCATCATACCTATTGCAGGGTTCGGTATCTCGTGCCACTGCGAGCACAAATATGAATAGTCAGTCAAGGTAGACTTATTCGACACCACAATGATAATTTAAGTGGAAGTATTCAATCTTGGAGTGCTAAATGTGTGGCTATTTAGGTTCCATATTTTGCCAAAATTCGTGAACTTCATCAGGTGTATATGTCTTGTTGAAATGAAAAAAAAAAATCAAGCCAATTCCCCTTTCCGTTCCTTCTGTTCCCATAGAAAACTATAGCGGTCATGTCTAATGACTCATTTATTATTAGGAAACTTGATGAAAGATTATGACTTTTTCAGTTTTAGTTTTGGTGTTCTTTATCGAAACATTGCTTTCATAATTAAGAATCTGCTGGTGATTATGTTTATATACATATAGTGTCAGTGCATTTTTTCTATTTGTTGAATTAGAAATGCAGAAAGTTCTACAGGGTTTTGTTTCCAATAAAATTATATAGTAACCTTCTTACTAAGCTTTTTGCTACACTGTATTTGTTAAAAAGTCGTTCACATGCCATCTTCACAATTTCTATGGAGCAAAAGAGAACAACCAGTTCGTCAGTTGGAGATGATGTTGGAGATGATATTTTGACTGCTAAACTACATTTGGTTGACCTTGCGGGATCCGAGCGTGCAAAACGAACAGGTGCAGATGGAACACGCTTGCGTGAAGGTAATGCTATATATGTTCATTATTTTTTCTATGTTGTTTCATATTTCTTAATCTTTTGGTTATTTTTTGATGTTGAAAAGTTTGAATCAAATTTCTATTTTCTGGTTTCACGTGGTCTAGGCATTCACATTAACAAGGGATTGCTTGCTCTTGGTAACGTCATTAGTGCCTTGGGTGATGACAAGAAGAGAAAAGAAGGAGGTCATGTTCCTTATCGAGACAGCAAGTTAACACGTCTATTGCAGGCAATAACTAAACTCCCTCAATCCCTCCTTCCCTACCCTTCCTTCAACAAATAAAAAGTGTACATGGAAGAAGAATCGATCACAATGCATATGAAAAATTATTGTCCTGGGATTATCCTACTCAAGAATCATGCCTTGTATGTTAGTTTGTACTATTACATTTTACAAGTAGAGCTGTAATGATCCTAGGAGGTTAATTGAACATTTGGAAGGGATATATGTGCATAATATATTGATGCTTTTGGCATTATGTCCTATTTACCCTATTTCAAGAAACTAGCAAGTCATTGGCCTTTCTATCAGAGGAAAAGAAAGTCATGAAGAAGGATGATGATTCTGTTATACTAAACAAGTTCCAAAAAAGAATTGCACTGATTATTAATAAATAAGACAAGTGGTGGCTCAAATTTTTTACTAGATGCTTTTAAAATATTTTAGTTTTGACATTACATTGATTATCATAGAGAGCATTTATAAGTTTTTAAGAATAAACTGTGTTCATAAGATTATTATCTTTTATTTCCTCTTATGTGATGATGAATATTTTAATTCCATGTATTTTCACCTTATTTAAGTAAGCAATTGTGTTTATTATACTAAGTTGTGGTTCATAACTTCATGTTCTTCAGGATTCACTCGGAGGAAATAGTAAAACGGTTATGATTGGTACGCTCTTTAACTATTCTCATTGCATTAGCCGAGACATGACGCGAAATCATTACAGACAATCATAATCTGTTTGAAATGTTATGATGGTTGACATCTCATATTTTTATTTTTCAAAAATTGATCTTATCTTCGTGTTTTATACTTTCTTTCGTGTTTGCAGCTTGTGTTAGCCCTGCTGATGTGAATGCAGAAGAAACACTAAACACATTAAAATATGCAAATCGTGCTCGTAACATTCAAAACAAAGCAATTGTAAGTTTTAATGTGCAACACAACTTTGTAATTAATCATTTCTAAAAAAATTACTAACTTGTTACATTATCGTGTTTCATTTCTTTCACTTTGTAGGTCAATCGTGATCCAATGGCAACTCAGGTGCAAAGGATGCGAAGTCAAATCGAACAGTTGCAGGCAGAGTTGCTTTGCTTTCGTGGAGATTCCACTTCACCAGTTGAAGAACTTCAGGTATATTGGCTGCCACTAAATCTATGTTCATTTACACGAATCAAAGAAGTTCAAGTAGTTCACTAAATCTGAGCTCAATTTCTCCTGAAGATACCACAAGGTGAGATTTTCTTATTACAAATAATTAGCATTAAGGTTTTGATTGGGGTGTCCACTTTATTTGTGTGAAGAATTCAGTTGGTGATTTCCTTTGATCCTTCTTAGCACTCTTGATTACTGGAACCAAGTACTTAATATTTGTTGACAGCCTTCTACGCATTATATGTTATTTAAAGATATTTACACCAAATTCGTTGTATGTAGATGCTTAAGCACAAAATTTCTCTGCTTGAGGCAAGCAATGATGAGCTAAGAAAGGAACTTCAAGAATGTAGGATCAATAATGAGCAACTAAAGCAGCGTACTTTTGATGCACAGGTTGGTCTCATTTAAGTGGCAAACTATTTTACTTCTTCAACATAAAAAAAAAATTATGGATTAATATACAACTGTTGAGTGTCTTGGGTTAATCAAGTTTAAATTTCTGTAATAATAGGTGGAAAGGGATGGATTGCTTTTCAAAATTGAATCTTCTCAAAATGGGAAAAATTGGAATGAGATTGACTCAAATTCGGAGAAGGTTTGATTCTGTGATTGCCTGGACCCATCTTCATTCTGATCTAATTGCATTATTTCGGTGAACTATTGAGATTGAGGATTTATTTTCTTTTCCTTCAGGATTTTAATTTGGTGAAAACTTATGTCTCTAAAATTCAAGATCTAGAGGGAGAAGTGCAGCGTTTGCAAAATTTGGACAGGTCAAGATGCAAGGATTATGCTTCCGATTATGTTGGCTTGGAAGATGATGGACTTCACTCTGGAAACTCCTATATCATGGATTCTGATATAAAAAATGTTGAAACAAATGGTAGGCTACTGCCAGAACTTGTAGATTTAAATTATATGCTGGGTTGCTCAGGCTTAAGCTCTTTAGGTTAAATACTGGCTCTATATGTCCTTTAAAAAACACTATATAATTTTATGCTATAGATTTTTCTCAGGTAGTTATATTCATAACTTCTGTTTTGTACACTATGAAGTCCTTTGTGCGATAACTTCACTATTTTGACTTTTGACCATGTGTAGTGGAGGCTGAAGACGTGGAGAAAGAGCTAGAGCATTCTTCTCTTCAAGAAAAATTGGATAAAGAACTACAAGAATTGGACAAAAGACTTGAACAGAAGGAGGTAGACTTTTGAATACACACACACACATATAGACAGTGTTATTGAGATCTAGTTATAACAAGAGGTTAAACAATAGTGGGTTTGGGTTCTCATGGAACTTGTATTCTGGAAAGAAGTTAACAGAAAAAATGATCAGGCTCACGGGACTTATACTGCAAAATTACGTCATTGCTTTTTCTTTGCGTCTTTTCTTCGCCATGTTCATAAGATTTGATCTTTTCTGACCTTAATTAAATATTTGGATTCGATTTTCATTAACCCATTTTGATAAATGAAAAATGAAGACATGGAAGAAACCTTATACCAAAAATATATGGTTTTGAGAGTCAATAACTTTGTTCTCACATATGCACTAACATATAAACAAAAGCTGGTAAGAGAATTTGGAATTTGTGAACTCTCATAATATAATTAATGAAAGTATTCTAAAATTGACTAAATTCAGTTTCTCAACCATCACTCCCTCATTCAATCATTCGTCCTCTTACTTATGAAAGGCTGAAATGAAGAGGTTTGCAAGCGCCGACACTTCAGTCCTGAAGCTGCATTATGAGAAAAAAGTTCAAGATTTGGAACTCGAAAAGAGGGGCTTGCAGGTGAATTTTAATTTCTTTCTTTGATACTTCGATTTAAGTTGTTTCAATTCCAGCATTTTTTCTCCTAATACTGGTATTTATTTTAGAAAGAGATTGAAGAACTTAGGCACAATCTTGCAAATATTTCGTCCAACTCTGACGATAGCGCACAAAAGCTGAAGGAAGAGTATCTTCAAAAGCTTAATGTCCTAGAAACCCAGGTAAATCTTCATGCAAACTTCCTTCTGACCAAGAATATTCTGGTTAATGACTTCATTTCTCTGCAGGTAGCCGTGCTGAAGAAGAAACAGGATGCTCAAGCTCAGTTATTGAGACAAAAACAAAAAAGTGACGAGAATGCGAAAAGATTACAAGAGGAGATTCATAGAATAAAGACACAAAAGGTTTTATTCTATGGTACTTCAAATTTGTTAATGAAAGAAATAGTCTCTTTTTTGCTGATTGTCTTTTCTGTTTCAAGGTTCAATTACAACAAAAGATAAAGCAAGAATCCGAACAGTTTAGGTTATGGAAAGCATCTCGAGAAAAGGAAGTTCTTCAGGTATTGCATATTGCAATGGTACCTTTCCTTTGTCTTTCTCTTCCATGTAAAAGCAGAAAAATAGAAAAAGGAAACTAGTAAAACATTATCGGCTATAAAATTTAGCCTAATGGATTGTCCTTGAGGTGTAAGCCTAGACAAATGGTACTCAAGTTGTAAGCTTTGAGTTGTTTCATGGACCCTCATGTGAGGCGTGCCTCAAGGTGTAAGCCTCTTATAACTTTTTAAAACGATGTTATGAATCAGTTCACCCTCAAATGCTGAACTTCTTCAATGTGTAAGTTTCTAATAACTAGATTAATCAGTTGAGGTGTTTTATGATTGGTTGCAGAAATTTAAGCCATGTGTTTAGTTATTTAAGTTATTCATAGATTGTTGATTATAATATAACCCTGCGCACAAAAGAGTGAACGAGCAGTCGATAGTGTCAAAATATGTTATATCAATTGCCTTTGTGCAACATAATGTTTGAAGGTACTAAGCAATTCTCGGATGCATTCTTCTTTGTAGCTAAAAAAAGAAGGAAGAAGGAACGAGTATGAAATGCATAAGCTTTTGGCATTAAATCAGAGGCAAAAGATGGTAAGTTAGATGTCTAATAAAAATTTTTCACTTCTCTAACTCTATAATCATGTATTTCACTTTTTATATATTGGCATTTTAGGTCTTACAAAGAAAGACCGAAGAAGCCTCTATGGCTACCAAACGACTCAAAGAGTTGCTAGAATCTCGGAAAGCTTCACGTGAAATATTTGGTTGGATATGAGACCTTTGTGCTTTGATGGATGTCTATAATACAAGTTTTCATAACTCATTTCTTTCGCACCTATGCAGGTGGTGGAAATAAAAATGGTCCAGGAATTCAGGTATCTATCTCTACTGGAAAGACTTACTGGGAGTATGATATAGTTTTAGCATATAAGAAATATCTTGTGAAATGTGTGAAAGTAGGACACTCCAAAAAATGGGTGTTAACCTCTATTTTTATTGACACGATTGACGAGTGGAATTGATACATGAGGTTTTATTAATGTTTAGCTCGATTTGTTATCCACTCATTTCTTAATTTACACATTTTTTGTTTATTTGAAGGCATTATTGCAGGCAATTGAGGATGAACTTGAGGTTACAGTACGGGTACATGAAGTGCGATCAGAATATGAACATCAAAAAGAGGAGTACGTTTATAATCATTTAACTTTTCGCATTGCTTTGTGCACTGAGAGCAGCACACTGCCAAATTTTGCTTTGTGTTGTGGATGAAATTTTGTGATTCAGATTATCCTCCGCACATATTTTTAAAGCAGTTTTACTATTATATCTGTTTTAAAATTTAATTTATTTACCTTTCATTTTTTATCAATTCTTGGATAGAGTATCAAAACCTCATTTCCATTTTGTCATAAAGATAAGAGTCCTTGCCCAATTTTAAATTGCATTGATATACCAGCAGTTAAATAAATTTCCACGTTGACTCCCCTCATGGATTTATATAAATTTATGTTGTTGATAATTTATGCTAAAAAAAAGTTTGACATGCCAGGTTATCTTATTGATTTTGCATTAAAATAAAATAATTTTTCCCTTTCAAATTTTATTTATCTAAACAAAATTTTGATAGAAGAAATAGATATCTACTGACAAGTATGTACTTAGTCGTATCTTCAATTTGTCATTATTTTTAGCAGCAGTTTCATCTAATCTGATAGTGGAGATAACATCTGTCTCCTTTCACTCGTTAGTTTGGCTATAAAATTATCCTAGACTGCACAATAAGATTATATTCATATTTTATTTGGTCGAGTTATATCAGGCTTATGATTTCTATATTGGCTCATTATCTTTTTCTTTGTGTCTACTAGCACCACTATGATATTGGATACAACGAGACCTAAACATTGAAATTTTTTTGGCACCTATTAACATTTTAAACCACTTGAATTTGGTCTTTCGTGATGTCTGTCTCCCTAAGTCTTGTTTTTCATTGACTAGTCATGTTTTGGTCTCACCTATTTTACCTGTAGTCTTCTTCTCTTCCGAAGATTTGAACATAACACACTAATTATTGACAGCTACGCATAATCGTTCAACTTCTTTTTCCCCATTTATTTATATATCCTCTATCACTAATAATCATGTAAGACATTTACAAATCAGACTTGAAATAGAAATAAGAGCACCAAGTTGGACTTCATTTAACAAAATATTACTGACATGAGAGCTGATGCGATGGCTTAAATACTAAAGCAGGTTCTTTCAGATATCAAGAACCTAAGGAAAGATGAATTTGATTAGATTTTTTTTTTTTTTTTTTTTTGGTAAATTTAAACGAAGTCTGTTCTATGCCATCTTTTGCTTTTAAATTATGCACATTCTTTTTAACGTATTCATTACTTATTATTTAGACAATCATATCTATGCCCTTCCCAAAAGAATATTGGATTTTGCTTGGTGTATAGGGGGGAGGACATACAGGTTATTTATGGGGGGTATGTGGTGCAATACGGTTGGTCCGCTTTAGTCTTTTTTTTTTTCCCTTCCAACACCTAGTACAGTTTTTACACTTGGCTCGCTGGCATTTTTTCTTGAACTCTCGATCCATGTTGGCACTGATCCAAAGTGTTTTTGTACGACCTCTAGAAATTTTAGGTTAATAATTTGGATTATAGAGGACTTGAATTGGAAGCTGCAATGAAGTGTCTTGTCGGCCAAGTAAATTGGCTGGTTCGGGATTTTCAAAGTTGACACTCCTTGTCAAGTTCATGAGTGTTATCCAAGAAAGGGGTATAAAGAGAGGAAGCGATACGAGTCCACATGAATAATTGACAATTCGTGCATCTTTTTCAGTTCACTCGTAGAACTCGTCATGTTTATTTTTATTTTTCTTCTGAATTTGTAGTACTAATGGGTACTTGGCGGTCTATGTACTTTCATGGTTAGATGATGCAGTCATCATAACTCTCAGGATTCCTACCAGGAGAACAAATTTCTTCCTCTGCTGTGTCATTCTTCTCGGAGGATTTGCCATTATGACATTCATTCTGTTGGGAAAATGACCTCCCAAAGATTGCTCAAGAAATTAAGCTTGACAATGTGATAAATTTCCAAACCACTTGAAGAACAAGAAAATGGGGAAGAAATGATTTTCAATATATATTGGAAGAACAATGTATTGGATTACTTGAACAAGCCTCAAGTTAATCCCAAAGAAAGAAAAATGGCTTTGAATTTATACCCAAGAAGAACAAACTCTTACTTGTAAAACTCTATCCAAGCCCTCTCTATTTTTCTCTCTCAAAATCGTGTCTTGAAATGAAGGGGAAAAACCAAATATATAAATAGCTGAGTCTGGCGCCATGGCGCCAAGATGGATCAGAACCATGGGCGCCATGGCGCCTGCATCACTGGACCATTTTTCACACTTTGGGCGCCATGGCGCCCAATCATGGCGCCATGACGCCTGACTCCCTGCACTCTTTCTCACAATTTTCCACCTCGTACATCATTTGATCGATCTCAAATTTTGGACGAACACAAGAAGAAGCAACAAGCGCCAAACTCGGCTGCACCATTCAAACCATGGTTGTCTACGTACCCAAATCTCGGGATCAAGCCTCCGTAGTTCACCTCCACCTTCATAAACTCTCCACCTCATTTGAACCCCGCCCCGAAGGGCCATGCCCTCTCGGGCATATCAACATGGACTAATGTGAAGCAAGTCCAAGCAATGTTGAAACTTGCTACCCGTTACCACTTTGGTTAACATGTCAGTTGGGTTCTCATTTGTGTGTACCTTCGAGAGTGAAATATCACCTTCCTCTATGACATCACGCACAAAATGATACCTTATGTCGATATGCTTGGTTCGAGCATGATGAACCTGATTCTTAGCCAAGTGAATCGCACTCTGGCTATCACACCACAAGTCCACACAATCCTGCTCAATCCCTAAATCATCTAGAAGACCCCACAATCACAATGCTTCCTTCACTCCCTCTGCCATGGCCATATACTCGGCCTCTGTAGTAGAAAGAGCAACTGTAGCCTGTAACATCGATCGCCAACTAACTGGGGCACCATGTATGCAAAACACATATCCAGTAGTAGATGGTCGTCTATCTAGATCACCTGCCTAATCCGAGTCCACAAACCCACTTATATGACATGCATCTCCACCAAAACATAGACCCGTATCCGCGGTACCTTTTAAGTACCTCAGGATCCACTTCACAGCTTCCCAGTGTGCCTTCCCCGGATTCGCCATGAATCTACTGACCACACTCACCGCCTGTGAAATATCTGGGCGTGTACACACCATGGCATACATCAAACTGCCAACTGCACTAGCATAAGGCACACGATCCATGCGTACCCTTTCTTCCGCTGTAGTAGGAGACTGTTTACCAGAGAGCCTAAAATGTGGAGCCAATGGAGTCACCACCGACTTTGCACCTTGTAACCCGAACCTAGCAATAATCCGCTCAATGTAGCCTTTCTGACTCAAGATCATTCGCCGGTTCGTCCTCTCTCTTCTGATCTCCATACCCAGTATTTTTCTAGCAGCCCCCATATCCTTCATCTCAAACTCTTTACCAAGTTGGGATTTCAACTTATCTATCTCCACCTTGTTTTTCGAAGCGATAAGCATGTCATCCACATATAGAAGAAGATAGATATAGTTACCTCCCCGAAGTTTCCGAATATAAACACAACAGTCATACTCACTTCTGGAGAAACCATGCTTTAGCATGAAGGAGTCAAATCGCTTGTACCACTGCCGAGGAGATTGCTTCAATTTATATAGTGATTTTCTCAAGCGACATACATGACGTTCCTTATCCTCAACCTTGTAGCCCTCAGGTTGATGCATATAGATCTCCTCATCCAAGTCCCCGTGCAAGAAGGCGGTTTTGACATCGAGTTGTTCCAGCTCAAGATCATGATGAGCAACAATACTCAATAGCACCCGAATGGAAGTGTGCTTGACCACAGGAGAAAAAATCTCATTGTAGTCAACTCCCTCTCTTTGTGCAAACCCCTTAGCCACTAACCTTGCTTTGAATCTTGTACCACCGACCTTGGTAGGATCCTCCTTCTTTTTATACAACCATTTGCAACCAATAGCTTTCTTACCTATAGGCAATGGGACAACCTCCCATGTTTGGTTCTTGTGAAGTGATTCCATCTCTTCTTCCATTGCCGCCAACCAACTCTCGCTATTGTTGTTTAAAATAGCTTCCTTGAAAGTGGTAGGCTCATCATCCTCCACCGAGAGTGCATACTCAACCAAATTTGTTTGCCCATAGTGCCTCAAAGGCTCATCTGACCCCAACTTTAGAACTTGCTTGTAAGTACGGCGTGGCCTAGAAGAAGCCAAGTTGTCTGCAAGCTGTTGTTGTTGCTGTGCTTGTATATTCTCTTGCTGAACAGCCTCTTGTTCAAGCCCATCATCACTCTCATCTTGAGTGTTTGTTTGATGCTCCTCTTGAACATGACTAGAATCAGGTTGATCTCTAGGTTCTATGTCAACAACTTGAGACATTATAGTCTCAACATCATCACAACCGGGCACTATAGCTTTCAACGAAGCTATCATGGAGTTCTCATCAAAAGTAACATCTCTGCTGATTATGAACTTAGAATCCTCTAAACACCAAAGGCGATAGCCTTTAACACCTACCGCATACCCCAAGAATATAGCCTTCTTGGCCCTCGCATCAAGCTTTCCCTCGTTGACGTGATAGTAGGCTGTGCATCCGAATATTCTGAGTTTCTCATAATCTGCATGTTCTCCTATCAATACCCTATATGGAACCGCCTTTGGAAGTGACAGAAGCCGGACCCCATACATCCGTGTGCACATAATCAAGAATGCCTCTGCTTCTATGTTTGTTTTGCTGGAACTGAACTCGGTGTGCTTTACCGTACACGCAATGCTCGCAAAAATCCATGCAAGGCTTCTTCAAGTTCTTTAGCAAGCCTTTCTTGACTAGCAAATCTAGCCCCTTTTCAGACATATGCCCAAGCCTCCCATGCCATAGCCGAGTGCACTCACATGGGTCTCCACCACTTCCACTTGTTCCAACTGCTACATCTTCAGTAACTTTAGTACCCTGAAGAGCATAGAGATTGCCTTCACGAATATCCGTCATCACAATCAAAGAACCACGAACAACCTTCTTTACTCCATTCCATGTTACAATCTTGCAACCATCGGAGTCTAAGGCACCAACAGAGATGAGATTCTTTCGCAAATCAGGAACATGTCTAACATCCATCAATGTTCTGACCACTCCATCATGCATCTTGATTCTCATTGAACCAAGCCCCACCGTTTTACATGAATGGTTATTACCCATCAACACGGTTCCACCATCAGTGCTTCTATAGGTAGTAAACCACTTCCTATTTGGACACATATGGTAAAAGTATCCAGAATCAAGAATCCACTTATCGGAGGTCTCTTCATCACAAGAGATGGTGTATCACTCATCGCTTTCCCCTCCTTCCGAGGCATAGCTTACCTCTTGCTTGACTTGCACTTTCCCGTTGTTGTTGTTCTTATTGTTCTTCTTCCAACCCTTTTTGTTTGGACAATTCGCCTTGAAATGCCCAAGCTCGCCACATTTGAAACAAGTCCTTTCCGCAAGAGGTCTAGAACTCGATCTAGATTTTTCTCCCTTACCCTTTGGTCGCACATTACTTCTTCCCCTTACAAATAATCCTTGAGCTTGCTCCTTGTTACCAATGGTAGACATGCCACTAGTTGCAATCTTTCGAAGATCATCCGCTAGAAGTGACGTTCTAGTGTCCTCCATCACAAGTTTATCACCCACAAGCATCAATGTTTGTACTAGGTTCTCGTAAGACTTTGGCAATGAAAGAAGTAGTAGAAGTGCTTGATCCTCATCATCTACATCCACATCAATGTCCTTCAAGTCCGATATGATCCTATCAAACTTGTTGACGTACTCCCGGATTGGTGTACCTTCATCTATCTTGCAAGTATACAATTTGGACTTCAAATAGATCCGATTTGTTAGAGCCGCCGTTACCTCACTATCAACCAAGAAAGCAACATCTCTTTCAAGGCAAAGAATGATAGGCGCTCGTGCCTCAAGATCTAGCTCTTCCCAATTCTCGTCCGACATATCAACGAGCTTCTTCTCCTTTCCCGCCAATGCCTTGTGCAACTTTTGAGAAATCAACAAATTTTTCATTTGCATTCTCCAATATGAAAAATCATTCTTCCCATTGAATTTCTTTATCTCATACTTCCCAATTTTCACCATTCCTCTAGTAGACATGATTTATTCACTTGTTTATCGAAAATAAACCACAAAAGTTCACTTGGGAATTTTCACAAACACCTGTGCACAACAAAGTTCAAGCAACTCACCACAAAATCGAAGTTTAACCACCTTGATTTAGGAAGAAGCTCTGATACCAAATTGTTGGGAAAATGACCTCCCAAAGATTGCCCAAGAAATTAAGCTTGACAATGTGAAAAATTTCCAAACCACTTGAAGAACAAGAAAATGAGGAAGAAATGATTTTCAATATATATTGGAAGAACAATGTATTGGATTACTTGAACAAGCCTCAAGTTAATCCCAAAGAAAGAAAAATGGCTTTGAATTTATACCCAAAAAGAACAAACTCTTACTTGTAAAACTCTATCCAAGCCCTCTCTATTTTTCTCTCTCAAAATCGTGTCTTGAAATGAAGGGGAAAAACCAGATATATAAATAGTTGAGTCGGGCGCCATGGCGCCAAGATGGATCAGAACCATGGGCGCCATGGTGCCTGCATCACTGGACCATTTTTCACACTTTGGGCGCCATGGCGCCTGACTCCCTGCACTCTTTCTCACACATTCCTTCCCCATTTGGCATGTTGAATGCTAAATGATAGTGATGCTTTTGGAAGCTGTCGCTATATTAACTTTCTATTCTCATTCTTAAAAATTAACTTTTATTCATCATCTCATTTATTTGGTAACTTATAACGAGTGATGATATAGGGTATCAAGATTTCTGATCAAAATAATTTGTTGTTTTTTTTATTGATCTCAATTTCTTTCCTAAATGGTGTAGTTATTGTTTGACCTGTTGCAAGAATTATTTACATTTCAATTTGATAACAATAATTTTGCAACTATAGGAGGACAAAAATGGCTAAAGAGCTTGCAGAACTGAAGGACGAAGCACAACGTCAAAAGCAGTACTTGAGGTCTGAATTTATATAGCTGAAATATTTCATTGAGGTTCATTTTTTTTTTCCTTTTTTCAGTGTCTTGTCTTACTTGTATGGCATCAACTGGCTAAAACGCTTATTTGATGGTGTCCATTGCAGTCAAGGCCCACAGACAATGTCTCCTTGTGCTAGAAATTCAAGAATTGTTGCTCTTGAAAACATGGTAGCTACTGCATCAAGTACCCTTATTTCTATGTCATCCCAATTATCAGAAGCAGAGGAACGTGAACGGGCATTTAATGGCAGAGGAAGGTGGAACCATGTTCGTTCCCTTGCTGAAGCTAAAAATATCATGAACTTCCTTTTCAACTTGACATCCTCCTCCAGGTAGTTATTTCTTCAGGAGTTGAAAGCTTTCCAAAAGTGCACTTGCACTCTTCATGTTTTTGGTAACTGACAATGCCACCCGCCTTTTAATTTCTAAAAGATGCCAGCTAAGGGATAGAGAAGTCAACTGCAGAGAGAAGGATTGTGAAATAAGAGATTTGAAAGAAAAAATAGTCAATTTGGTTAGACAGTTGGAAATGCAAAAGGCTGAACTCAGTCGTCAAGAGAAGTTAATGGTTAGTCCACTTTTCTTCTACACGAGCCTGTCAAGACATATGAAGAAGATATTACTTTACCAGGAAAATGAATTAATACATATTTTTTTGGTTTGTGTACCCAGTTAGTTTGTTCTATCTTATGCTGGTTAACTTGTTTTGTTTCTCTCATGATCATCCACTATTTCCCAATACTCAGGATTATTGATTTTTTTTTATTTCTGAAGTTGATATATTCTTCAAATTTTCTTTGAATGTTCTGTTAGAAGTTGGCTTCAAAGAGACAATCGAGGGAAATGACTAAAAGTTTTGAAACTCACATGCTCAATAACAGTGAAGGTCATGCTTATGACTTGCGGCCGAAGGTATTGCCTTTATAACATCAATCGAGTGGCCCCTTTATGCATTTTTTTTTGCGTGCTAATTTTAGGTATAACCAATAGTACGTAATTGATGGTTTGTCCAGGGATCTCGGAACTCCATTGTTTTCAATGGTGGAAGGTATAATTGCGAGTTGTTAGAAGATATGGATACATCGGATGATGATCTTCAGCCAGAGGATTCTGATATCCGTAGCGACGATGATGCTGAGTGGGTACGTACTAAAGAAAAAAAAATGCGCCAAGATAGGAAAAAGCAGTTTAAAATTGATAATCATCTTGAACTAGAATCGAATGTAAAAGGACAAGATTTAATGACTTCGAAAGATGGAGTCTGCTGCTCATGCAGTAAATATTCTTCATGCAAGACAATGAGATGTGAATGTCGAGCTGCAGAGGGTAGTTGTGGATCGTCCTGTAGCTGTGAGCCCACAAAATGCAGCAATACAGAGGAAGCTTCTAGGAAAGTCTCAGTGCAACCAGAATTTGTTGAAGCTTTCGAAAATTTATCAATGGCAACTGAAAATGAGAAAAGCCATGTTCTTGCTGCTGAAGGAGCAAAGTTACTTCAAAGTGCTCTATCTGAGAAGCCTGTCATCACAAGTGATGGAGGGACCGGAAGGAAGCCTTTATCAGACATCGGGAATGACCTGGTTAGTCTAGTTCACTATTGCTCTACCTTTTTTCAAAATCTTTATGGATTTGTTCAGTTAAATTGCAGATTGACCTGTTGAAACTATCTCCACTACATAGTTTTGAAATTTGACGTCTTTCTACCTTTAAATTCAATGCTGCAGTTGAATAAGATTTGTATCTCTCTGTAAATTGCAATTTCTGTAAGTTATTTTATCCAGAATTAGCCGTCTTATATCAACTTGTTAACTTGCAGACAAAATCAAACGCACCAAAGCCCAAAAAGAGAAAAAATTGGCGCAAATCAGTTATTCAACTTGTTCCTGCTATCCCCCCCACATTGGAAGCTCAAGGCCCTGTAAAATCAGAAAGCAATGTTGAGGCTGATATTCCTTTGAAGTTACCAAGAGCAATGCGCTTTGCTTCTGTAAATAACAATCCTTTGAAAGAAAGGAATTTGGATCAGCCAATTGAGTCTGTCGTTGATAAGGACACAACAAGCACTTCAACAGCACCTGTAAGTCCTCATCAACAGACAAGAACAACGAATGGTAAAGAAAACCAGGGACAATAAGCTATTTAGTGTTCCTCCCAGTTGAATTGAAACGGGGATCAGTTTTTCGAATCTTGTAGTGTATGGTAATTGCTCAACCTAGTAGGTTTGATCCTGTCCTCACAGGTGTTTCTACGAACTTTGATCAGCAAGAATGAAATTGATTATTGGGGGTCGTTAAAGATGTATGAATTTTCATTGATCATGTTATTTGTGAAATATACTTGTATATTCCAGGGAAAAGGCCGACTTAATTTCTTTTTCTTCTTAAAAGTTTGGTTTATTTGAACTCTTCGTTTGGCAAAATGGCTTGCAACGAATGGTTTCCTATTTATTGGTTTCTTGCACTACTATTACTGAAGCTGATTTGAGAGCAAGGTTTAGGGGACTGCCTCTATGCCAAGAAGGTAGGAAGAATGTGAGGGATGGAGCGTTTTGCCCTAGACTTGTTATAATGCTAGTGTTTGTATGTAGATAAATAAAACGTGGAAACATAAAATTAAGTCCTTGTTTGACAACTAACTTTTTCTCTATGTACTTATTTTTAACTATATATTTCTTGGATCCGGAGGGATTGTAATGAATGAATTAATGATGCGATATGAAGTAATGAAGATCGTAACGAGAAATAAGATTTAAAAGTGAAAAAATTAACAAAGAGAGATAATTGCAAAGGCAAGATGTTTTATTAATTGATAATATGAAGAGAAATACAAGAACTTAACAATTTTTGTTTCAACAAAATTGAAAGAGAAGATCACTATTTATAAGTATATAAATAGTATAAAGATGGAAATAATGTGGAATAAAGAAATAATATATTTTCATAAAAATTACGTGAATAAGGAAATAAATTTTTCCAATGAGGTTGCCAATGATGAAATGCAAACGTGTGAACTGCACATCCTGGAAGAGAGGAGGGACCCCTCTCAAGCAAAATTAGCAATGTATCAAAAGAAGATGGTCCGTTATTACAATGCCAAGGTCAAGAACTGAGCCCTATGCTTAGGCAATCTTGTGCTTCAGAGGATCTTCCTAGCATCGAAACTAGCATGCATCGGAGTTTTAGGCCTGAATTGGGATGGATCATATCGTATAATCAAGGGGTCACGACCTGACACCTATCAGATCGAGGACATGACAGGAAAACTTGTGCCTCATCAATGGAACATCGAACACTTGAGGAAGTACCATTAAAAGTATGTGTTTCAATGTATTATGTACCTACTTTTCCATCAATGGAACTTATTACTATTTATGGCTAAGTGTTTTTACATCCTTAGATCCATAACAAAGTCCAGTTAAGCAATTGAAATTCAGTTCATGCACCTCTGCTACTCGATTTGTGTTCATACATTAAATGTATCACAAGAAATACGATTAACATTAATTAGTTCGAACACAAATAAAAGAGGCAAAAACACTTGGTAAAATCATTAATTTCATTAACAAAAGATGTACACGAGGAGGGCCAAAGCCATTACAATAGTCCTAAGGGTCTATTACGGGCACAATGGCCCCTTCCCCACAGTAGCCTCACTTGGAGCTTCATTGTCCGTGTCGATGTCTAGGTGACCTCCTGTAGGTCCACAGAACTCCTCTTCCAAGGATGATATATCTAGGGCCACATGGACCGTCTTCAGACGTTGTAGCATTATCTGGGCATTCCATGAGGCCTAGTAGTTGGCAAAGGTGTCATAGAGTTCGTGCTCCTCAAAATGATCTATAAATTTCTAAGCTACAGACTTTTCGACCACTTTCACATTTGTCTTCAATGACTCAATTTCTTAGGTCTAGCCTCGTCAGAGCAGCCACCTGGCACTTCGTCTCGTAGAGCTCTTTTTGTAGTTACTATGCCACGACCTTGGCCTTCTCCAACTTATTCTCGGCCTTGGTCCTCTTTTTTTAGCCTCTTCAACTTTGGCCCTCTCGGCACTTATGGTATCCCCATAATGTAGGGCCGTCTCCAACTTTTTGGCCAGGTCGATGTTCTTGGCCCTCATATCCTTAACTAGGCCCTCGAGCTGGAAGTTGGTGCTCAGAGCCTTGGCGATGCAAGCATTGTTGGCTGCCAACAGGTCTTCAATGGTGTAGGAAGTAGTGTGATCCCTCTACTTGCTGTGGACCACGACAACTGCTATTGTTTCAGGGGACAGGGCCTCTAGCTTCTCAGGGTTCATCCCCCCAGTAATTCAACCTCTTTATCCGAGTGAGGCCTTTTTTTTTTAGTTTACTTCGACACCGGAACCACAATTTCCTTTGTCAGTGCTGGGGCCACCTTTTCCCTTATTAAAACCTTGATGAGAATGGTGTTTTGGCGAGTCGTAGGCCTTGCAGTAGTCGGGGCCTTTAAGAATGACCCAACCACTCATTTTCCCTTATTTAGCAAGGGGACATCATTTTCTTCCTTTTTCTCCTCGCTCGGATGGAGCTGTTTGCTGGTGCTTACCAGTTCGTTCGCCTACTTTTTATAGGCAGCAAACGATGTCTTGAGCGCTCGGCCTTAGCCATAAGCCTCTGGATTGTAGTGAAGTTCGACCTCAGGGGCTTTTTCTTCGTAAAGTTATTTGCAATAAAAGCAAAGATTAGTTAAGAGTTCCAATGAACACCGAGGCAACTACTTCGATAAATTTGCCTTGTATAGACATGATTTCGTTGTTCACGAAGTGTATATTCTTCCATATTAGCTCGTGATAAGATCAACTCTTTTGAGGGAGTTGGTAGATAATGTAGATGGTGTCGAAGTCCTCTGTAGATAGCTCACATCAAAGCAAAGCACTTGCATAAACAAGTTGTTAGATGACGAAGATGCATGTTTGTAGTTCGAAATAAAGTAGAGAGACTCAATAAAAGTAAAGAACTTTGTAGGGACTTTCAGAGGCGCTAGGGGGTTCCCCTTCATTGTGTCCCATCTTCTAGAGACCCAGCACCATGAGCTCTTCCAATCTTTAATGGAGCTTGGCAGATCAAGGACAAATGGAGTGTGGGCCCCCTACGATGTGAGATAGTACCACCCCCTTGTCCTATCATCCTCGCGGTAACTTTGGGAATGTAAATGTTCTAGAAAACAGAGAAGGGCATCTCTATCCCGTGTGAGGCCTCTATCTACAACATCCACGACCCCAACAATTCGCTATAGGAGTTAGGGTTTAACTGGGTTGGGGCTAGGCCGTAAGATCTAAGGACGAAGCGGAAGAATGGATAAATAGGCAACCTTAATCCCTCCCTGACACTAGCCTCACACGCGCTTGGCCTAGGTAGCAGGTTCGCTCATCAGGGTTCGGAACTATCAAACCACACTATTTGAGATCCTATATTCAGCCGCAGTCTTATCAGGTTAGCACTAGTCATTTTTGATTGATAATCGGAAGCCTCTCAGTGAATTGAAGTGTCTACAGGATTATTAAGTCATTTCCAAATATTCTTCCTACCCATTATGGCTGTAGACACTTCGAATGAACTTAGAACAATGGGTTCTTCTAGCCTAACCTCATCTAGGTCACTACCCGACACCCTCAATAAGTTAGAAGCCATTTTTCATAGGAAGGATGAATTGATACTTTAGTAAACGAACGACTAATGGAAGATCGCAGAAAAATTGTAGAGAAAGTCTGAATAGAATCATCCAAAAACTTAAAACACCCTTGTATATTGCCAGAGATTAGAGTGAATGAGAATGTAAGAATTGCAAAAGTGAAAAATTTGAAATGTGGAGGAAATGCTTTTTATAGGCGATCTTTCATAATCGTCGTCCTTGGTTACAACTAAGATCCATCAGGGCCGCTAATCACATTATGGATCCAAACCGTAGAAAACAAACGTCAAATTCAATAAACGCACATGATTTGGCGATGACACTCACAATATTCTAAAGTGCATCTCCTCTGGCCTTAGCTGCCATTCGCTATGATTAGTAGTAGCAGCCTTTTCTTGGGAGTAGGCATCAATCCAACTGTTTCTCTTGGGAACCACTAACAGCTTTCAAATGATTGCCTATTTCGTACATCCAAAGCTTCGTCTCCTTGTGGGACAGTGCCTTTGCCACTTCAGCTTTCTCAAAGTTGCAATCTCCTAGAGTATCATCTCCTTGTGGGACGGCACCCCTCCAACCTCAACTTTCTCAAAGATACTATCCCTCAGAGCCTTATCCTCTTGTGGGACAGCACATCTACCATTTTAGTTTTCTCAAAGCTACAATCTCCTGAAGCCTTGTCTCCTTGTGGGACTACGTCCCCGCAACCTCAGCTTTCTCAAAGCTGCTATCCTTCAGAGCCTCATCCCCCTATGGGACAATGCCTCTACCATTCCAGTTTTCTCAAAGCTGTTATCTCTCAGAGCTTTATCCCCTTGTGGGTTGACGCTTCTCACAATCCAGCCTTTTCAAAGCTGCTATCTCCCAGAGCCTCGTCTTCTTATGGGAGGACGTCTCTACAACCTCAACTTTGTTAAATCTGCTATCTCCTAGAGCTTCATCCTCTTGTGGGACGACGCCCCTGCCATTCCAACTTTCTCAAAGCTGTTATCCCTCAGAGCCTCATATCCTTGTGGGACGACGCCTTTGCCAATCCAGCTTTCTCAAAGTTGCTATCTCCTAGACCTTGTCTTTTTGTGGGACAACGGCTCTGTAACTTCAGTTTTCTCAAAATTGCTATCCCTTAGAGCCTCATCCCCTTGTGGGATGGCTCCTTTGCCATTCCAGTTTTCTCAAAGCTGCTATCCCTCAGAGCCTCATTCCCTTGTGGGACGATGCCTCTACCATTCCTACTTTTTCAAAGCTGCTATCTCCCAAAGCCTTGTCTTTTTGTGGGACATCCCTACAACTTTAGCTTCATCAAAGCTGCTATCCCTCAGAGCCTCATCCCTTTGTAAGACGATGCCTCAACCATTCTAGCTTTCTCAAAGCTAATATCCCTCAGAGCCTCATCTCCTTGTTGGATGACACCTCTGCCACTAGCTTCCTCGAAGCTGCCATCTCCTAGAGCCTCGTCCCCTTGTCGGACGACTTCTCTGCAACATCAACTTTCTCAAAGCGGCAACCACCCACTCAGAGCATTCTAGAAGTTCAAGCATTATATAAATATTCATACATGAACTTGAGGGACCATTATTACGCCCCCTAAGTAGAGAGTACTTTAGCGAGTAATTATTCGAGGTTGGAAATCAGGACAGATAGCTACTTGAGGGTCACCATCCTAAGCAGCATCGTTCGAGGAAATCAGGGTTTAATCGAAATGTTGTTATATTAAGTAATAGAACCGAGGCATTACGTATGGAAGAAGTGAGAAATGCTACCTCACCACCATTTTGCAAAAGATTTGAATCTTTTTGTTGAATAATTGTCTATATCTTTGAGATTGATGAATTTGACCTTTGTCAAGTAAAATAATCAAAAGAATTAAATGCCTGTCCACCTAGGAAAAGACTAATGGATACATATGAGTGAACGCCTCACATCGTTAGATGAAGCCACGTGTCTCACGTCTAACGGTGTCCCTTTCAACTTCTCCCCTATAAATACCAAGAAGCCTAGCCCAAACAAGGTAAGATTACTCTACTAGAAGAGCATACTCTTCTCCCTCATTGATAAAATATGGCAGATTGTAGCCACCGAAATAAACATCCATTGTTGATTGATTTTGTCGAAGTGTATGTGGTCGCTACCACCTTATTTGGGAAGAGTCATATGCATCAGACCATTTGTGTCATGTGCAGGGATGGACACGTGGAGTAGCTCTCTGTTGGCCACGTGGAAGGATCACTTTATGAAGTCAACATTTGACTATATGAATCAATATATATACATATTTGAAATGTTGTTCTATACTTTCTAGATAAATAAGAACATCGTCAATATAAACAATAATCAAATTTTGAAAGGGATTAAAAATATCATTTATGATTTTTGAAAATTTTGAGGGACTATTTTTAAGACCGAAATACATAACATTCCATTCATATTGACCAAAGGAACGTTGAAGGCAGTTTTACACTTATCTTCTTCTTTGATTTGAATTTGTCAAAATCTTGACTTCATATCACATTCGGAGAATATCATAGCTTTGAATAATCTGTTCATAAGATCTTTCTTTTGAGGTAATGGATATCTTATACATTGAATGGCTCTATTGAGAGGTTTGTAATTGATAACGAGTTGCAGAGCACCTCATCCAATTTCACCAAAATTATTGACAAAGAATGCATAGCAACTCCATGGTGATTTACTCGATCGAATAAGACCTTTGTCAAGCAAATCATTGAATATGATGAGATTTTGTAGGAATATTTAATTCATGAAAATCAAAATTGTATGGAAGGGAGATAATATATTTTCTCCTATTGTAGAAAGCATTGAGAATAGTAGAAAATATTTCTTCTTCTATTTCATTTTTGGAATTTTGAAATTTTTTATATTGAAGAATTTTATAATTGTTCTTCAATTATTTGAAATTTAACTTCTTCCTTGAGAAATCTTATATGATTCTTTTTGAAATTAATATTATTAATAATTTTTGAAGTGAAAGTTTCTTTTGAAGAATTAACATCTTTATAGGAAGGAGGATTTGTAAGTTTGAAAAATACTCCTTGTCCAAAAATATTTGTAGTTGATATTTTGAATCTACTTGAAAATGATAAAATTGAATAATAAAAGGAGTACAAAGAATTATTTCCTGGTCTAAATCTTTTACTAGATAAAATATATTTTTGAAACAAATATTTAATTACAAATAGGAGCTTTTGAAAGTTTGTGTTTAATATTGAGTTTTTTATCACTAACACCATAAATACGTTCAAAGTTTTTCAAAGTATTTTGTAGGGATTAATCCTTCCCAGATACAATTTTGATCTACTCTTGAATCAATAAGGACTCTGAAAGTGAACTTGAATTCTTTATTGATTACAATATTTATATTGCAGTACATTTTAAAGTTGAATTCGGTAAATGACATTAACCTTTTCTTCATTAGTTTGAGGATTTGAATGATAAGCATGAGAAGTATTAGCTTCTTTTGAGGAAGAAGAGGAAGATTCCGAAGGGAATAAGAAGAATAATGAACATATTCACGTTCCAAATCTTTAGTTTTAAGTAGTACAACTTCCATTCGTACTTCTTTCATTTGACGTTCAAGAATTGAAATTTGAAATTTCATTTCATTAATTTTTTATTTTAAATCAAAACTAGATGATTTTTTCGAGGATTCAATTTTAAATCGATTAATTATGCTTTGCATATTAACTGGTTCAACAGATGATTTTGAGGGTAAAAGAGAAGCAAACTTTTTTATTAGTCAAGGATTTTCAATCTTCAAACTATATCTTGAATAAGTTCTTATTCTTTAGTGAGAATATTTATGGTTTTACATCTACGAAGTTCTTAATCTTGACTAGAAGTTGAAGACAAATTTGAACTATTTTCAACATCAGAATCTTCTTGAGGTTGATAAACTTGTTCAATTTCATAATCAGATTTATTATCTCAATTGGAACTAATAAGATTAAGAAGTCCAAGTTTAATATCTTCATCAATTTGAAGATTATTAATCTTTCCCTTCATAGGATATTTATTAAAATAATATCTAGACTGTTTGCATTTCCAACAAGTAACATTGGAAGTTTTTGAAATTTTTTCTTTGAAAATCTCTTTTGAGAAGAGTTTTTTGGATAAGATTTTTGAAAATTTTCTCTTTTTGGAAATGACTTTCTTCTCATATAAGAAAGAAAACTTTTCTTTTTCAATTTTGAAGAGGGAGAAACTATTTTATCAAAACCATACTATTCACAGAATGATCCTAGTTCTATACAACTCTCTAATCTTTTTGATTTCAATTTGGTTTTAAGTTTGAGATTATTGCAAAGAGCTAATCCTTCTTGATTAACAAAATTGACTAGTTCTCCATAAGTAAGATCTTGATAAGGGATAGTATTATCATTTTCATTTTTGATAGCATTTTTAACCCTTTTAGTAAAAAGTTTAGGAAGTTCAGAAAAAAATCTTCCTTTCTAGTAAGATTGATCACAATCTTTGCATAGTAAAACACGTGTTAATAACATGAATTTATACCAACAAAAATCTTAATAACATGTCTTTATATTAACAAAAATCTTGATGTTTAGGACAATTGAGATTCATGAGAATTCGGATTGTCTATCCATACGGCTACTTCATCTCTTTCTTCTTTTATCGTGTAGTTAAACCACCAATTTTTAGATTATTAGTTGCAGATACTAGAGCAACCTTTTTTGCAGCATATGAATTATAGCACATAGCCATAAGTTCAAGAGTTTGAAGAATTTGATATTTTGTTACTCCATCAATATTCCATTCAGCAACCATTTCTCTATCATACATAATAAAGAGGCACTTTAGAACAATGATTCTTTCGACCCTTATTTTATTGATTTGTGGAACTTCATTATCATGCAATTGAGATTCAAGTTCATCAATAGTGTTAATATTGTTTGAACCTGAAGATAGTTTGCATAACTGAGTCGCAAGTTCATCAAGAACATTAATCCCAGTATTAAGAATTTCTGATTGAGGAACATATTGTGTGGTTTGAATGAAGAATTGACATTTTTTTAAAGTTTTTTGAAGAGGACGCCTTAGAATCAGAATTAAATTCAATTCTGCTAAGCTGAGAGCACATAGATTGTAGAACAATATTGGTATAATTATTCCGATCTTGAATATTTTTAATATCGTTTACAACAACTTCAGATTCGTCTGGTTGTTCGGAAGATATTTTCTTGAGAGAAGAAGTAAGAATTTCCATGTTTCCTTGGGAAACAATAATTTTTTGCATAGAAGGATAAGGGGTTTGAAAGGTATCGCCAGAAAGTGTTTTTCACATCCTTTTCGGAGTATTTGTATTTTGAACAGTTTTCTCTTCAATTAGTTTTTTTGTTAACATCTTTGAAATATGTCCACTAATAAAATCTTGAATCCTTTGGAAAAGCATAAAATTCTTCCATGGATGATTCAATCTCTTCTTTTGAACAACTACTATTTTTCATATAAATGAGCAACTCCATAGTCTCTACTCATTTCACTCTTGGTCTTTTTTTGGGTTCTCTTATAGATCTTCCTCTTTCCCTTCGTTAGCATGTGTTACAATTGGTTGTGCAACTTCATCATCTGAAGTCACTGTCCATTCGAATCCTGAGTGAGAGATAACATCACCAATCATAGTATCCCAGTTATGGATATAGGCAGTGGAAAAATTTTCAAAGTCAAGTTCCCTAGGTTCACTTTCCAAAATTTGGTATAGCATATTTTCTTGTATAAACTTCCCGATATGTTTTTCACGAGGTGCAACGGTTTCTAGTAGATGACCTATTTCTTGTTGATCACTAATACTGTATCCCGCATTTTTTGCTCTTAGCCAATGTCGGTACTCACTTCGTATGTGATTGTCAATGTCTAAAAATTCGTTTACCTCAAAATCAAGGTAAGCTCGAATATCTTTCTCTTGTTGACTAACCTAATTCTTTCTCCTAGTATTTTTTCTTGCCCCAGCTATCTATCATTCACAACTTTAGTTTCTAACCCAATACATTCTTTTTTTTAACAACACGTTTTCTTTTTCAAATTACATTTATCTTTGCATATAACATATACTTGAAGAAAAATGTAAAATGTGCCATAACATGGAAAACATAATAATTAAATCATAATCTTTTCATAATAAGATTTTTTATTTTTAACTTTGTTTAGTTGAACATACTTGGGTCGTAGGATAAGATCGATTGATGAATGCGAGATGCTATGGAGAGCCATAAATATTTCATCATCTCATTTTACATTTCATACTTTGTACTTAACACACACACATATTAAAAAAAAAAAAAGGATTGTGAGCCCAATTTCATTTTTTTTTTTGGGCCCCCCGGGGGGGGGGGGGGGGGAGGGGGCTTCTACAAAATCTAGAAAAATTCAAATGTTGCCCACATTAGCTTGTCTATTCCACTTTGAGCCAAAATTCACACATCTTGCACTTGACATATTTCTTTCTTAGAATCTCTAACACGGGTCTAAGATATTTCTTATGTTGATCTTTGTCTTGCGAATATATCATAATATCATCAATAAAGACTATAACAAATCAATCCAAAAATTGATGAAACACCCTATTCATAGTGACCATACCAATTCATATCCTCTAACTTCGGTATATCACTCGCCTTAATCTTTAATTGATGATATTTCGATCATAAATTAATCTTAAAGAACACATTTTCTCCTTTCAATTGGTTAAACAAATCTTCTATTCTCGATAAAGGATACTTGTTCTTAATAATGAGTATATTCAATTCATGATAGTATTTGCACAATTTCATAGTACTATCATTTTTCTTAACAAACAATACCGATGCTCCCAACAAAGAGATACTGTGTCGAATAAACCTATTATCTAATAATTTCTAAATCTGGACTTTTTAATTTTTCTAACTCTTTTGGTATCATTCGAAACGGTGCTTTAAATGCTAAGAAATATCTTGTTGGGCCGACACCTGAAAGATTTTCTTAAAAATACATTTTCAAACTCTTGTACTACCGGTACTCTTATATTCTTAATACTATGTTCCCATGATCTTTTGCCCTGGTCTGAAAAAGAGAGGGTTCCTTTCCACTGACACCTGATACAAGGGGATCAAAGCATTAACTATAAACTCGTAACACATTCGTTTCTCCAACATCTTTTTAGCCTTTAACGCTAAGATTACTTGTGTTAGGTTTAGTGTTTCATCCAAAGAAGAAAAATTCTTCTTTCCCTGGAGATTTAAAAGACACTTCCTTTTCTCGATATCGAATGGTAGCATTATTGCAATCCAACCAATCCATACCTAAAATTATATCAAAGTCTTTTATGTCTATTATGAATAGATTTGCCCCTTAAATTCTCTTCTTTCAAGTTCCATTTTAATTGACTTAGCTATCTTATCTATGTTGAGCACCCTATCTAAAGGAATGCTAACATGTAGTATATTACTAGACTTATCATCACATGCAATACTAAATTTATCTACGAAAGAATACAATCCCCCAGAGTTAGATAATGTGTAAGCAAAATAATCAGCTATCAGAGGAATAATTGTTATAATATCGGAGTTCTTCTTTATTTCTTCCTTAGTCATGGCAAAGACTCGAGCTATCCCTCTGTTATTCTTACCCTGCTCATCTTTTTTCTTATTAACAAAATCCGTGCAATTTTAAGCCATTAGGCATGGCTTACCACACTAGAAACAAATGCTATTTTATATTAGACACTCTCTGATGCGAACCCGATTAACAAGGTTGTTATTGAACCCACAGGAATTGACACCGGATCCCAAGAATGCCCAAATAATGATCAATGTTTAGGAGTCAACCAGCAAAAGTGAACCAAGCAACCGAACGTATATGAAACGAACGACCTCTTAATCACATAATCACGAGACTCCGAATTTGTGGATTTGACCCAAAGAATCAATGAATCAAACAACCCAATGATAACGACGATGTGAAGGACCTTTTGATTACATAACCCAAAGAATCTAACCCGATGATTTGTTTAAACGCCACAAGATATTAAATCTTGATAAGTTCGGAATTTTGAAGCAAAAGCTCTGAGAGGAAAATCCTCATTCAATTCATGATAAAAATCTTGGTAATCTTACAATGAAAATAAGAATCCTATTTTTATGGAAAATATAGAAACCTAATTAAATTGGAAAACTAACACTAAACATGGTAAAATATGACTGAAGGAATCCTAATAATATAAAATTACCAAATTAAGAGTTTTAATTAAGAAAAACTTGTGTGCAAGAATCTTGAAAATTCTGGCCGGTTGATAGCCTTGCCTCCCAAACCCAACATGTAGCTGACCCTTGGCTTGCGATCCATCCCCTTTGATTCCTTGGCGATAACACGCATTCGGCTGATTTTAACGACTTTATTTAAACTCAATTTGGTTCTTAACTTCTTGCCAACAATCCTCAAACATTTGGTAATTTGTGGCGCACCCCGAATCACATCACTCNCGAATATATATTGATCCACCAAACTTACCACCCTAGCTCAATGTAAAATTCAACATTTAGATTGGGAATATCAACAACTAATACCGTAAAGAATATTAGAATATTAATGATTAAGGAAGCCGTGATGAGAGTAACAATTTAAGGGCATGTTTGGGAGTGATTTTTTTTATCAAAAAATTAATTTTTTGACCGTTATTTCACTATTCCAGCCGTCATATTTGATTTTTTTTCTCGTAAGTGGACCCCATTTTTCTCCTAACGGTCAAAAAATCAATTTTCAAAATCACTCCCAAACAGGCTCTAAAAATGTAAATACGTTTAAATAGCATATTATAACATATAATGTATGAATTATATTGGCCAGGTGAGTAGTGTAAGACTTGGGGTATTACACCTTCCAATGAAAAAAATAATTGAAATGCCAAATTGATTCTTCTAATTGTTAAAATAAGTGTTGTTTTTAAAATAAAAGTTTTTTCCCCCTTCATTTATATTCCACTTTCATCAAATTAGAAAAAGAAAGCCTGTCTCTTTTCCTGTGATAGGCATTAATTTCAATTTTAATGGATATTATCCATCATCAAATCAAAATTTTGAAAAACCAAAATAAATAAAAAACTTCTGTGGTTATTTGATCCACAATAATTTTGCTATTTCAGACAATTAAACACTCTTCGGTACAAAGTACAAACTACATAAAACACATTTCTTATATTAATGGCAAAACAAATTTTAATCTCATTACCAATTCCTAGTTTCTCACTTTTCTCCGTCTCCCCTTTCCTCGGTCAAATCCGCCGGAAACAACCTGCCGCCGTTGCCTCCTCCCGTCGTAGAACGAGAAAGAAACCGCCTAAGGATTCCGGCATGTCTGTCGCGGTCTCCATTCCTTCTACCTCTCTTCGACGTGACTACAGTTCTGAACCATTATTGGATTCTAGATTTCGTAAGTCGTGAATATTAGTATATTGACTTTGATGCGAAATATATGTAAAATTTGGAGGTGATTGTTTGGTAAATTGGTGTGATTGAAGATCGAATTTTGATGGTAATTGGTGTGACAACCGTTAGAGCTAAACACGGGAGGTTGCCCAACCCTTCATAAACCTACTAACTGAGCCTTAGCTTTGCGATGCGGGATATAAGTAGGGTCATTACAATTGTTGATAAGTAATGTAGAAAATATACTTTTTGTTATTTGGATCTTGCTAACATAAAGATTTAGATTATGGATTACATAATGCCACTTGACACTACCATTTGCCGGTTTAAAACACAATCAACTTTTTAATCCAATCTTTTCCCCCCACATCATATTATGTAATCCATTATGTATATTTTATATACAAGTAGCAAAATCAATGTTCTTTTATGTTATTATGTGTCTCTAGATGGGATTTTGATGTGTGCGCCTGACCTTAGGAAAACGTTTGACCTTTTTAGCATGATGCACTTGAATCTGACTGATATGGTGGTAAGGCATAACTGGTTACATGGCAAATTAGATTATCAGAAAATAATTAAACAATGAACTGAAATTGACATGGATTTCGATAGTGAGAAGGTAAGAGAAGTAAGGCTGAGGATGGTAACTTCATTATGATGAAGTAGACATTGTTGGATAAAGATCCCATTAGGATTTCTAACAGTTAAACTGGAAGGTGCACCGATGCACTTTCTTTTTAATGCAATTTATTTTTAAGGACTTGCAAGCTTTTAATAAAAAAATGTCTAAATATGCATTATAGTTTCCAAGGAGGTGAGTGAAGATGATTTTTTTAAACAGAATTGTATAAGATTGAAATCATATTTAGTAATTTTATTCCAAAAGGTTCTAGTAGTATATAAAGGATTTTCAATTTCTGGGTATTTTAATTTGGATGCAGTCTCATGGTAATAACACTCAATTGAATCAGCAAATGAAAATTGTACGAGATAAGCATGATGGAATTGATGCTTTTTTCACGGAATAGCTGTCTCCTAGACTTCATTATCTTCAAGTTGTTAATAATATTATTGAATTTATTTTTGTAAGTTTGCCTTGAAGAAATTTTAAGAAAATCTCTGTAAAAGCTTTCTTTGAAGTGGTGCTAAAAAAGCTGCATTATTGGCTGTTCATATATTTTTAAACATGGAATTTAATGTGCGAAGGATTAGCAGAACACTAGTACCCTTCCTGAGTCCCATATCTAGGAGTGATCTCTCTTTCTCACATTCCTGTTGTTGATCATGCTGAAGGGAAAGGTGAAGTGCTGACAAGCAATGTAGATGAAGAGACTGACTCATCCAGTAAAACTACTGCACGCAAGAATAGATATTCTATTAGCTCCATCAGTTGCTTTGGGGTGGAGTTGACCCCAGATAGCTTTGCAGTTGCTATGGTTTATTTTGTCCAAGGGGTTTTGGGCCTCTCAAGGCTTGCAGTCAATTTTTACTTGAAAGATGACCTGCATCTAGACCCTGCAGAGGTAATCATTTTTGTTAAATTCAAAATCATACCATGATTAGACTGCTTTTTCTCCAACATGTGCACATTCACTTCCACACAAAAATTACATGTAAGTGTGGTAACAAAATCTTTAAAACTAGATAAAGTTGAATCCTATATTTTGATCAAGTGTGTTTCTTAGTACTCGTGTGATCTAGTAAATATTCCTGTGCATATGCATGTTTCTTTTGTTGTTTGATTTCATTCTCATTCCTTTTTACTTCACTATCACATGACATTAAGACTAAGGCTGTGGAATCAACAGGGTGGTTCAATTCCCTACAAGAGCTAAAATTAGTGTAGTTCAGGATTGGCCCAGGATGTGTGATTCAAATTCTCGCCATATGATTCACAAAATTTTACCATATCAACTGTTGATATGTTGTACTGCTATGTTGGGTAGTTGATTATGCGTCATCCATACACTACTTCATGAAAGAATTATAATTCAAAGATATATAACTAGAGGAAATTATTCGTAATGGTGTGATAAAATTCTTTCATCCCGATGAAGATAGGTTTTTTGGTTGAGACATTCTCCTTTGATCAAGACTCAAAGTAATTTTCTAATTAATACATCAAGTGCTGATATGTTTGACATGGTTGACTAGACAGCTATCATATCTGGCGTCTCATCATTACCATGGCTTGTTAAGCCACTGTATGGGTTCATCAGGTGGGGATCAGCTTGCGTTGCATAATTGTCTTTCCCATCCCCCTTTTTTTCCAGTTAATTCTTTAACGATATTTTTCATATTTTAGTGATTCCTTCCCGCTTTTTGGCTACCGAAGACGGTCATACTTGGTTCTATCAGGACTTCTGGGAGCTCTCTCGTGGACTTTAATGGCTAGCTTTGTTGACAGCAAATATGGTGTTGGCTTCTGCACACTTCTCGGTTCTCTTTCTGTAGCCTTTTCTGACGTCGTAAGTTACTGTTCCTTTAAATAACGAGAAAGGAGCAGAGGCTCACCCTTGTTCATATGATTTGTCCAATCATAGTTAGCAATGTTGAGTCATATCATCACTTCTCTCTAAGTCAAGTAGTTTAAGTTGGAGATATTGTAGTGGTAGGTTTACTCGATAGAGAAGAAACATGTCTGTCATATAATAAAAAAAATGAGATTCTTTGGACATGAATTGAATACTAAACATCATTACATTGGGCATATGATGTTAAAGATGGACTAATAGGACATGCATGAACTTCGAGGAAGGTTTATAGCCACTTGGTTGACATACACTTTTCCAGGCTTTGCTCCTTCGGATCCCCCTTAGGATTATGGATGTGTGCGTGCCAGAGTATCTCTTTTTTTACCTCGTCATGTCCTAAACACATTCCAATCTTATGTTCACAGCCTTTAAACTATTTTTGGAATCTAAAGACAGAGGCTTGTGCAGAATTCATACATTTCTACTGCTATAGATATATTGAATAAGTTAGAGGTCCAAACTGTTAAAAAGTCTTTAGGGAGTGTTTGATAGGTATTTTTTATGTAAAAATGCATTTTAGAATAGTAAATTGATGTGAAATGTGTGGTTGAAAAATAAGGAAAAGTTTCTGATTTACGTGTAATGTTATTTTAATAAATAATGTGTGGTTGAAAAGAAGAGAGAGAAAAATTTATTTTGAAAAAAATGGCTATCAAACGGGGCCTTAATAAATGTATATATTTTATTGTTGTTAGAAAATCACAAGTGCATTGTTAGTTATATTGTAATGTTCTCTCATAGTATATGTAGATATAAAGTTTATCGTTCACTTTTCCAGGTTTTCCTTCTCTGGATCCCCCTTAGGATGATGTCTGTGTGTATGCCCAGAGTATTTCTTATACCTCATCATGTCCTAACACATTCTAATCTTATGTTCGCGGCCTTTAAATTAGTTTTGGAATCTAAAGACATAGAGGCTTGTGCAGAATTCATGCATCTCTACTGCTATAGAACATCAAATCCATTAGAGGTCCAAAGTGTTTAAAGTCTTCAATGAATTTTCATGTTCTATTGTTGTTAGAAAGTCACAAGTCCATAGTTAGTTGTATTGTAATGTTATGCCATAGCATATGTTGCTGGCTTACCACGATCCAAGCAGATGGCTACCAGGGTCCCATGTTATCACTTTTGGTTGGATCAGAAAATCCCTCTCCAATATTATTTGCTTACGAAATTAATTTATCGCATTTGTGAAGTTATTTCCTTGGGCTGCCTGCTTCATGTTTGGACACACGTGGTTTATCTTTACTATTTATAAACATGAGAGGGCCTTTCATGTCAGTTACAAAATGGGGAAATATCATTTTTGAAACCTTCACCATCATAATTAATAACTGCTATTTAGCATGCTAATTTCGGAAAAAGTAATATGAAATGGTCCATTTTCATATGGATAACTATTTTGTTTTTGGACTTAGTATTTTAAAAGAAGATAAGGTTTAAACTCTGATACACTTTTAGGTACATGTATCTAGTAGAAGCTCTTTATATTCTCAATTTGGGTCTTATGTTACTGTGTCATTTGCACTCAAGCCATCAGTGCAGCTTATCATGATTGATCTTTCTTTCAATAAATGAACAATATGCATTAATTGATATCACCAAATCTATGTGCACAAGAAGAATCGTGTTTCAAAGTCAATTTTGAGATAGAAGTATGCTGTAGGTTGTAGACTCCATGGTTGTAGAAAGGGCTCGGGGTGAGTCACAAAGCATGTCAGGCTCTCTCCAGTCTTTATGTTGGGGTTCATCAGCTTTTGGGGGCATTGTGAGTTCCTACTTTAGTGGCTCCTTTGTGGGTGCTTATGGTGTGAGGTATGCCATGACAATCTTTCATTTTTAATGTGTTTGTTACTCAAGACAAATTACTGATGAACTTCTGAACGCATACAGATTTGTCTTTGGATTGACTGCATTGCTTCCATTGATGACATCTGCAGTTGCTGTACTTGTGAAAGAGCAGCCTGTGTGTGGCCCCGGAAGGGGACAGAATTTAATGAGCAGTTCTGACTTTGTTGAAAGCGCAAAACATAGCATTACACAATTGTGGGATGCAGTTAAGCAACCCAATGTGTTTCTTCCCACCGTTTTCATTTTTCTGTGGCAGGCAACACCACAGTCTGATTCCGCCATGTTTTATTTCACGTATGTGATTCGAGACGATCGAATATTTTGTTCATAATAGTAGTTGCGTTATTGTGTTATTTATGAATATTGGATAACGAAGAACATTCTGCTTGCAGTACAAATAAGCTTGGTTTTACTCCAGAGTTTCTGGGACGTGTTAAACTCGTCACTTCAGTTGCATCACTTCTTGGCGTCGGACTTTATAATGGATTTTTGAAAAAGGTTCCCTTGCAGAGAATATTTCTTGTGACTACTTGTATTGGTTCAGCTCTCGGGATGACTCAAGTATGTGTCTTCTCCTGTTTCTGTAATCATTTCTTTGTTACATATCTGAAATGGACCTTCTTTTTCTTTTGAGAATGCCTAGGTTTTGCTTGTTACTGGATTAAACCGGCAGTTGGGTATAAGTGATGAGTGGTTTGCAATTGGTGACTCGCTGATAATAACGGTTCTCAGTCAGGTATACTTCCTCGGTTCTGATATCTAATATATAGCTTATGCTTGTCCTGACTTCTGTTCCAAGATAAGTAACAAGTACATTTTCAGGCTTCCTTTTTGCCTGTTCTCGTGTTAGCGGCAAAAATATGTCCACAAGGGATGGAAGCAACTCTCTTTGCAACCCTTATGTCCATATCGAATGGCGGGAGTGTCCTTGGTGGCCTGATTGGAGCCGGGCTAACCCAGGTTTTTGGTGTTACAAAGGATAATTTTAACAACTTGGTTTTCCTGATTGTTCTTTGCAATCTGAGCTCATTGTTACCTTTGCCGCTACTTGGCCTCCTTCCTCGAGATAATTGTGACGAGACTAAAGGAAGTGATGATGTTGAAATGAAGTCTAATTGAATTCATTTGGAGCTCTTACCACAGGTGCGTTTTCATGTAGCTTGGAGGATTAACAAGTATGGAATGCTTGTAAATAATATCCAGGTGATAATTAGAATGATGAAGTTGTTTGTTTGGTTCAAACTTGAAGGATGATTTTTTGGTCGTTTACTGTAAGGCTTGTAGAGATTATATTTGAGCAAATATATTGTTTGAAATTTACGTGAAACTCTCTTTGGATATGTATACTTTTATTTGTTTTAATATTCCTACCAGTACGCATAAATGCGCCTAAGCGCTTCGTTTCATAAAAGTAGTGATAAGAATCTGTACAACACGTTAGAATCATAATTCTACACTGTTGGCAATAAAGCTAGGTGGACAGGGCTGTTGACCGACTGGTAACAGGGATTCAAAATTTTCTGACCTGGACAAGAATATTTAATTCATTACAAAATTAATAAAGCCAGAAAATGGAGGGAAATTTTGCCTTTTCCCAAGTGAATGCAAAATTAATAAAACAAAACCTCGGCACCCACTTTCCCCAAATTACACTAACAAAGGGAAAAAATTTCCTCACTGCCCAGCTCATAGAAGTCTCCCCAGCAGCGACATCGAATAATAGATTTACTGGCCGAAAACCTACCGAGCAGCTGCTCCTCCGACCACGTTTTTGAAACTTCGACCTCGGTCCAAGTTTCTGAAATTTAGAACTCGGTGCTCATCTTTTCTGAGTCACCAGCTGCTCCTCCGGCCAATTTCTGAAATCTTGACGT
>NC_036258.1:10280188-10283415 GCF_002742605.1 Olea europaea var. sylvestris | reverse complement strand
ATATATATATATATATACAGTTCTATTAGGAATATGTTGGGCTAGCTTACCTTTGCTTTTCATTTTGACATGTTTCATTTCGGCTTTGTGATATAAAGTAAAAAGGAGCTTGCAATGTGTAAAAATCGGGCAAATGTCCGTGGTCATCATACTGAGCCATGAAGTTTGTACCTTAATCTAGTGATTGATGAGGCTGGCTTTCAAGTTCTCTCTTAGTTGTACATAGCCATGAAGCTGGTGATGAGGTTGGTGTTGGGTTCTCCACATTCGGAATTTGCCTTATCTTCCGTCGAATTATCTCTGTTTTATAACAAGAAAATTACAATAGTGCCTAGTATTATACATGCACATACAAGAAAAATGTTCCATATAGTTGAAGTCTTTAAATTGTAACGGTTATTCTTTCCTCTTTTCCCAAAGGGATGTTATGGTAATACGTGATGAATCCCAGGAGGACTAAAAACACCCAACTGTTCTTGCTAAGAACTACAAAAAAGGCAAATACGATGGATTTTTTTATTTGAGACTTTTTAGTTGAAGGTTCAATAAACAAGATGGCCGTGAATCTACGAAGCCAAGTACAAATGGATAATCTAAAAGGTAATTTACAAGTAACAATCGATGTTCAAACAAAGAGTTGAAATATAACATTTCATAAATTAACGTAATTTACAAACATAGTTTACATTCCTTCGCTCAAAGTAGTCCGACCTCGTACAAAAGATTATGTAATAACTACTACTTCAATTAATAGCTACCAATTAGGTCGACCCCTTTCCTTCTCAATTCATTTTGGCAATTTCTTGCACACCTTTACGTTCACCATAATATGTAGATCTTCTTTCACAGAGATGCGAACTTGAGATTGAAACATGTGTGATATTTGTTCAGATGTTTCGTTAGTTGCAAAGTTAACCAAAGAAGCGCTAGCTCTAGACAATTGGCTGCTTTATTTTTCTTTGAAAACCCATTTCCAAAATCCACATTTCTTACTGTAGCAAAAAAATAATCGCCCTATATTTTTAGTCTCCTCCACCATGAAACTTTGCTCAAATCTGTGCTCCCAATTTGGGCGTTGGTGTTTCCATGGACAGTCAGCTAAGAAATGCCCCTCAACTCTACAACTGTGACAGATTCCACAATTCTTATAGCCCATTTTGCGATGCGAACATATCACAGAGCATCAACTCAAATAGAAAACACTGTTGTTCGAAGGAAAATAACACAAAGGAATTTGTTGGCAAGCAATATTATGCATCAATAAGAAATTTATAAGTATTCCAACCACAGTTTCTCATGATCCTAGTGGTACACCAGCAAATTGTAATAGAGAGGCAGGTTCCAAACTTAAGCCAACATCATCAAACACCAATTTATATGATGCACATGTGAAACTCAGATTAATTATCCACTGATTATACTGAAACATTGGTGCGAAAATGGTTACAAACGTCCACATGGTCTTTATGTAGGAAATGCCTGATGGCATTGAGGGGACCAATCTAGATGACACACCGGATTTAATAAGTTAGGAGACACGTTTTGGCCCCAGAAAAAGATTCAACCAAATACTATGTTTCACCAAAGATCCAATATCAATGCTAGCAAATCTTACTTCAATAAAGACCAAACTCCTGTAATTCGATTTATCTCAACATGGCAAAAAATAAAAAATAAAAATTGAGAGGCAGGGGATAATGGAAAAACTAAACATGATAATGAAACTTCTAATTGCGCCCAGCAGCTATTACATAGATCCACAATAGTGAAGCAAAAATCCAAACTCGTGTGTAGAGAAATTTGATTGCTACCAATTCAAATGTGGTCTTCTACGTTTAACATTTCAAATATAAAAATAACAGAGCACTGGTAAAATCTTCAATCCAAGGGAAAAAAAAAAAGAAAAAATCACAGGTATATGGAGAGAACGATGAATATAACTAAAACAGATACGATTTTTTTTTTCCAGATTTTTTATCAACAGACATCTGATCTGTAAATATGGAATCTAAATCAACATTATGCATTTATACGCTTACCAGACGAGACTAAGATTAGGTGGAAATGAGAGTTTTCACAAGATTTGTGAAATTCATTTGCATGTGCGAGTGCGCTAGGGCTCCTTGCGGCCGGAGATCTTCAAGCACATGCCGACCGGAGCTTGCTTTCTCCCTTCCGAGACTCGAAATGGGTGGATATGGAGATTTCTGTGAGTTGGGCAGTGAGGAAATTTTGTCCATTCGTGAGTGTAATTTGGGGAAAGTGGGCGGAGAGAGTTTTCAGCCTTTGTTTTATTAATTGGGTAATTCGCATAAAACATCCCGACTTTTTAAGTCTATTGTGGAAAAAGTCTCTACCTTTTATTTTTTGGCATTTTTGCCCTCATTTCAACCTTTCTTTGCTCTGGACGTCCTTCCGTCCATATTCCATCAGTTTTTCCGTTAATTAAAGGGTAATTGGCACAAAACGTCCCTACCTTTCAAGTCTATTGTGGAAAACGTCCATACCTTTCATTTTTTGGCATTTTTGTCCTCATTTCAACCTTTCTTTGCGCTGGACATCCTTCCGTCCATATTCCGTCAATTTTTCCATTAATTAAATACAAAAATACCTTTTTCTTTCCATAAACAAGGATAAAATTGTCCTCACCCACTTCACCCCTTTTTCCTGCCATCAACTTAATCCATAAGTAACAGTAGCAGCAACATGAATTTGAAAATACTTTAAATGATTAAGTTAAATAAAGAAAAAATATCGTGAACACATTATATTTCACAATTCCACAACTACTGTTGCTCTCATCTTGTGTCACTGGAAAAATTTAGAAAGACATATTAAATGGGTAGCCAATTTATAATGAGCCAAAATGGTGAATGACTCTTTTTGGCTCAATGGAGAAGATGAATGGCTCATTTTAAATTGACTCATTATAAATTGACTACCCATTTAATATGTCTTTCTAATTTTTTCCAGTGACACAAGATGACAGCAATGGTAGTTCTGGAATTGTGAAATATAATGTGTTCACGATATTTTTTCTTTATTTAATTTAATCATTTAAAGTATTTTCAGATTCATGTTGCTGCTACTGTTACTTATGGACTAAGTTGATGGCGGGAAAAAGGGGTGAAGTGGGTGAGGACAATTTTACCCTTGTTTATGGAAAGAAAAAGTTATTTTTGTATTTTATTAACGGAAAAACTGACGGAATATGGACGGAAGGACGT
>NC_036258.1:10221166-10277712 GCF_002742605.1 Olea europaea var. sylvestris | reverse complement strand
ATATATATATATATATACAGTTCTATTAGGAATATGTTGGGCTAGCTTACCTTTGCTTTTCATTTTGACATGTTTCATTTCGGCTTTGTGATATAAAGTAAAAAGGAGCTTGCAATGTGTAAAAATCGGGCAAATGTCCGTGGTCATCATACTGAGCCATGAAGTTTGTACCTTAATCTAGTGATTGATGAGGCTGGCTTTCAAGTTCTCTCTTAGTTGTACATAGCCATGAAGCTGGTGATGAGGTTGGTGTTGGGTTCTCCACATTCGGAATTTGCCTTATCTTCCGTCGAATTATCTCTGTTTTATAACAAGAAAATTACAATAGTGCCTAGTATTATACATGCACATACAAGAAAAATGTTCCATATAGTTGAAGTCTTTAAATTGTAACGGTTATTCTTTCCTCTTTTCCCAAAGGGATGTTATGGTAATACGTGATGAATCCCAGGAGGACTAAAAACACCCAACTGTTCTTGCTAAGAACTACAAAAAAGGCAAATACGATGGATTTTTTTATTTGAGACTTTTTAGTTGAAGGTTCAATAAACAATATGGCCGTGAATCTACGAAGCCAAGTACAAATGGATAATCTAAAAGGTAATTTACAAGTAACAATCGATGTTCAAAAAAAGAGTTGAAATATAACATTTCATAAATTAACGTAATTTACAAACATAGTTTACATTCCTTCGCTCAAAGTAGTCCGACCTCGTACAAAAGATTATGTAATAACTACTACTTCAATTAATAGCTACCAATCAGGTCGACCCCTTTCCTTCTCAATTCATTTTGGCAATTTCTTGCACACCTTTATGTTCACCATAATATGTAGATCTTCTTTCACAGAGATGCGAACTTGAGATTGAAACATGTGTGATATTTGTTCAGATCTTCTTTCACAGAGATGTTTCGTTTTTTGTATACGGTAATTTGTAAATTTATTCCTATGACGCATATCTACTTTCAAACACAGTTTATTTATAACGAGTGTTCGTAAAATAGATCCACACAATATTCATAGGAATCAAATTTAAAGAAAGTGTAAATATCTCAAAATCAACTAAAGAAGTAAATCACCGGCTTCTCTATGACATGTTGTATCATCCTTTACCATCATCTATGCCCCAAGGAAAATCCATTCAACATGTAGGAAGGAAATTAACTCATGAGTTTGAAACTCAATAGATATCATTGGTGCAATTCGTTATCAAATTAGAAATTCCGAATTATAGATTCATACTATCGCACGCAGATGGATTTCCGGCAAAATCCAATTACTATAGCATTATCATAACACTTAGAGTCAGAGAATGATCATTCAAACTGTTGTAGTGTCGAAGCACAGTACCCGAAGGTATCATTTCATTTAAACATTTATCGAAAAATCATATTTGAAAACGAATGAATACTTGTACCTCTACCTACCTTGAATTTTATTGGATAAAAGAACAAAATGTATAGAAATCCTTCATTCTTCTCACCCTTGTTATTCTTTAATCTTAATTTGATATGAAATATATTTTTTTGAGAAAAAATGAGATGAAATTCTAATTTGAAGAGGAATGTAGTGAAAAAGTGACCTTCCACTTCTATAACCTTTCTTTTTAATGAAAAATTAAGTGGGGGAGTTATATTATCATTAAATTTATTAAACTTAGTTTTTAATTAAGAATTTGAAGAGTTTTTAAACCATAAAAATAATTCATATGAAAGTTTTATAAAAAACATCTATATGGTGATTCGAACTTGGGTTGTCTATATGAAATACAATATAGATGACCATTGTGGCAACCCGTTATTCATTAAATCTTTATGATTGGAAAACATAAAAAAAAAAATTATTTGCACACCATAACTGGATGAGAGTGCTAATGTGAAGAAAAAGAATAGGACTAAAATTGTGCGTGGGTAATAGGTTAGGGACCATTTGCAACAAATTTCCAATTCTCGATAAAAATATAAGTTGGAATGAAGTAAAAATTGTCCTCGAATACAATACAAGTACACACATGATTTTAATATTTGTTTTTCAATTTACGAGATGTTGTTAGCTTTTCGCACGTCTGGTCTCTCAGCTTTTATGAAGCTTTCCCATTACATTATTCAGGCTCCATATGTCTTTTCCGAAATGACGTAAATATATTCTTTATTATTGTGTTTGGTACGACGAAGTTAGATCGTAAGAAACCGAATAAATGCCATGTTTGCAGCATGCTCCAACCACTTCGCGAATGTATGTATCATTTTATCAAAATGCACCAAATTTTGGCAAATTTTTTTTAATAAAAAAAAAAGTTAAACCCCAATTTTGAGGGTCCCATCATTTCATCCCTAAAGTATCGTGAAGGAGGTAAATCGTTGGATGTGCTCCAAAAGATCAGAGAATAAAAGCTTGTCCGTACACTTGATACTCACAAAAAATCCAATTCCATATATAAGAAGAAAATACTTTAAATGATTAAGTTAAATAAAGAAAAAATATCGTGAACACATTATATTTCACAATTCCACAACTACTGTTGCTCTCATCTTGTGTCACTGGAAAAATTTAGAAAGACATATTAAATGGGTAGCCAATTTATAATGAGCCAAAATGGTGAATGACTCTTTTTGGCTCAATGGAGAAGATGAATGGCTCATTTTAAATTGACTCATTATAAATTGACTACCCATTTAATATGTCTTTCTAATTTTTTCCAGTGACACAAGATGACAGCAATGGTAGTTCTGGAATTGTGAAATATAATGTGTTCACGATATTTTTTCTTTATTTAATTTAATCATTTAAAGTATTTTCAGATTCATGTTGCTGCTACTGTTACTTATGGACTAAGTTGATGGCGGGAAAAAGGGGTGAAGTGGGTGAGGACAATTTTACCCTTGTTTATGGAAATAAAAAGGTATTTTTGTATTTAATTAACGGAAAAACTGACGGAATATGGACGGAAGGACGTCCAGCGCAAAGAAAGGTTGAAATGAGGGCAAAAATGTCAAAAAATGAAAGGTAGGGACGTTTTCCACAATAGACTTGAAAGGTAGGGACGTTTTGTGCCAATTACCCTTTAATTAACGGAAAAACTAACGGAATATGGACGGAAGGACGTCCAGCGCAAAGAAAGGTTGAAATGAGGGCAAAAATGTCAAAAAATAAAAGGTAGGGACGTTTTCCACAATAGACTTGAAAGGTAGGGACGTTTTGTGCCAATTACCCTTTATTAATTTGGCATCATGTGTTTCCGATGGGAGAAGGCCAAATTTCCCACCATTTTTTTGGCTTTATTAAGCTTCCATTTGTTTCCATTATTTGTTTATTAAAATGAAAAATATGATTTTCCACCATTTTTTTGGCTTTATTAAGCTTCCATTTGTTTCCATTATTTATTTATTAAAATGAAAAATATGATCGTTATCTATTACATTAAGTCATCATATTTGACTTTGTATCTCTTATGTGAAGTTCGTAACGACTATAATTTTCATTCTCATTTTTACATTAATGTTTAACAAACGAGGCCCTTGCAATGAATTAAATATTCTTGTCCAGGTCAGAAAATTTTAAATCCCTGTTACCAGTCGGTCAATAGCCTTGTCCGCCTAGCTTTATTGATGCTAAATAGATAGCCGAGGCTGTGCCACCTCAGCTATCACAGGGCCTGTCTTGAGGCCCTGTTACTGTAGTCTCTCTCATCTCAAATAGTGTATGTTTAAACATAGGAGTAAAAAATTTATATATATTTTTAATAACATCTGGAGTTTAAGTCTTGTCTAGTTCTCATTTTAATTTTTTAATCATATATGTATTTTATGAGAATTACAATTTTATTAACTTTTTAAACACATTATCATTAATTTTTAGTAAAAGATTTAAATAATATATATATTTTTAAAATTATTTTGAACCATATTTGAATTGATTGACCGTTTACATATTTAAAAAAATGTGTTATATAATATAGTGGTAGAAATGAATAAATGTTTTTTGAAAAATGCAAAATATAGAGTTAAAATAGAAAACATTATTAAAGTATTTAAAAATATATTTCTCAAAATTTAAATATGCTTTCTATCATACACGATACATTTCGTAAATAGGATCTCTTGGAAACGCTCTCAAGGCAACTTTGATAAATATTGTTCATAGTTTGTGGGTGTTCTCTAAGGTTTTAAAATTTTTAAAAGGAATAATGCTGTTTGTCAGCTCTGATGACCATTATAGTTTATATGACAACATAACGATATCAAATGATAGATTATTTAAGAGTAATGCTATGTAACACAAGTAGTGTTTAACACCAATCAAAGTAACCATACAATAATATATCCCATAAAAGAGTCGTAGCTCTACATTTAACAGAACCTATCTTTATTGATAATGCAATGTCATGTAGATCGGATCGGTACTAAAATTACTTTGCTACTTAGTATTATTCTATATTAAATTCGGGAAAATGTGATCAGTTTATCATTGAATATCATCTAAATATTACCATAATCATTACTAATGACACATAGCATTTGTAACGCCCCGACCCGCATGGACGGAAACGTCACTCAAACCATTGTACCTCAGCCGTAAAGTCAATTCAATATATTTTTAGTAGAATGTATAAAGAGTAAATTTTAGAATTTAATTAAAGAATTTCTTTTTTTTTATTTAAACAATAATCCAATTCTAAAAGAAAACAATTTCAAAAATGTTTTTAGAATGGGTTCCATGCATATAACGACTATTGGCGTGAAATTTTGGCAAAACTTAAAAAGTAATGTTGCTGTTCCAGTTTTTGTCTCAAGCAGTAATTGTGAAAAATAAATTTATTTTCATAGCTATCGACCTTGAAACTACATCAAATTTTAACGTAAGGTAGTAAACCCCTTATAATATGACATAGTCAAAAATTAGCTTCCTTCGGCGTCATATAGGGTATTAAAATATTTTTCAAAACTCAGCAGCGACCCGGTTGAAAGGTAAACCGGTACAGTTCACTTAAAATGGCATATAAAATTCCACCAACGTCAAAACCACATGATTTCAAATTTATTCAGTAGCTAATCCATGAGACTATCAAATCCAAATGGTTTCATCCAAAAATTCCAACTAACGAGTGAGTTATGATTTTTGAAAACAAGGGTAGAAACTGAAAAATAGAGACACCACCCAGCACAATTTACTTTATGTGACATATAACCTTTTACCAATATTGAGTTGACATGATTCCAATTTTATTCAATATCTAACTTATTAGGCTATCCAATCCTATTGGTTTCGTATAAAAATACCAAATAACGAAAGAGTTATGGTTTTTTTTAAAGATAAGGCAGAAACTGAAATTTCTGAAGAGATATCAAAACTTTAAGTCGCTAACTTTTTTTTGGTATGCGGTAATTTGTAAATTTATTCCTATGACGCATATCTACTTTCAAACATAGTTTATTTATAACGAGTGTTCGTAAAATAGATCCACACAATATTCCTAGGAATCAAATTTAAAGAAAGTGTAAACATCTCAAAATCAACTAAAGAAGTAAATCACCGGCTTCTCTATGACATGTTGCATCATCCTTTACCATCATCTATGCCCCAAGGAAAATCCATTCAACATGTAGGAAGGAAATTAACTCATGAGTTTGAAACTCAATAGATATCATTGGTGCAATTCGTTATCAAATTAGAAATTCCGAATTATAGATTAATACTATCGCACGCAGATGGATTTCCGGCAAAATCCAATTACTATAGCATTATCATAGCACTTAGAGTCAGAGAATGATCATTCAAACTATTGTAGTGTCGAAGCACAGTACCCGAAGGTATCATTTCATTTAAACATTTATCGAAAAATCATATTTGAAAACGAATGAATACTTGTACCTCTACCTACCTTGAATTTTATTGGATAAAAGAACGAAATGTATAGAAATCCTTCATTCTTCTCACCCTTGTTATTCTTTAATCTTAATTTGATATGAAATATATTTTTTTGAGAAAAAATGAGATGAAATTCTAATTCGAAGAGGAGTGTAGTGAAAAAGTGACCTTCTACTTCTATAACCTTTCTTTTTAATGAAAAATTAAGTGGGGGAGTTATATTATCATTAAATTTATTAAACTTAGTCTTTAACTAAGAATTTGAAGAGTCTTTAAACCATAAAAATAATTCATATGAAAGTTTTATAAAAAACATCTATATGGTGATTCGAACTTGGGTTGTCTATATGAAATACAATATAGATGACCATTGTGGCAACCCGTTATTCATTAAATCTTTGTAATCAATTTTACTTAAACTTAATCTCTTAAATTGCTGGGCTTTTAATTAACTTATGACTTGGACTTTTGTAATCTTACATGGGTTGAGCTTCCATAGGTCGTTTCTAAAATGAGTTAGGCTCGTGGTGCTAGATCATTATAAAATATTAGCATAATTCTATTTTATTTTTCTCGGCTACTACAACATTGATCTTTGAAGAGAAGTGTAAATTGGGCAGGCTTGATTGACACACATGAATTAATTATTCAAGTGCTAAAAACTTTTAAGGAAAAAATGGTATCTCTTAGATTATGTGACCTATTAAGAAATCTTATTAGCTTAAATAGTTTGGAAAAATGACGTCTTTTAAAATAAATTTTTTTTAATGAAATAATTATTGTCTGTAAGACTAACGAAAAATAAGGGATTGATAAGGTAGTTAATAATATTGGTATTTATAATCAAATTTTCTCGCTCCATTGTTAAACCATATAATCTTGTTCAAATATGTTATATCCATTTTTTTTTTCTTTAACGAGAATCTAATAATTCTACAACTCATTTTGCATTTGCCAACGAATAAAATTTAGTGACCTCAATTGTAAACAGAAAGCCACATTCACCAGTAAAAACTTCAAGTGCGGAGTTTGTAGTTGTTAAACAAATGTGATAGTAAAAGATGAATGTGAGTTTAGTCCTGTGCTTTAAATTATATAATTGTGCATACTAATTTTAATATGTGACCTCATGTAGATTTGATCGTTGATTACATTCTAAGTACTTGAATGTGAGTTTGAACTCAACTGCAATGTGATTACGAATTGGTTTGCCATTTTTATAAATTATATAATTGATAATTGGAAGTTGCACATTATCCCTTTCCTATAATAGATCAAGGGGGAAAAGTGTTACAAAATTTATATCGTCTGTTATTTTATATGTGACGATAGGTCGACATTTCTTACTAGGTGCGATCCGTTGAACATTTTAAAAGTCAATACTCGTATGTGTTTTGTTCACGTGAAACCCACAAGCATACGAAATTGTTGACAAGTAATAATAAAATGAGTTGCGAGTTATCATCCCACGATAAATAATGTCTAATTCTAGTTCATTAGTAGTATACTAAATTCGATATTCATGATGCAAAAGACATGATTTTGTTGTTATTTAAACAAATTCTAAACTAAAGAAGCAACCAAACAAAAATAATAATAATGATAATAATCAAAAAATTGTCAAATATGCGAATGATTGTATCGGATTTTGAATCCCCATATTGCCTTTTATTTTAATTCTTGATTCGTAATATAATCAATTTCATGCTTTCTTTTATGACAATCGATAATACTAGTGTATTTAAATCTCTTTTTTATGACAAAATTGAGTTTATTCTAATCATGATCCGATCCTATTCTTAGTCTAAACTTATATGACCAAAATACATCAAGTTATAGCTTATCTATGTAATTGCATATGCGATAAAGATTATTCCTAATTATATTTACATATGTTAATTTTGCCGCGTTCTAAACTTATTGTGAGTCTTCCAACACTACAACAAGCAACTAATTATTCAATTGATGGCCAATCAATTAAATAATAGAATGGTTTGCAAAATCAACCAAGAAAATCAAGAAATAAGTAAATTAATAGTCTTAAATCAAAATAAATATACAATAGGGTTCATTATTCATCCAGTACAATAGAAAATTAGCTTAACATTCTAATGATTATATTATACATGATTGTCTTTGCCAACAATTCCTTTTGCGTTTGGCCTACCTTTTATAGTTTTCTCAGTGATCCACTCGTTGGCAATCCTCAAAGTAGAAGGGTTGCATGATTGGATTTTCCATGGTAAAACTCTACTACTTATCCTCAACCCTTGAACTATCTCATTAGTATCAAAATCCAACAAAGCTCGGCTTGTAGATAGGAATGACCTTCCTAGGATTATCGGCATAATATGCCTCTTCTATATCCAGAATGATAAAGTCAGTTGGAAAAGTAAACTCTCCTGCCTTGATAAGCATTTCTTCGACTACTCCGTATAGGTACTTCAGTGACCGATCTACTAGTTAAAGGATAATGGATGTTGCTTTAGGGTCTCCTAATTCGGTGTCATGCAAAGAGGCAAGGGAATTAAATTAATCATTTCTTCGAAATCAATTAAACAATTTATATTATGTAAATTTCCTATGAAGCAAGATAAAGTAAAACTCATCTTTTAGTTTGGAAAGGATCCTGTGCTAAATGATCACACTGCATTCTTCAAATAGTGCCATCGTTTTGTGTTAGGACAGCTTCCTCTTTTTTGGTCAATATTTCCTTTCAAAAACTTGGAGTAGTTTTGGATTTGAAGTATCGCAAAATGAATGGGATGTTGACATGCAGCTTTTTGAGAATTCTAGAAATTTAGTGATCTGTCTCTCCAATTTGGTGTTTTGCAGCCTTTACGGAGAAGGGATTAGAGATGTGAGTGAACTGTTAGGAACTATTGCCTTAAGCTGTGAGTTGTTTGAGACTAATTGTTGACCCTTCTCTAATACTTCTTCGGACTATTTTACTTGTTCCTTGCCCTCAGTAGATATTTGAGTGTTCTCCGTCTCCTTCTTCTTTGTAGTGATTTTCGGCAATTGAACATCATTCCTAGTAGTGATGGCCTGAACCTGTTGCACTGTTGGCTGCCTTTGTAGTCTTTGAGGGAATGGAATGGGTGACACAAAATCCTTGACCGTGGCGACGGGAAAGAATGACGGTGACTCTTTGATCTCAGAATTCATCGCCTCAATTGCTAGTACCTGCTTTTGTGGATCTATGTCACTAGGCTAGGTACTTTGTAGTCTGTTGGCTAATGCAGCTGCAATTTGTCCTATCTGATTTTTTAAGTTATGTATAGAAGCTTGCTGATCTAGTCTTGGTGATGTATTTGACAAGTAGATCTTCTAAGGATCGCCTAGTTTCTCCTTTTCACTGAATCGCTCGTCGATTGCCTCTCATCTGATTTACTTGATCCGAATTATCCACCCATGCGTAGTCGGGATGTTTGTTCAAACTCAAATGGTAGTTGTGTGGTCCTCTGATAGTTTTGCACATAACTGACCTTTGCTAACTGACCTTTGTGAGTGAAAGCCAAATGTCAGCTTGGGGGGTGTTTGATTCTCATTATTCCTAAAATATATTTTTCTCTCTTTTCTTTTCAACTACTAATCTTAACTAAAATAATATTACACAAAAAAAAAAAAATCTTCTTTTTCAAACACAAATTCTCCATCAATCTACTATTCTAAAATACATTCCTTAAAAATAATGTGGCTCAAACACAAATATTGAAATTTATAAATTGTGTCCACGGATATTTTCATTGTTAGATGTTAGCAAAAAGTAGAGTGGTTTCATGCTGTCTCGATCTGCAAATAATTCTAATTGGTTAATAGAGGATGGAAATGATGAAACTTTAGAGTGAGTGCTACTGACGTTGGATTTTTATTTATTTATTTATTTTTCAATATAGACTGAAAAATCTTTAGTGGTAGGCAAAAAATTTTGTTTAGTAATAGTAAGCAAAGATTTTTTGAGAATGGTTGTGGGAAGTACGTTGTCAAGTGGTGATTTTGTGGTGTTTTGCAAGGAACAACTATTCTTTTGATAGAATTAGTGGTTAGTAATGAAGTAAAAAAAAAAAAAAATCTTCAATGAGTAACAATTGAGTATAAAGAAGTAATTGTGGGATATGTCACAAAATAAAAAAATAATAATAATAATAAACAAATAAAAATTTATGGTGAAAATGTAATTGAATGTGTGATTTAACATGAAGAAAATATTGTAATAAAACTGATAAGAGTGTAAAATATGATATATTTCCCTCTTAATTGTTGCATTCGTATGATTATTTGATTTCAAAATTCACTCATTACTCTTATGTTTGATCTAGGTCACAATTTGATGGAAAATGTGAAAGTTGGAAGAAATGAGCAAAAAAGGCCAAAGTGGAAGAAAGTGAAAGTTTGGGATCAAGTTCCAAATAATCCATAGATGAGACAGGCGATAGAATGACGATTCAAAAATGCTAAGGGTCAATTGGGTGCAATTAGAAGTCAATGAAAGTGAAATATGATCATAACATCTTCACAAATCAATTCTCAATCGAAAAAGTTACGCACCAGTTTTTAGCCTCATATTGGGACCCCTTTTTGACATAGAATATGATCGAATTGGAAGATAATTTCTGAAGAAAAGTTGTAGTCCTTCATGTTATCTTTCCAACGCAACTTGAATCACCTCAATCGGACATCGAAAAAGAAAGTTATGATCAAAATATTGGAAGCTATCCGGCGGAGGAAATGGTAACAAACATGCGGTCACATGGCTTTATCGCATGGCTGCCTTCCGAGAACTTTTGGGGCCATTTTGGTTGAACTATGCGGTCGCATGGCTTATAACTATGCGGTTGCATGGTATTTTTCGAGGGCGAAATCCCAGATTCTTATTTTGACGCGGACACTTATGGAAACTTGTTTGACACACGTTTTTAAGCCCTAATCTCGACCCAAAACGTCATTCTTCATCTCCTATCAATTTTTTTCTCTCATCTTTGGCCAAGAAACTCCATGGAAGGCTAAAAAAACTTTGGTGAAGCAAGGGATGAACTCGATTGGTGCCGGTGATGTCAATGTCTTTTCACGCATGTAATTTGGTTTTTCATTGATAAACAATTATAGGTTTATGATTTCCTGTTTATTAAATATGTTTTGAAATTGGTTTAATATGTATTAGATTTTCATGGATTTAGTAATGTTCTTGTCATTGAATAATTGAAGTATGTATTGAATTCCTATTTCAATTACCCCATTGGTGTAATTCGCTAATATTATATGTGTAGTTGATTTTGAATTTAATTCCAATGAATTAAAGTGAGAATATCTTGCATTGAAATATAAATTCTAAAGTTATAAGTGAAATTCAATTGATTTAGGTCTCAACTTCAAGTATTGTTGTGAGATTGGTTTAACTTTTACTATATTTCTTATAGACTCAATCATATTTTGTCTATCGTGAAATTAACTATTGTTGCATTTCAATTTCATATAATTTTATTGGTGATTTGATTACTGCATTATACTTGAGGTATATTGTTGTTTTTCAAAGTGATTGAATGAGTGATTCACCTTGATTAATCCGAACCAATCAAAGGAATTCCCGCGCTTCATTATTTCACACATCGAATCAAATTTTATTACTTCAATCATTGATAGTTATATTTCATTCAAATTGATAAATTCCTTACACAAAGTACGAAGAAAACCCTAAGCTTTTGATTATTTAACAAATTTTCCATCTCTCTGTGGATACGACACCCCAAAGCCATACTACAACTGCCGCGTTATACTTTGGGCATAATCAAGAACTAATAGATGATTTACACTACTCAAAATAACAAGAACCAATTACTTTTCCACCAGAAAAATAAAAACAAAAATGGCATGATTTATTAAAATAGTACACAGCAAAGTGTATATTATCAGTCTAAATGCAATTCTCTAGCTTCATATATACAAGAGAAAATTGATTATAGTATTAACCACAACAAAACAAAAGATAATTGCTAACCTCTACCATTATGATGCTGAAGTAATTCGAGATGAGTATTTTAGATTCATGTCATTAAAACTTTTCCCTTTTTCCTTTGGAAAATTAGTACAGAATTTTTGACTGAAAAAAATAAAAGAAAGAACCACTACATCAAGGCCTTAGCCATCCTTTTTGAACTTAAAACAGTTCAAAGAAACGAAGTGAATGAATAATATATACTTACAATTTCTGGACTGGATGCCAACCTAAATCGAATCCATATTATCTTAGCATAAAAAATTGTATATGATTAACTTTCTTCCATTTCCTTTAGAATATCTGAGATTATGGAAGTGAAATAAACAAATATGTATACCACATGTAAAGATTTAAAAGTTGAGTACACTATAATGAAAACAATTTTCCCAACGTTCAAAAAATGTTGCTGAAAACCTTTTTCAAATTTGGATGTTGCCGTAGAGTAGACGGATATGGCAATATTTCTTAATTGTTGCAAAAAATCGTTTCGCAACATTTTTTGAATGTTTCCTTTAACTTATTTGCAACTTTTTTGAATTTTGTTGTTTCTCTAATTATTTTGCGACATCTTTTAACTTATTTTTAATTAATTCACCTGCTCTTATATTTACCAATATATTTAATGATTTTTTTTAAAAAAAATTTCTATCATAAAATATGCAAATTAATTCACCTGTTATTTAATAATCCTTGAAGAAATCTACAATTAACATAATCCTTGAAATTAAACTCAATCCAATTTAATAATGAAATCTATCATTAAATGTTGAGATTTGACTTCGATAAATTTATTCATGAAAAAAAACAGTTCGTATAAAAATCAAGCTAAAAAGACAATGCATACGTAGGTTTGTACCTCAATTCATGAAAAAACTCCTAGCATAATGATCAAATCACAAAATCAAGAAGAAATTATTAGAACAGAATAAAATGTAGATTCAATTAATCATCAATTTCATTACAGTAGCAAACCAGGAGTTTTGCAGATACTCATCTACTGATTGAAACAAAGTTTACACAGCCATCATCAATATGAAACCCTCCAAAAAGACAGATCTAAACCAGGAGTTTTGAAGATACTCATCTACTGATTGAAACAAAGTTTACACAGCCATCATCAATATGAAACCCTCCAAAAAGACAGATCTAAACCAGGAGTTTTGAAGATACTCATCTACTGATTGAAACAAAGTTTACACAGCCATCATCAATATGAAACCCTCCAAAAAGACAGATCTAAACCAGGAGTTTTGAAGATACTCATCTACTGATTGAAACAAAGTTTACACAGCCATCATCAATATGAAACCCTCCAAAAAGACAGATCTAGATCAAACCCATTTACACACGTTCACCCCTAATCCTCCTCACAGGCTGGATATCCTTAGCCATAATAGCAACCCTCTTGGCATGAATAGCATAAAGATTTGTATCCCAAAAAAGCCCAACTAGGTAAGCCTCTGCAGCCTTCTGTAGCGCCACCACAGTAGAGCGCTGGAATCAAAAATTAGTTTTAAAGTCCTGGGCGATTTCATGGACCAGCCTCTGGAAGGGGGACTTGCGGATCAAGAGTGAAAGACTTCTTGTACTTCTAGATCTCATAGAGAGCCAATATACCAGGCAGAAGCGATGGGGCTTTTTAACACCACCAATCGTCGAGACAGATTTCCTGGCGGCCTTGGTACTGATATACTTACAAAGAGCCTTGCCTCCTATTGATTTGCTAGTTATCTACTTTGTACGAGGCATTGGAAGATGGAAGTGAAGGTATATATACAAAAAGAGTATTTATTGATTAATCTTTGGGTGAACATGGAATTTTGAGGATAATAGGAGGAATGAAGGGTTTATCTTAGGGAATGGAGGGACAAAAGGTAGAAATTTTGACGTGCTTTAAATTTGGGAATTCAAAGGATTAGTGAGAGACTTTGATTTAAAGAGTATTTGACGACAGAGATTGGAATAAGGAGGAGTGACTTGGATTGCTATCCGAGTGAAGGTTTTTGGCAACATTTTATAAACGTTGCGAAAGAGAGTTTTTGACATTATTTTATAAACGTTGTGAAACAGAAAGATTTTTGCAATGCTTTGCAAATGTTGCGAAAGAAAAAGCCTTTTGCAATGCTTTGCATAGGATTGGGTAAATCTCTCGAATCGAACCGACTGAACCGAACTGAACTTAATCCGACGGTTCTTGTCAAATTAAATACCCGAACGGGTATTTGAATTTAGAACCGACGGGTACGGTTCGATTCTCGATTTTCTCGATTTTAGACCAAGAATCGAAAAATCGAATCTTTCTAATTTTTTTTTATATTGAGTAAATCAAATTATTTTAATTTTTTCTAAACAAATTAACAAATTAATAATTTTTAAATCCAAAATTTTGGCCAAATTACCCATTTTATTGTTTCATTTCTTAGCCCAACAAGATTCCAACCCACTAAATAATTCTAAATACCTACACTAAAGTGCATAACGCTGTCTCGACTCTCGCACTCACTTTGCAGCCTTACTGACATTCCAAAACCTATACAATTGCCTGCCGACACTGTGACCTCCAATCGAAGCTGTGACCTCCGTCGATCGAAACTTGGACCGTAACGATCATTTAAATAAGGTAGTCTACTAGTCTCTGACATTTCAAAACCATTGAATGTGTCATTAGTTGTATTTAGATAATGCTATTATAAATGTTAAAAAATTTGATTATAGTACGGAACCGAACCCGAACGGTTCCATAATTATATTTGGACCCAACGGTTCTATTTATTAGATACCCAAAAATTTTGGTTCGGTTCGATTCTCTTTAGAATCGAACCGAACCGACACGCGCCCACCTCTATTTGAAATACTACTTGCAGTGTCGTAAGTTCTTTTATTAGAGCTTGTTTTTTTCTTGTCTTTACAAGAAAAGATATTTTCAAAGAATAACGCATTTCTTGATTCAATTATGGTTCCTTCTTGTACATCTTGAACTTCAAATTTATATACAAGGAAACGATATGCTACTATAATTGGAATATTCAATAAATATGCAATCAATCGTTTTGAGACCAATCTTTACTTGTTTAGGCTTAGGAATTTCAATTTTAGTCAAACACCCCAACACTTTCAAGTGTTGATAGGAAGGAAGATGATATTTCCATAATTTATATGGGATTTCTTCCATTTTCTTGAGAGGTATCTTATTAAGAATGTTATTTGTCGATAGAATAGCTTCTCCTAACAAGTTCTGAGCTAAACACGAACTTATTAACATTGCGTTCATCATTTTTTTAAGACTTCGATTTTAGCATTTTGCAACCTCATTCGATTGAAGTGAGCAAGGTGACATTGTTTGATAAATAATTCCATGTTCTGAACAGAATTCTTCAAATGATGCCCTGTATTCGCATTCTCTGTCACTACGAATATTTTTTATTCGTTTACCAAGTTAAGTCTTAACTTCCGCCTTATAATGTTTGAAGGCATCTAAAGCCTCGTCTTTACATCGTAGTAAAAAGTCATAATAATACTCAATGAAAGTAATGAAGTATTTCTTAAACCTTTAGTTAGAATGCATTTCAAATCACATATATTGCGTGTATTAATTTTAAAGGTTTTGTGTTCCTTTGAACATAGTGGAATAGTCTAGGTCAACTTTGATTCAACACATACTTCATATTTAAATTTTTATTTAGCGCAAAGGTTAGTAATTTACATGTTCTAATCGATTATGCCACAAACAAGACAACTTAAGCATATAAACAAAATAGAAACTTTATTCATGATGCTTTGGTTCGGTACAATTGTAAGAACGTTCATTTTGAACATTTAATCACCCCTGAAATTCTGGAAGGCACCTGTAACATCAAACGCATCTCACTTCGAGGAAGTCAACAAAAACTCATGTCGCTAAAGTGCAAGCGAAGTGAAATGGATCAAATACTATTTAGTAATAGGACATGTGAAGAACGAAATTGCATTGTTTTTCAGTTGTGCATAGAAACAATTAGGAAATACCACATGGTTTAGCTCATTAAATAGATACAATAAATTATGACATATAATCAGAACAAACAAAAATGTTCTTTCTTTTTGCTGAGGGAAAAAAAAAAAAAAAAAAAAAACCAAAATCATGAAAATCAATTGAAGCTGAAGATTAATCAAGAACGGTAAAACCAAACAAGCATTCTTGACCAAACACCTACAGTCATCAATTAATTCCACAAGATGAACAAAGAAGCTCAATCTTGGAAGCTTACCGAAAGATGTCTTGAATAAGTATAATAGCATGAAAATTAATACAAAGACACAAATTTTCACTTTTAAAAATAACTATCTTTGATTTTGTTTTCAAAATGTTTTTCTTAGTTATATATTAACAAGATACCATAATATCTACTTTTCTTCTTAATCTTTATCACACGTAAAAAACAGATGTTTGAAATTTCTATTATTTTGAATTTATAGAAGATAAGACGGCCCAAAAGTTTCGAGTTTTCGGATTATTACTTCCTTTAACCCACTCGCTTCCCTTCTTAACGTTTCAATGTTATATCCCAATTTCCCCACCCTTTTTCTTAAGAGTCGAGATTGCTTTCGATCTCAGAATATCCATTTGTGTGGCCATTCCTTCCTTTTGCTAGATGAACAGCAGGGGATTGTCACTGAAAAGCCATATGTCCCCCATAATTATCTGCAGTTGCCTTTCTTAATCTCTAAATTTTCCTTCGGAATTAAACAGATCCTTGTTTGTAGAATCGAGCAGTTATTGCAGATGGGAAGAACACGATCGCTTGCTGAATAAGTCAGCCCAATTTTTGAGACAGATGGAGAATCCTCTCTATTTTCAAAAGTCAAATCCTATGTTTTTAGAGATATATTATAGAAACAGTGAAAATACATACACAACGACACGTATAAATCTACCAGTAATTGGCTCATCTCAACAAGAAAAAACTCACTTCAACTCCTTTTTATGGCGTACACTACAAGGATAATATGATTAACATAAGGTTGTGAAACCTAATAACAATCCCTTTTGGCGAATTTTAAAATTATCAAAAATCAAATGACACAAATAAAGAATAGAAAGCAATATATGGTATGGAAATACTTGAATTATATAAAATTAATTGCTTTTGAATTTTTTTGCTTTTGTTTTTTGTGGTGATAATGAAACAGTATAGATTTAAGTCATATAAAAGATTTAAGAAGAAGAATTATGTTATCTAGTTCTTACTGTTTTCATTTTCTTACAGCCTGGCTTGCACGCTTGCAGAATCCTCCAGATAGGCTGCAAAGCATAAAAATTGATGCTCACATATCAAGAAAAGAGCCTTTCAAGCAGAATCAAAATATTGGAACGAAAACACACTATTTTAATCAGGATGTTTTAAAGCATCAATAAAGTGAAGCAAAACTGAAACCCAGTAATAAATGAATTTTATTTTGTTTTGCGAAGTCATGAAACAATTCTAAGAAAATTTAGGGCTTCTAGTCATTGAAGTGGTACCTTTAGCCAACTAAAATCCCATGAAACACTACCAACTTCCATAAGTCAACAAAACATTGAGCACAAATTGCAAAATTTATCAGCACAAACAAAAAGCTTTAGATCTAACACCTTGAATTTTTCTACAGAACAAGTGTATCTAAAAACCCGAGGCAGAGAAGTGGGTGAATTTGGTGGGAGGAGATGGTGATTGTCCTGTCGAAGTGGAAGTTGCCACCGTTGCTAACTCTCAGATTTTGCTAAACATCAGTCCATAACCAAAATTTGAAGATTTGTTGAAAATGAAAATTAGATCTAAAAACAAAGAGAAAACTAGAGACGAAATGAATATTCCAGAAACAGAAGGAACACTTATCATCTTTTAATTACACAATACGCCGTCGTCTAAAAATTCAGCTTATTTCCAAGTAGCTCAGCAAACTCTCAATCCAAAAATGGTTGAGCCAACAACTTGTGAACAGTAACTGAAATCTGCGTCCTTTACTTTTAGTTAGACAATAAAAATTATAAAAGTATATAAAGTCTAAAAGAGATCAAAAAATAGAACATAGCACCTATTTAAATATTAAACTAGGAAAAGCTTTATAAGCTAAACTAAACCCCGTTTGGCCCCCATTTTTTGATAATGAAAATGGGTGAAATATTATTTTTTTAAAAAATGAGTGGTTAAAAAAAATAAAAAGTTTTTGATTTATGTGTAATATTATTTTATGAAAGATTTTATGGTTAAAAATAGGAGAGAGAAAAATAGAATGTAATTTAATGGGGGGGCCAAACACGGGTTAAAGCTATCTTGATTCCTCAAAAACCTATGACCGCCAATCAAATGAAAATGTGGAAGAATTAGAAATAATAAAAAAAAAAAAAGACGATATTGTTAAATAAGAGTCATTATTTGTCTATTTATCTTATCAAAAAAATAAAAATAAAATCATGAATTAGCAATTAACAAGTGGACAACTGGCATTAAGAAAAATTATGATATTACGATATAGATTGTATTATTTTAAAGCAATAAACAAAGACTGATGGTAAAGTTTCCTTCCCCTCTGTTTGACTTTCTTCATAGGTTAAAGAGTGGAAAAGATGGAGATGGCAAAAGGAGATCTGGGCTTAGATTTTTCACTTGTCACTTTAATCATGGCTGCTTTTGTTGCCTTGTGGATTGATAATTGATTAATGAAGCATTTGGGATTAGGTTGATAATATATATATATATATATATATTTTTTTTTTTTTTTCTGAAAGCAAGATATATAGTTTAAATTTAGTAAAACTAAATAATATGTTGAGTTAAAAAAATATTAACATAATATAAATTTATTTATTTTTTGCTCTTTTTCCATAAATATTCTACCCTTCAACCTAACATTATAATATAAATTTAAAATTTTAAAATCAATAAAAAATTTAAGATATATAATCACACACACACACACACATTGGGTCACATACCAGTACTAGTGTGGCAATTCATATTTTGTCTCCAAATTATTTTTATTAGGTCACATATGTGTCTTCATTTCTTTTCTCTATTTGAGAAGCTAAACAGAGTTGGACATAGTGATTTAGTCAAAACAAAAACATGAATTAATTCAAGTGTGCGAAACTTGAAATTGAATTGTAAGTTCAAAGTAATCTAGATAGTAGTGCAAATTGAGTTAGGCAATCTAGGCCTACGTTGCATTACCCACCACGGTGCATGAGCCATAAGAGTTTGAGAATTCAAGTTCACTATCATTATCGACAAACTCTATAAGCTTCAAGAAAAATTCAAGAAAAAATGAAGTCGTCTCGCTTAGGGATGGCAACAGGGTGGGTTGGGATAATTTTTCGTCCCGTACCCATTTTGTTACCCCTTTAAGGCAAAGTGGGGCGGGGAGGACCAATTTCTTAAAGTGAGACAATAATATATTTAATTAAAATTTTTAATTAATTTATTTATTTTGAAAGTTAAATTATCCAAATATATTTGGTAAACTAAAGCTTTTATTATTTGTCATATTTCTTAGATAACCTTAGTTGCCATCTTCTCTTAGAATTAATGAAATTTCGTGGATTTTTCTATTTAAAGTATTGAATTCTTAAATAAAAAAAAAAAGTAAAATAGGACGGGACCCTTATTAGCTGTACTCACCCTGGGGCGAAGTCCTTGGCTCTATCCCTACCCGAATTCCCGATTAAGCGGGTAATCCCTACTCGGTTTGGGACGAGGCCCCACGGTATCGAGTTTGGTGGGTTTTTTTTTTCTTCCATCTATAGTCTTATTCAAAAGGCAAGTTGCTTGAAGTTATAGTTGAGCCAATAGTTAAACTTCCCCAATTTGGCGTATTTGACCCGAGGGGCAGATCCAGATTTTTTGTGTTGTGGGGTCAAAAATTAAAGTGTAATTTTTAAAAACAATATAATATTAATGAAAATGATTGTATCATTATCAATATTATTATATAAATTTTGCTGCTTATATAGTTTTGTTTAACATTTTGTTTACAGATATTGAGTTGACGACAAGTAAATCAAATCGAACGTTGGAAATAAATGAATTGAAATAAAATTCACATTTAATCTAGAAAATAAATGAAATTTAAATTTAATATGAAAGTAATTCAAATTACATTTTATCCATAACGATCCTAAAATTTTTCACTTTATATGCCATATAAAATTTCCTAATAAAATTATGTAAATCACATTGAAAATTTTATCGTGTAAAAATAATAAACATTAATAAAATAATTGAATTCTTTTAAAGAATAGGCGAGTCAGACGCCTCTTTTAAGGCGTACGTTTGACATATATTTAACTATTTGATATGGATATTTAGACCATTCAATATAAATACGATGTAGTTCTCAAAAAAAGCTTCTAGATGACTTAGGTAATTTGTGGATTCAGATCGTATACGATCGTCGATGAATTTTGAAAGTTAGGATATTATCAAAATTCTCAAAACACTAGTTTGAAACGACTTACTTTTATGCGTCGTAACTTTTGTTATGATTGGTCGTTTCGCACGTCATTAACGAGTGAAAAACTAGGCTATTAGCACTTCAAAATAGTATTAAGAATGCAATATTTCAACTTCATTTGACATCTCGTAATGATTGCGTGGAAGCAAGTCATGACAGAGTCATATTTTCTTTTAAAAAAAAAATATTTTTGTGGAGTGTGGGGCCGGGGGGCGGGTTGGGTTGAAATGACGACACATGACCCATGTGGTTAGCCCATGTTTGACACTATTAGGTTTGGAATTTCTCTATTTTCTTAATCTCGTGTTAATATCATATGATTTTAAAATGTTGGATGATTGGTGCGAGAATGTATGGAGAATTAGTTAAGAGGAGAAAGAATAATCAGTGGTTTAAAGTCCAAAAATATAATTGGAAGCCATGTGAAGGGTATTTAACACAAACAAAGGCGCCATTGAAATTTAGCACAACAAAACAAGACACCATGTGAGGAAGCATTGGAGTTACGAACAATGAATCTTTTGTTGTCGGAAATTCGACTAACGCAATTAAAAGAACAAATAAAATAAGCAGATAAATAGAAAACAGTAGATGAAGCGAGGTATGCCAAATCAAATCTCCTTAAGACATATTTCGCCCCCCAATGAAGTGCAAACGGGATTATGGACGTCTGTCTCCCAAGATACAACGCTTCTTCCAAAATCGATACTGCACAATACCAATCTTGTCGGTCGAACCAATGAATGATCGTACTCAAACGGAATAACCACGAAAATATAAGAGAATTTTTAGAGCAGAATATGGAGAGAGAATAATTTAGAAATCAATTGAATTCGTAATTGATTTGGTGTGTAAAAAATGAATCTGGAGTTCTCTATTTATAGAGATTGAAGTGTCTTGTGGAACAGGTATGTGACATTTCAGGAACTGGTGCATCACTTGGTCTGATTTGTCTTAGCCATTGGATCGCACTATTTTCATGATCTGACGACCCAGATTGAACCATAAAGTGAAGTGTCCATTCATCATGCCTATTCACCAATTTCTGAACAGTCATAGCCATGCGGATGCCACGCGTACATTTAACCGCCACGCAGGACGAAGGGACGCGACCTACCACGCGTGCGCCACCTAGAATGCCAACTCACCGAGCCTTGCGTTGCCACATCATCGATCTACGAGTCCATTTTCAAAAACTATAAGGCTCCCCAACTCCTCACGACGATGCGTACGTGCAAAGTGCGCCTCTAAAGCGCCCAATGCGTATTTTGCGACGTGCGAGTGTCGGGATCGGGTCTGGGGAGCGACGCGAGTGGTGCGACTAGCCTTTGGCTAGTTTGCTAGCCTTTGACTAGCTAAATTTAGCCAAATGGTATGTAACTTATTAAATTATATATTATTCACACAACCCACTATATAAACAAGACTATTTTTTTGTAGCCCCCCAGGGCACATCCGAGTTGGTGGAACAATCACTTCGCTGGGACGCTGGAAGCAAGGGTGGAGAGTTCGATTCCTGGAGTTAACACTGGGAGCCATATTGAGAGGAAGCCATTGGTGTGAACAAACGCCCAGTGAGGAGAGCTCTCTTTGCGGAAGGAGTCCAAATGAGTTGTGGGAACCTGGGAGCCAACAAGGGCACATCCTGCGATTTACCTCCCTGAGCTGCTGAGGGGCCGGAGGTTCAGGGACAAGGATCTAGTCGGACGCAAGCCCGGACACCTTGTAAAAAAAAAAAAAAAAAAAAGGACTATTTTTTTGTAAACTTTCGATGTGGGATTCCTTTCCGTATATAAAACACTTAAAATGGGCTTATCAACATATGAGTCTATATTGGAGACTTTTCCAATTCACTCAAATTAATTACAATGGCCCACATCATTAAATTTTACATTTAATGTTTTAAATCCAAATTAAATTCAATTAATTCCAACATCTTTAACTGAAAACTACGAACAAATATTAAATTATTATTTAAAAAAATTTAAATAATTAGTTAGTTAAACCTCATTAAACAAAAAAAAAAGGGGTAAATTATTACTTATATTAAACACACACTATAAATTACTTGGTCTGTTAACTTTTGGCCTGCAACAAATGAAAAACACACTTTGTGGATAAATAGGGGGACAAAACTAGAAAGTAATCTACTTACTTCATATAGGAATACACGAAGTAGTTAAAGAATTTACTTTTTATCATTTTGTAGTCAAACCGAGGTATTTATTAATATTGAAAAGTAAGAAAAGGAAAAGAAAAACAAAGTTGGAGGACTAAATCAAATTTCCAACTAAGCAAAAACAAGAAGAATAAACATTAATGCGATCGAAAGCTCTTTATAAAATTCAATTTATATTTTCTGTTACCATATGTCGTCTTTTTGTTTCTTTATATCCGTTATTCGAATCACTTCCTTTGGAATTATGGGTTAAGCTTCCTATGACGCCCTTGTCAAGAAAAACCTTCACTTCTAATTAAATATGAAGAAAAATTCTTCCCATTATAAATTGCCAATGTGAAACCTTATATTGTCTACATCTTCGCTGAAACGATAGTCATTGACCATCCAAGAAACTTCTCTCTTGAATTCTTTTGATCAAACAATGACAATAACAAACTAAGTCAACCCATCGAGTACGTGCAAAAAAAAAATAAAAAATCGTGCAATAACCATACTATACAGCCATGAATTATCTCAGGTTGGGAAACCTTAAGTTCTTCTTTTCACAGAGACAATTTCCATTATCGATGTCGAAATTTGTTTGCCCTAAAAACATCGACAGCATAGGCCTATGTGGCCATTAGAATTGCCTAGACAAGATTTCACATGTTTAAATCCTAAAGATTGACTACACTTTTTCTGTGGACATGATATAGATAGAGGGACTACTTAAGAACAACCCCACATGCTAGGCTACTCTATGGATCTGATTTTAATCTTTTTCACTTTACTGAAATTTTATTAAAGAATATGTCTATCGTTAGGCAAACATTGAACACCAACGAGTGTTACATTTTTAGTTTGGACAAAACAATTTTCAGTTTCAACTTGGCCTGGCCTCACTAAACTGTCACTATTCTGTTCATTCTCAAGAAATAAATCTAACCTATTGTCCTGACAATTTTTCATTATTAATTCCCTAAAAACTTTTAAATATATACAATTAAGAATTAAATTATAGTATGAACTAGTTATATGAATTTTGAGTGGTCGCTTTTACATTTTAAAAACATAGTCATATGAGCGAGATAAAGCTAATAACATGTTTGATAAGAGCGAGTTATATTGAACAATATCACAAAATCAAAGTATTTCATATTGTAGTCAATACTTTATGCATGTCCCCTCAATAATATCATTTGATTATTTTGAAGTTCCTTCATGAACACTTCTCGTACGGTTGTATGTTGAACAAATATAGTATTTACAACGAAATACTTACTGTTTGGAATTCTTGTTGATGTTGACGCTTGACCTAAAAAAAAAATTTAAAATTTAAAATAAAAATAAAAAAGTGGAAAATTTAATAAATAGGGATCTAGTGTGAGCATCTTTAATTAAATTTACTATTTGTAGGTAACCTTATAGCTATATGGGTATAAAATCCAACAAATCAAAGACATAATGATGGATTATCCAAATTAAATCTATTGATACCATCAAACATTCTTTTTGACTCGTAAAATGATTATTAATTGAATTAATCGTTGCTTATTATTTTAATGCACATGGAAGGATTTGTTTACTGAAATTCAATAATTGAAGCTTAGTTCCCTAATACTATACCTCCCGCTTAAAGAAATCATCTTTGAAATGATCTAAACTATTAACTAAAAAATAAAATAAGCAATTATTATGAATAAATTTGAGATAGGCTGTGTTACGCCTCGCCATTGAACCTCTAATCCAAGCATACATGGCAACCACATGGAGGCACCAATCAAGGGAAAAATCAAAGGTTGACCAAAGTCAAACAGTCGAAGCCTACTCTATCTTCGAAGTCCTCTACGGCCGAGGCCCTCCATTCCAAACTCCCTCTCCTAAAGAGCCTCGAAATAGAAGCAATTCCTAAAGAGATTATAGTATCTGGTGAATGATTGATGAGACCACTTCAGCACAAGTAAGTCAATTCTTGTCAGCCCAATTAATTATGTACTGCACACTCTAAAGGGCAGCGCTTCTTTCCCACACACTCAAGTGCACTATATGGCAAGTCGAAGATGGGACAACCACAATAGGACGTCGCGTAGGGCCGAATGTAGCCACGTATGCCCCATCCAATGGTCAATATCAATGTTGTACCACCATAAATATCAACGATTGTAAGACTTTGAATCTAATGCAACTATTTATACTTAAAACTACATTTTGTCTTCTCTCTTCAATATTCTTGCTTCTTGCTTGCTTAAATCTAGTTATTACAGCTTTAATTGGGTTGTTGGTAATTGATCTGTAATACGCAATCACCATTGAGTTTACTGTCAATGTTCGAACATTCTGTCTTGTGTCATAGAGCATATCCCATGTTCACTCACGATTATCCCTTTAGACCCCATTTTCGATCAAAATGTGCTAAAATTTGCTGATCCAGACAAAAGTGAACTCGTTAGCTATTGTCTATGTTATCCCTAAAATAAAAAGAGGTCAACAGATTGGCACTATTAGTGGAAAATCACACATTCAATCACGAGAAATCCAGAGAGAAAGCTGGTCAAAGAGTATATTTAAGATGAGCTTTCTGCCTTTGAAGAAAATGAGTTGTTCTTGAAGAAAGAATACCTAAAAATCCCATTTGCCAAGAAAAAACCTTTAAGAAAGCTACCTTTGAAGGAAAGGGCATTAAGGTGAGCTCAGATAATGAAGAGTCAGTGTCTCAAAGGGCTAGATAACACCCTGAAGAAGGGGAGCTCTTAAACGCCGCTCCTGCGACCTGCCATCGATTTCACCAACAACATCAACAAGGTGGCTCAAGAGGCGGGTTCAGATTAGCTGCTAGACTCACTAGAGAGGTGGCTACTATGGTTGTAAACAAGAGAGATATTATCGAATAAAATATCACTATGCAAAAACTGCTTAGTAACATGTAGAGCCAGGAAGGATATCCAATTCCTCTATATGCAGCCTAAGAAAATGCTCTTTTCCCTATATTCCTCCATTCGTTCCACAAGGAGGCTACTATTGTGATGAGGAGGAAGTTCAAAGCCAAGCGGTTGGTTGCCGCATTATGCAAGGGAAGAAGCTCCCTAGGAGAGAAAAGTTAGGATCGATACTTCATCCAACTACATCACTAATCAACCAAATGAGGTCCCATTCAGCTTTTCTCCTCATTACAAATTAAAAAATATGCCTCAGAGATCTATAAGTGTCTTCGATAGGTTGAACCCGGGGGCCTAGACATAGGCATGTTCAACCTCCTCTTGCAAGCGAAATAGAAAACTGGGATTGGCTCAGTTTGGAAGATCAAATGAAAATACCCATGGTAACATGCCTCACAATCCTTCACCTAGAAATAGGCGTCAAAGAAGGATGAAACAGGCTAGAAATCAAGTAGGTCAATCCCAACCACCTTTTGGACCTTAGGTCAAAGAAGATGAGGATTCCTATGATCCGCAAAGGTCTTGGGACCTTGATAATTATTATGACAAAAGGGACGCTCCTATCCCAAGCCACTTTTTGCCACCTAAAATCCCCAAGTATGATGGAAGGGGTGATCCCGAGAAGCATCTCAATAGTTTCAAAACCCATATGAGCTTGAGAGGCTCGTCTCTTATGGTAAAATGCATAGCTTTTCACCTAACCCTGAGCAGATCGACCAAAGTATGGTATACTAGAACTCCATAATTAAGTACTAGAAGTTGGACAAATTTCGAGAAGGCTTTCCTTAAGAGCTTCCAACTAGTAAAGAGGAAGAAGGGCCTATATAGCGCCTCTAAGACATGAGGCAGTAGCCAGGAGAGTCATTGAAAAGATTCTTATCACGTGTCACTGAAGAAATGACTTATGTGTATAAGCTAAGGATAGAGAAGCTCTATCGACCTTAAGAGGAGGGTTGGATATGAAATCTTTCTTTAGGAAATATTCACACAACAAGGACCTCATCAGTTGTGACGCCCTACTAAAAATGATAAGGCGTGAAATCATCAATGATGAATTGAAAGATCACCACAATATGGCCAATAGAAGGCTCTCACATCTTCAAAAACAACGAGGAAGAGGTCATTCCTCTCACTTGATGGATCTTTGGGTTGAATAGTCAACAATCCTCAACTCAGGACAAGCACTGGCTATAACAACACTAACCACAGTACTTGCTTTAGCTTATGAGAAAGTGAACCTTAGTGTTGAGAAAAATCGAAAAAGGCTCAACCAACATTTTCCTCATAGGGAAGGTTATAGGGAATGAAGCGCTGAACCTAGAAATAGGCACAAAGTGTCCTCTATTGCACCTACCATCACTTCTACAGCCAAAGCATAGCTGACTATAAGAATATTGCATTACATCTCCAACCAGATAATTGAAGGAGAAACAAATGCCCACGGGGAGAAGTGTCATCTCTTTGGAAGGATTGACAACCTAGGAAAGATGAGGCGAGGCATTCCCTCCGAGCTGACACACTCATCGGAGATGAGAAAATGATGGAAATGGCTTAGGAAAGGCAAAAGGCAAAGAAGAAGTCCTCAAGCTAACACAGGCCGCGAACCTGTACAAGAACTAGATACAATTTTTATAGGGACAAGACTAGAAATTCACAAAGGAACTATGTGAAGGAGGCCAGAGATCTCTCATAACAAACTTCATAGTCAACAACAGCCAATCCCCAACTAGAAAGAGTGTAGTCCATTATATTTATACAAGACGACGGGTTGGCTTACATTATCCACATTGTGATGCCCTAGTACTGAGGGTCGTTGTGACACGAAATGGCCTTAGAAGAATTATGGTGGATAATGGGAGATCAGTCAATATCATATTTGGGACTTTAGATAGATGGACAAGTTGGACCCCCATGAACTTTGATAACTATATTTAGTACACTTATCTAGGTCAGTAAATTAAAATATTTATTAGTGTTTTGAATGAGTTATAGATTAATTATGTGTTAAATATGTTTGCTAGTTTGAACTAAAATGTAAATTGGTGAAATTAGAAGAAAGGAACAAAAAAGGGGCAAAAACCCAGAAATCCAAAGTTTGGGGACTAAAGTGTAAATATTTAATAGTTGATTCGGACCATAAAATGTCATGAAGTTCACGTATGATCAATTGGATGCAATTTGGGGGGGGGGGGGGGGGGGGGGGAAAGGGGCATATGATCAATTGGAAGCAATTTGGAGGTTGAAAGAGTGAAATAGAGTTGAAGTATTTTCACAAATTAATTTTCGACCAAAGAAATTATGCTTTAAAATTAACCTGAACTTGAGACATATTTTTCGAATAGCAAACACATTTGAATTGGAAAATTTGTACATCTAGAAGAATTATATCCATTTGAGTTAGTTTTTCAATGCATTTAATCACCTCAATTGGACATCGGGAGAGAAAGCTATAGCCAAACTATTGAAAGCTGCTTAGGGACAATGGCGTACAAAATGGTGCTAGCGCGTGGGCTATTCATGGCGTGTGTGCAAGACACCAAAAATTTGACCCGAGAGCCGTTTAGATTAATGGCACAAATGGGGTGGTTAAGCTGGTATGGTTGCGAACTTTTTTTCGTAAATGAATCAGCAGTTTCCTCTCGCAATTCAAATTCTTTTGAGATTCCAATTGGACACGATTTTAACATATTTTTCTAACTTTTATAAATAGTAAACAAGAGTTCTACGAAAAAAAACCTCTCTTGCCTCTTCATACAAAAGTGTATCATCAAATTCATCAAGAACAACCAGTCAATTCATCACTTTTGAAGGAGAAGATCAAGCCCTAGTAAGGAATTGAAGCTCAATTTCTTCAAGAAGATCAACATCTTTTAAATTCTTTCATAATTCGGGTGATATTGTTTCATTATTCTTTTTGTAATTTATATATTAATATCCTGTGCTAGATCCCTTTTGTAGTAGATGAAGATGAACCCTATTTATTGTTTATTTCTAATTCAAGACTATTTAGTTTAATTCTTGTGTTTCTTAATTAATTTTGTATACTTATTGCATTATTTAATTGATTGGCCACCAATTAGATAATTAGTTGCTTGTTGTAGTGTTGGGATATTTACAATAAGTTTAGAATATGACAAAATTAACATATGTACAATGTATATTAGGAATAACATTTATCACATTTGGAGTCATATAGATAATCTTAAATTCAATGCGTTCTAACCATTCGAATTCAGGCTAAGAATATAGATTAGAGTCTTGGTTAGGATATAATTAATTTATCTTGAAAAAGAAATTGAAATACATTAATTTTATCGATTGTCATGAACGCATGAATGAAACTAGATTATGAATCAAAAATTAAAATAGATAGCAGTAGGCAGATTTTAGATCTAATACAATCTTCCGTATTTGATAAAAACCCTGATTTTACTGCATTCTTAGATTAATTTAGAATAATAATAAAATCAAATTCTCTCTTTTTACATAATTCGAATTCCATACATAACTAATAAACTTGAATTGAATTTTATTCCATGTGGGACGATACTCTCAACTCATTAAATTTATTACTTGTCAACGATCTCGTATGCTTCCGGGTTTCGCACGAACAAGTTTTTAGCACTATTGCATGGAAAATAAAGTATTTAATTTGAGTTTATTATTTTATATAGGATTTGTATGTTTTTATTTTTATTTTTTTAATAATTTTGACTATCCATCCTGCTCTCTCTTGTGATTGGTATGCTTTCAGATACTATTGAAATTGGTATACAAGATCCTGATGATGGCAAAGGAATAAATTTTTGCAACAAATAATCTTGACATCGATGATGAGGATATACTAATAGAAGACATAATTTGTGAGCTTTGTAATGGGATACATTATATTATGCAATTCTTGTATACATGCACTAATTCCTTTATGTCTAAGTTTCTACAGTTTAAACAATATTTAAGATATAGAAAACATGCAATTGACAAATTTGATGATTGCTACATGCCTGAGTGTGAATGTGTGACTGCACATCCATACAATGAAACCATTATTAAGGGAATTGGTCCTCTATTGTTGAACGATGAGGCACTTGCAAAATATAATGAACTTGCTGAGTTAGAGCTTGTTAACTCTACCATCGGATATAAACTACTGAGCTTCATAGACTCATATTCAAGCAACAACCACATCCTCATATACCCAATTGATGGAGAGCTTACATCCTTCATAACGAACCGTGGTTTTCACTACTACAAATGGCCTTTGGGTTGAAAAATGCTAGGGCCACATATCAAAGACTCGTTAATAGGATGTTCGCTGACCTTATTGGTAAGATAATATAAGTGGATGTTGACAATATGTTGTAAAGAGTCTAGAAACAAAGGACCTTGTGAAGCACCTAGACGAAGTTTTTTGAATATTAAAAAGGTAGAGGATAAGGCTAAACCCTTTCAAATACATTTTCAGAGTTGCCTCATGGAAGTTCTTAAGCTATATGGTAAACTAAAGGGACATAGGGGCTAATTCGAAGAAAATTAAAGCCCTGATTGAAATGAGATCACCCCAAAAACCCAAAGAAGTTTAGACCTCACGAGTTTGTGGCGACTTTAAGCCACTTCGCCTCAAAGGTGACTAATAAGTGCTCTCATTTTCAAGGTTCTAAAGCGGAAGAAATTCCAGTGGATAGAGGGATGCAATTGGCCTTATAAGAGCTAAAAGAAGCACTTGGGACATATTCCCCTTCTCTCCAAACCTAAGCTTGACGAAGCTTGCAGCTATACATGGCGGTGACTATCGATGCTATCAATTTGATGCTTGTGGGAGAGGAATATAATTACTAACTACCAATTCATTATGTTAGTAAAGTATTGTTGACAATAGAAACCCGCTATCTTGACATGGTGAAGCTGGCTCTCTCTTTGGTGATTGCCTCTAGGAAGTTGAGGCATACTCCATTCAAGTGCTAACAAATTTCCCACTCAAACAGGTACTCCAGAAACCCGACGCATTTGGAAGGATGATGAAATGGGTCGTGGAACTCAGTGAATTTGACATTATTTTTAAAACAAGGGCTGCATCAAAGGCCAAGGCTCGAGAGCGGGAGTAATCTTAGTTAGCCTAGAGGGGCACAAGCTTAATTGAGCGATGAGGTTTGTTTTCAAAGCTTAATGGTAACTTCTAGGCCAAAGACAAGAGCATATATGGCCGCGTATCCTGCATCATTTTAAAAAATAGAATCAATTCCATTGCAAGATAAAGACGACTAAAGGTAGGGCACTCGTAGCTTCAGAGAAAATGGTTGGAATATTAAAATGAGGGACTTTGTCACCCTTACATGTCTGTTACTACCCATCACCCAGAACCAGCTCTCCTTCCATTTTTTGATGGAGGAGGGAAGGCTCATGATAAGTAGGGAATGTGCCCTCCACTGACATAAAGAGTTCCAGTCCTTTGAATCCCCTTTTTCCAATACCGTAGGATGAAAAATAGTTTGGAAAATGCGGAGAGCCATGTCCTCCCCAAGGGAGATCTCCTTTCACAGGAAGTAGGTCCCTACTAATTGGTAAAAGCAATAAAGACGAGCTGGGTAGGTGCCATCCGTATGACCTAATGACCACTCTAAAGAAAAGATGAAGGGGCAGAGAGAATCCCCTTTAGAAAGAAGTTACTCACAACCACACTTCTTTGCCTAGGAAAATAGGCACGCTCATTAAGAGATGGTGCTAATAAATCTATCGTATAGGGTATACAATACTTCTCCCTGAAATCTACCTGGTTCGACAGTAGTTACCTTTGGAGGAATCTTGGCTTTCCACAACTCGTGTCATAATCTATATGACCTTCCCTGATGAAAATATACTCTGGCTAGCCCTAATGGCATGGACAAGGTCGGTAGTGCTGGTTATCTTAATCCCCATCTCTGAAGCTATTGCCCTACGTCGATTTTCCCTATCAGAAGATGAATAAGACATATTTAAAATAAAAGTAGAGATCTATTGAAAGAGATACTTACGAAATCAAAACATAACAAAAGTCATCGAATTTCTTAAAAATTGCCAAAATACTTTGATGACTATAAGCAAAACGCAGAAGGTTCGAGAATTTTTTTGAGTTTTGAAAGTTTTCTATCATTTCATAATTAACGGGTCAGAAAAGAGCGTCCAACCCACACGTGCATACGCTTCCATTTCCCAAAACTTGGAAAGTTTATATAAGTTAGATACTTATATGATTGAAATACTTATGTCTTGATGGTAAGCAATTTTTCTATATTCATTTGAACAAAGATCATTGGACAAATTAAGGAGTTGGTCTCAATTTTCCAATAAATTATGTCACCAACACGCCCTTCATGTGTAGGAAAATTGATTTTTTCCATTTAAAGCTTTATCAAAGGCATATTCACTATTTTCATTATAGGGTGGTGAAATATTTGAATTCATGATTTTTTATATTTTTTTATTTAAACCTCATTAAACAAAAAAAAAAGGGGTAAATTATTACTTATATTAAACACACACTATAAATTACTTGGTCTGTTAACTTTTGGCCTGCAACAAATGAAAAACACACTTTGTGGATAAATAGGGGGACAAAACTAGAAAGTAATCTACTTACTTCATATAGGAATACACGAAGTAGTTAAAGAATTTACTTTTTATCATTTTGTAGTCAAACCGAGGTATTTATTAATATTGAAAAGTAAGAAAAGGAAAAGAAAAACAAAGTTGGAGGACTAAATCAAATTTCCAACTAAGCAAAAACAAGAAGAATAAACATTAATGCGATCGAAAGCTCTTTATAAAATTCAATTTATATTTTCTGTTACCATATGTCGTCTTTTTGTTTCTTTATATCCATTATTCGAATCACTTCCTTTGGAATTATGGGTTAAGCTTCCTATGACGCCCTTGTCAAGAAAAACCTTCACTTCTAATTAAATATGAAGAAAAATTCTTCCCATTATAAATTGCCAATGTGAAACCTTATATTGTCTACATCTTCGCTGAAACGATAGTCATTGACCATCCAAGAAACTTCTCTCTTGAATTCTTTTGATCAAACAATGACAATAACAAACTAAGTCAACCCATCGAGTACGTGCAAAAAAAAAATAAAAAATCGTGCAATAACCATACTATACAGCCATGAATTATCTCAGGTTGGGAAACCTTAAGTTCTTCTTTTCACAGAGACAATTTCCATTATCGATGTCGAAATTTGTTTGCCCTAAAAACATCGACAGCATAGGCCTATGTGGCCATTAGAATTGCCTAGACAAGATTTCACATGTTTAAATCCTAAAGATTGACTACACTTTTTCTGTGGACATGATATAGATAGAGGGACTACTTAAGAACAACCCCACATGCTAGGCTACTCTATGGATCTGATTTTAATCTTTTTCACTTTACTGAAATTTTATTAAAGAATATGTCTATCGTTAGGCAAACATTGAACACCAACGAGTGTTACATTTTTAGTTTGGACAAAACAATTTTCAGTTTCAACTTGGCCTGGCCTCACTAAACTGTCACTATTCTGTTCATTCTCAAGAAATAAATCTAACCTATTGTCCTGACAATTTTTCATTATTAATTCCCTAAAAACTTTTAAATATATTCAATTAAGAATTAAATTATAGTATGAACTAGTTATATGAATTTTGAGTGGTCGCTTTTACATTTTAAAAACATAGTCATATGAGCGAGATAAAGCTAATAACATGTTTGATAAGAGCGAGTTATATTGAACAATATCACAAAATCAAAGTATTTCATATTGTAGTCAATACTTTATGCATGTCCCCTCAATAATATCATTTGATTATTTTGAAGTTCCTTCATGAACACTTCTCGTACGGTTGTATGTTGAACAAATATAGTATTTACAACGAAATACTTACTGTTTGGAATTCTTGTTGATGTTGACGCTTGACCTAAAAAAAAAAATTAAAAATTTAAAATAAAAATAAAAAAGTGGAAAATTTAATAAATAGGGATCTAGTGTGAGCATCTTTAATTAAATTTACTATTTGTAGGTAACCTTATAGCTATATGGGTATAAAATCCAACAAATCAAAGACATAATGATGGATTATCCAAATTAAATCTATTGATACCATCAAACATTCTTTTTGACTCGTAAAATGATTATTAATTGAATTAATCGTTGCTTATTATTTTAATGCACATGGAAGGATTTGTTTACTGAAATTCAATAATTGAAGCTTAGTTCCCTAATACTATACCTCCCGCTTAAAGAAATCATCTTTGAAATGATCTAAACTATTAACTAAAAAATAAAATAAGCAATTATTATGAATAAATTTGAGATAGGTTGTGTTACGCCTCGCCATTGAACCTCTAATCCAAGCATACATGGCAACCACATGGAGGCACCAATCAAGGGAAAAATCAAAGGTTGACCAAAGTCAAACAGTCGAAGCCTACTCTATCTTCGAAGTCCTCTACGGCCGAGGCCCTCCATTCCGAACTCCCTCTCCTTAAGAGCCTCGAAATAGAAGCAGTTCCTAAAGAGATTATAGTATCTGGTGAATGATTGATGAGACCACTTCAGCACAATTAAGTCAATTCTTGTCAGCCCAATTAATTATGTACCGCACACTCTAAAGGGCAGCGCTTCTTTCCCACACACTCAAGTGGACTATATGGCAAGTCGACGATGGGACAACCACAATAGGACGTCGCGTAGGGCCGAATGTAGCCATGTATGCCCCATCCAATGGTCAATATCAATGTTGTACCACCATAAATATCAACGATTGTAAGACTTTGAATCTAATGCAACTATTTATACTTAAAACTACATTTTGTCTTCTCTCTTCAATATTCTTGCTTCTTGCTTCTTGCTTGCTTAAATCTAGTTATTACAGCTTTAATTGGGTTGTTGGTAATTGATCTCTAATACGCAATCACCATTGAGTTTACTGTCAATGTTCGAACATTCTGTCTTGTGTCATAGAGCATATCCCATGTTCACTCACGATTATCCCTTTAGACCCCATTTTTGATCAAAATGTGCTAAAATTTGCTGATCCAGACAAAAGTGAACTCGTTAGCTATTGTCTATGTTATCCCTAAAATAAAAAGAGGTCAACAGATTGGCACTGTTAGTGGAAAATCACACATTCAATCACGAGAAATCCGGAGAGAAAGCTGGTCAAAGAGTATATTTAAGATGAGTTTTCTGCCTTTGAAGAAAATGAGTTGTTCTTGAAGAAAGAATACCTAAAAATCCCATTTGCCAAGAAAAAACCTTTAAGAAAGCTACCTTTGAAGGAAAGGGCATTAAGGTGAGCTCAGATAATGAAGAGTCAGTGTCTCAAAGGGCTAGATAACACCCTGAAGAAGGGGAGCTCTTAAACGCCGCTCCTGCGACCTGCCATCGATTTCACCAACAACATCGACAAGGTGGCTCAAGAGGCGGGTTCAGACTAGCTGCTAGACTCACCAGAGAGGTGGCTACTATGGTTGTAAACATGAGAGATATTACCAAATAAAATATCACTATGCAAAAACTGCTTAGTAACATGTAGAGCCAGGAAGGACAGCCAATTCCTCTATATGCAGCCTAAGAAAATGCTCTTTTCCCTATGTTCCTCCATTCGTTCCACAAGGAGGCTACTATTGTGATGAGGAGGAAGTTCAAAGCCAAGCGGTTGGTTGCCGCATTATGCAAGGGAAGAAGCTCCCTAGGAGAGAAAAGTTAGGATCGATACTTCATCCAACTACATCACTAATCAACCAAATGAGGTCCCATTCAGCTTTTCTCCTCATTACAAATTAAAAAATATGCCTCAGAGATCTATAAGTGTCTTCGATAGGTTGAACCCGGGGGCCTAGACATAGGCATGTTCAACCTCCTCTTGCAAGCGAAATAGAAAACTGGGATTGGCTCAGTTTGGAAGATCAAATGAAAATACCCATGGTAACATGTCTCACAATCCTTCACCTAGAAATAGGTGTCAAAGAAGGATGAAACAGGCTAGAAATCAAGTAGGTCAATCCCAACCACCTTTTGGACCTTAGGTCAAAGAAGATGAGGATTCCTATGATCCGCAAAGGTCTTGGGACCTTGATAATGATTATGACAAAAGGGACGCTCCTATCCCAAGCCACTTTTTGCCACCTAAAATCCCCAAGTATGATGGAAGGGGTGATCCCGCGAAGCATCTCAATAGTTTCAAAACCCATATGAGCTTGAGAGGCTCGTCTCTTATGGTAAAATGCATAGCTTTTCACCTAACCCTGAGCGGATCGACCAAAGTATGGTACACTAGAACTCCATAATTAAGTACTAGAAGTTGGACAAATTTCGAGAAGGCTTTCCTTATGAGCTTCCAACTAGTAAAGAGGAAGAAGGGCCTATATAGCGCCTCTAAGACATGAGGCAGTAGCCAGGAGAGTCATTGAAAAGATTCTTATCACGTGTCACTGAAGAAATGACTTATGTGTATAAGCTAAGGATAGAGAAGCTCTATCGACCTTAAGAGGAGGGTTGGATATGAAATCTTTCTTTAGGAAATATTCACACAACAAGGACCTCATCAGTTGTGACGCCCTACTAAAAATGATAAGGCGTGAAATCATCAATGATGAATTGAAAGATCACCACAATATGGCCAATAGAAGGCTCTCACATCTTCAAAAACAACGAGGAAGAGGTCATTCCTCTCACTTGATGGATCTTTGGGTTGAATAGTCAACAATCTTCAACTCAGGACAAGCACTGGCTATAACAACACTAACCACAGTACTTGCTTTAGCTTATTAGAAAGTGAACCTTAGTGTTGAGAAAAATCGAAAAAGGCTCAACCAACATTTTCCTCATAGGGAAGGTTATAGGGAATGAAGCGCTGAACCTAGAAATAGGCACAAAGTGTCCTCTATTGCACTTACCATCACTTCTACAGCCAAAGCATAGCTGACTATAAGAATATTGCATTACATCTCCAACCAGATAATTGAAGGAGAAACAAATGCCCACGGGGAGAAGTGTCATCTCCTTGGAAGGATTGATAACCTAGGAAAGATGGGGCGAGGCATTCCCTTCGAGCTGACACACTCATCGGAGATGAGAAAATGATGGAAATGGCTTAGGAAAGGCAAAAGGCAAAGAAGAAGTCCTCAAGCTAACACAGGCCGCGAGCCTGTACAAGAACTAGATACAATTTTTATAGGGACAAGACTAGAAATTCACAAAGGAACTATGTGAAGGAGGCCAGAGATCTCTCATAACAAACTTCATAGTCAACAACAGTCAATCCCCAACTAGAAAGAGTGTAGCCCATTATATTTATACAAGACGACGGGTTGGCTTACATTATCCACATTGTGATGCCCTAGTACTGAGGGTCGTTGTGACACGAAATGGCCTTAGAAGAATTATGGTGGATAATGGGAGATCAGTCAATATCATATTTGGGACTTTAGATAGATGGAGGTGGATCACAAGTTGGACCCCCATGAACTTTGATAACTATATTTAGTACACTTATCTAGGTCAGTAAATTAAAATATTTATTAGTGTTTTGAATGAGTTATAGATTAATTATGTGTTAAATATGTTTGCTAGTTTGAACTAAAATGTAAATTGGTGAAATTAGAAGAAAGGAACAAAAAAGGGGCAAAAACCCAGAAATCCAAAGTTTGGGGACTAAAGTGTAAATATTTAATAGTTGATTCGGACCATAAAATGTCATGAAGTTCACATATGATCAATTGGATGCAATTTGGGGGGGGGGGGGGGGGGGGGGGAAAGGGGGAAAAGAATGCATATGATCAATTGGAAGCAATTTGGAGGTTGAAAGAGTGAAATAGAGTTGAAGTATTTTCACAAATTAATTTTCGACCAAAGAAATTATGCTTTAAAATTAACCTGAACTTGAGACATATTTTTCGAATAGCAAACACATTTGAATTGGAAAATTTGTACATCTAGAAGAATTGTATCCATTTGAGTTAGTTTTTCAATGCATTTAATCACCTCAATTGGACATCGGGAGAGAAAGCTATAGCCAAATTATTGAAAGTTGCTTAGGGACAATGGCGTACAAAATGGTGCTAGCGCGTGGGCTATTCATGGCGTGTGTGCAAGACACCAAAAATTTGACCCGAGAGCCATTTAGATTAATGGCACAAATGGGGTGGTTAAGCTGGTATGGTTGTGAACTTTTTTTCGTAAATGAATCAGCAGTTTCCTCTCGCAATTCAAATTCTTTTGAGATTCCAATTGGACACGATTTTAACATATTTTTCTAACTTTTATAAATAGTAAACAAGAGTTCTACGAAAAAAAACCTCTCTTGCCTCTTCATACAAAAGTGTATCATCAAATTCATCAAGAACAAGCAGTCAATTCATCACTTTTGAAGGAGAAGATCAAGCCCTAGTAAGGAATTGAAGCTCAATTTCTTCAAGAAGATCAACATCTTTTAAATTCTTTCATAATCCGGGTGATATTGTTTCATTATTCTTTTTGTAATTTATATATTAATATCCTGTGCTAGATCCCTTTTGTAGTAGATGAAGATGAACCCTATTTATTGTTTATTTCTAATTCAAGACTATTTAGTTTAATTCTTGTGTTTCTTAATTAATTTTGTATACTTATTGCATTATTTAATTGATTGGCCACCAATTAGATAATTAGTTGCTTGTTGTAGTGTTGGGATATTTACAATAAGTTTAGAATATGACAAAATTAACATATGTACAATGTATATTAGGAATAACATTTATCACATTTGGAGTCATATAGATAATCTTAAATTCAATGCGTTCTAACCATTCGAATTCAGGCTAAGAATATAGATTAGAGTCTTGGTTAGGATATAATTAATTTATCTTGAAAAAGAAATTGAAATACATTAATTTTATCGATTGTCATGAACGCATGAATGGAACTAGATTATGAATCAAAAATTAAAATAGATAGTAGTAGGCAGATTTTAAATCTAATACAATCTTCCGTATTTGATAAAAACCCTGATTTTACTGCATTCTTAGATTAATTTAGAATAATAATTCTCTCTTTTTACATAATTCGAATTCCATACATAACTAATAAACTTGAATTGAATTTTATTCCATGTGGGACGATACTCTCAACTCATTAAATTTATTACTTGTCAACGATCTCGTATGCTTGCGGGTTTCGCACGAACAAGTTTTTAGCACTATTGCATGGAAAATAAAGTATTTAATTTGAGTTTATTATTTTATATAGGATTTGTATGTTTTTATTTTTATTTTTTTAATAATTTTGACTATCCATCCTGCTCTCTCTTGTGATTGGTATGCTTTCAGATACTATTGAAATTGGTATACAAGATCCTGATGATGGCAAAGGAATAAATTTTTGCAACAAATAATCTTGACATCGATGATGAGGATATACTTATAGAAGACATAATTTGTGAGCTTTGTAATGGGATACATTATATTATGCAATTCTTGTATACATGCACTAATTCCTTTATGTCTAAGTTTCTACAGTTTAAACAATATTTAAGATATAGAAAACATGCAATTGACAAATCTGATGATTGCTACATGCCTGAGTGTGAATGTGTGACTGCACATCCAGACAATGAAACCATTATTAAGGGAATTGGTCCTCTATTGTTGAACGATGAGGCATTTGCAAAATATAATGAACTTGCTGAGTTAGAGCTTGTTGACTCTACCATCGGATATAAACTACTGAGCTTCATAGACTCATATTCAAGCAACAACCACATCGTCATATACCCAATTGATGGAGAGCTTACATCCTTCATAATGAACCGTGGTTTTCACTACTACAAATGGCCTTTGGGTTGAAAAATGCCAGGGCCACATATCAAAGACTCGTTAATAGGATGTTCGCTGACCTTATTGGTAAGATAATATAAGTGGATGTTGACAATATGCTGTAAAGAGTCTAGAAACAAAGGACCTTGTGAAGCACCTAGACGAAGTTTTTTGAATATTAAAAAGGTAGAGGATAAGGCTAAACCCTTTCAAATACATTTTCAGAGTTGCCTCATGGAAGTTCTTAAGCTATATGGTAACTAAAGGGACATAGGGGCTAATTCGAAGAAAATTAAAGCCCTGATTGAAATGAGATCACCCCAAAAACCCAAAGAAGTTTAGACCTCACGAGTTTGTGGCGACTTTAAGCCACTTCGCCTCAAAGGTGACTAATAAGTGCTCTCATTTTCAAGGTTCTAAAGCGGAAGAAATTCCAGTGGATAGAGGGATGCAATTGGCCTTATAAGAGCTAAAAGAAGCACTTGGGACATATTCCCCTTCTCTCCAAACCTAAGCTCGACGAGGCTTGCAGCTATACATGGCGGTGACTATCGATGCTATCAATTTGATGTTTGCGGGAGAGGAATATAATTACTAACTACCAATTCATTATGTTAGTAAAGTATTGTTGACAATAGAAACCCGCTATCTTGACATGGTGAAGCTGGCTCTCTCTTTGGTGATTGCCTCTAGGAAATTGAGGCATACTCCATTCAAGTGCTAACAAATTTCCCACTCAAACAAGTACTCCAGAAACCCGACGCATTTGGAAGGATGATGAAATGGGTCGTGGAACTCAGTGAATTTGACATTATTTTTAAAACAAGGGCTGCATCAAAGGCCAAGGCTCGAGAGCGAGAGTAATCTTAGTTAGCCTAGAGGGGCACAAGCTTAATTGAGCGATGAGGTTTGTTTTCAAAGCTTAATGGTAACTTCTAGGCCAAAGACAAGAGCATATATGGCTGCGTATCCTGCATCATTTTAAAAAATAGAATCAATTCCATTGCAAGATAAAGACGACTAAAGGTAGGACACTCGTAGCTTCAGAGAAAATGGTTGGAATACTAAAATGAGGGACTTTGTCACCCTTACATGTCTGTTACTACCCATCACCCAGAACCAGCTCTCCTTCCATTTTTTGATGGAGGAGGGAAGGCTCATGATAAGTAGGGAATGTGCCCTCCACTGACATAAAGAGTTCCAGTCCTTTGAATCCCCTTTTTCCAATACCGTAGGATGAAAAATAGTTTGGAAGATGCGGAGAGCCATGTCCTCCCCAAGGGAGATCTCCTTTCACAGGAAGTAGGTCCCTACTAATTGGTAAAAGCAATAAAGACGAGCTGGGTAGGTGCCATCCGTACGACCTAATGACCACTCTAAAGAAAAGATGAAGGGGCAGAGAGAATCCCCTTTAGAAAGAAGTTACTCACAACCACACTTCTTTGCCTAGGAAAATAGGCACACTCATTAAGAGATGGTGCTAATAACTCTATCGTATAGGGTATACAATACTTCTCCCTGAAATCTACCTGGTTCGACAGTAATTACCTTTGGAGGAATCTTGGCTTTCCACAACTCGTGTCATAATCTATATGACCTTCCCTGATGAAAATATACTCTGGCTAGCCCTAATGGCATGGACAAGGTCGGTAGTGCTGGTTATCTTAATCCCCATCTCTGAAGCTATTGCCCTACGTCGATTTTCCCTATCAGAAGATGAATAAGACATATTTAAAATAAAAGTAGAGATCTATTGAAAGAGATACTTACGAAATCAAAACATAACAAAAGTCATCGAATTTCTTAAAAATTGCCAAAATACTTTGATGACTATAAGCAAAACGCAGAAGGTTCGAGAATTTTTTTGAGTTTTGAAAGTTTTCTATCATTTCATAATTAACGGGTCAGAAAAGAGCGTCCAACCCACACGTGCATACGCTTCCATTTCCCAAAACTTGAAAGTTTATATAAGTTAGATACTTATATGATTGAAATACTTATGTCTTGATGGTAAGCAATTTTTCTATATTCATTTGAACAAAGATCATTGGACAAATTAAGGAGTTGGTCTCAATTTTCCAATAAATTATGTCACCAACACGCCCTTCATGTGTAGGAAAATTGATTTTTTCCATTTAAAGCTTTATCAAAGGCATATTCACTATTTTCATTATAGGGTGGTGAAATATTTGAATTCATGATTTTTTATATTTTTTCTATCTAATAATATATTGAATCACCTAATCTAAATGTGAAAGACTTAAAAGTTTCAAAATTATTTATTAAAATATTATCTTGAACAATATAAGATAGACACTTATCACTTTTTATAGCATCACTAATCCAATCACTTGCGTTTGGTTTGCAATTCTATTTTCTATTTTCAGTTTTGAATTTATTTTCTATTTTCTATTTTGAGGGATTATTTTTAGATTACAGAAAACGTATTTGGTTTGTCATTCTAAAAAATATTTCTCATATAAAAAATTCAAGAAAACGCTTTTAGTTTAAAATTTTTAGAAATGATTTTATGATATTTTAAAGGAGTTGGGGAAGAGTGAAAGAAAGAAAGAAACTGATAGATGGATATTTTTATTTGGGTAAGCTTTGGGTGATTTCATTAATTTTATTAATTTGAAAAAAAATTTAAGTTCATTTTCTTTGTTTTGAGTTTTTTGAGTGTTTTCATTGAAAACAATCAAAACGTTAAAAAGTTATTTTGAGTTTTGTGTTGTAAAATTTTTCTTGTTTTTCAAAAATGTAATTTTAAAAATAACATACCAACCATATATTGAATGTTTTAGAAAATTGAAAATTAAAAATGGTCTCAAGACTGCAAACAAAATGCACTGATTCAGTGTAACGAAACTGGTACAAAAAACTCATTCCAAGTATCCAACACCAAATCATTACATCAAATTCGTTTCATATTTTTACCAATGTTTTAAAAATCGACTCGAATAAAAGGGTCAGGAGTCAAAATGTTTGAGTTGGGGTTAAACCATTAGTAATAAATAAATAAATTATATATTGGAAAATTGATAAAATTAAGTTAATTTTTAACTTAACTAATATATAAACAAAAACACCAATTAATGATTAAATTTGGGTACAATTAACTTTTATTGTCATATGGTAAATTGTTTGATATTTTTATAGTATTTTATGGTGTCATTGGAAAAAAAATAAAAATAAAATAGGATCACATGCATTAGATTGGAAATGAAAAAAGAAATTAATTTGAATGAAAAGTGCTTTACAGTTTACACTAGGAAATGTAACTTTTTTGGGACTTTCATTTCGGCAAAAAGTTGTAAATATTAATTTTTAAATGATTTTACCAAACTGAATAAATTGGCTAAACAGTTATCGAGTCACCCAATTTTTGGTTAATAGGCCAATTTGATCGATTTTTTTACTGGTTTTAAATCTAGTGGTTTATAGTCGGACATTGGACCGATTCTCGAATTTTTTGGCTGAATCGAACGATTCGATTTGATTTTCGTAACATTGATTTTTACCGTCATTATACACCACATCAAATAGTAATTCATATTGTATCTGTTACTAGTCAATACAGAAAGGTCTATGTGGAGACCTCATATGCATACATATAGCAAGCACCCAAAAATTGGTGTAGAAGGGACTAATGTCAGAAGCTATCAAAGGAAGTGCCGAGGTCTTGCACTAAGTTGATCTGAGGTGGTTCACCTTCTGCCGCCGAACCACTCTACTATCAAGGGGCAGACAAGCGCGTCTCCAGAATGACTGATGGGACGTGCATAGTTAATAAGTATCAGAAATGTCAGCCTAACTTATAGAGTAGCCGACCTCTTATCAAAAGTCTATCAATGTAATTAATAGATGACAGAATTGATATAACAGTTAGGGTCAATAAATCAGGTCACGTGAATGCAATCCTACGGTGACCACGTTGGCCTGATCACTATAAATAGAGAATTCTTATATCAATTGAGAGATCTTGAAAAAATATGGTGAAGGGAATATTCACCTTCTTTCACAAACATTCATATTTACAGTAGAAATACTGCATAATATGTCCATGTGCATATTATCTTGTATCAACACCTGTCGACCATTTTAGAGGGTCAACAAATTGGCGTCGTTTGTGGGAAGCTTGGAATAGCTAAACCATGAAAATCCCGTGGAGGAAAAACTTGAGTTGTCGAAGGAGAAACCAAAAAGGAAAAATCGTTGAATAAAAGTAAACAACTCTTGGTTCAGAGTCAAAGAAAGGCCATCCACCAAGAAGGAGTAGCCATGAGTCCAAAGAAGAAAGGAATCACGCCAAGTCAGACCAAAGAACATGTTGGTGATGAGACATCCTCACAAAATGCCCCAGTAATCCAGGAGCCGCTGCCAACTACCCCAGTGGTCCGCCACCAAAGAAGTGGCTCGAGGAACAGGCCCAGGCTAGCAGCAAGGCTCATCAGAGAGATGGCCGTCGTCACCGCAAATATGAGAGCCATCTCTCGACAAAACGCCGTAATGTGTAAACTACTCAGACGCATGCAAAGCCAACTGGCCAGATCTTCCCAAAAGGAGGAAGTCGTTCCCCTAAAAATAGGGATAAATGCGGATACAACTACCAATTACGACACCGATCGAATAACTCAGGAGGCTGTTGTTCCTGTAGAAGGCAGCCGGGCTAATGCACCAAGGGGATAGGCCAATGTCTTCAATAGGCTTGGTCCTACAAGAGACAGAGAAGGTCAGTACCCCCAACCACCCGCTCAAATCGGGCGCCCTCCTGTTTCCTCCAACAGACCACACCTGTTCAATTCCTTTTTGGAGGAAAATCAGCATGGACAACCTTAGCCAAGAACCACAGATGAGCTCGCTCTTAGATACATGCATCCCTTGCCTAGAAATAGGTGAGAAAGATGAGATGCATTAGCTCGGATGCGGACCTACAAAAACTGATCACGCAAGAGGAAAAGGCTCAAGGCCTAGAGATGCCCTTTCACAGAAAGAGACGCTAAGACATATAACTACCAAACCGGACTTTGCAACCCCGGCCGACAAGAGCTGACCTTCCTAGGAGGTCGGTAAAGTAAGGACAAGCCCTACTGAAAAGTGATACGCTGTCTTCCCCATCCCATCCAAAAGATAAAGATAGGAGACAGAAGTCATAACCACCATCCTCATGAGAAAGGCAGAAGGCCTTGTCTGAGGAAATGAGCGCCAATTATGGCCGCCTCGAATTAGCTCCTCTCGCAGAAATAGACGATAAGACATATAAGCCAGGGCAGGCCTTAATGACATCGGCCAGCGGAAGCTGACCCATCGACAGCAGTCGCTGGAAAGTAAGATTTGTTGTGCTCTACAGGCAGAACAGCTTAGTCATATGCATTACAGAATTATCTTACCTAAAGAAGCTTGGGCATAAAAGGTGAAAGCTAATGTCCTCATCCCGAGGCTAAAACTCCAGTCTCATCCGAATAAGAAAGTCAAAATGGGTCAGAAGTCGTACCCCGACCCTATAGACATAACCCCAAAATGAGCTATGCAAAATAAGCTTGTTCAAAAAAGAGGTAAAGATGAAACCACTTCGATCGAGATACCAAATGCAGAAAAAGAAAGGCCCACATGGAGCCACCCCCAAAATATGCATACATCCTGAAAAGGAAAGACTATACACTAACCATCAAGTACAAAACCAAAAAGATACACACGAAGGTCTGAGAAGTGTGGAGAATAAGAACCTCAGCTCCCTTCATATGTATTCATAGAGGGCAGCGTCGGCATACAACCTCATCTCCCTCAAGGACCTCGAGCAACATCTTCTGTAAAGGCTTGTGAAATTTTTCATTAAGTTATGTCTTGTTTCTAGAACCTCGTTGTTTTAACATCTACTGTTAAATTAGATATTACTAGTTAGCTTGTATATAACAATTACGACTAGCATATTTTACGGCCCATCACACCGGTCTTATTATCTTGCATGTTGATTTACATTGTATTTGGACATTAGACATGACCTAGTCAACTCCACGAAGAAGAGACTACCGAAACCCTCAGCAAAGTGAATGACACTTTCTAAGCTAGTTCCTTTGAAGGAACAGGAAAAATATATAGCCCAAAGTGCATCGGCCCATAGAGACACTTCAAAATATGAGCTGAAAAGCATTTGCAAGGCTCAACCCAAAAAAGGGCACCTCGGTAAAAGAAGTGGGAGCTCGAAGATATCCCCCTCAGAAATAAAAATTCGCCCTAAGGACAGAATAACGAAAAGAGTCGGACCCTACAAAACTACGAAAAGAGTCGGACCCTACAAAACTGACCCTCATGAAGGCACAGAAGATACCTACAAAAGGGTAAGAAAATAGAGAACTACTGCAAGGGCACGGCCCTCTTCTCAAAAAGACCCCGATACGAAGCAGTAATAATCTGAAGTCCAAATACAGATTTGCATAAAAAGTAAAATTTTATTCCTAACTATGAAACATTACAATCAAGTGCATCAGAGTCACTTACAAAACATTACATAGAAAGTGAATGGATGGTAAAAATGAAAAATAAATGATGATAAAGTATAGCTACTGCACATAAATCGCCGAACCTCTTCTCCTTAAAAATGTCCACCATATGCTTCGACCTTCACATTTACAAGACCTACGTCTTCGACCTTCACATTTACAAGACCTACGGGACTATGTTGAAACTCAAAGTTTCAGCTACAATACACTCTGCCTAGTTCATACTAGCAGAGGAGGCAGCCTAGTTGCCATAGAGAGGTATGTGTTCATCAACATGCTACAAAGGTCGGCTTAAAGTACGGCCCAAATCACACCCTATTGCAACATAATATAAGGCAGTGGGTGACCTTCCACATAGGGCGTTCAAAGAAGATTGTGCTGAGGTTGCATTTGCACTTTTCATTTTCATTTTCACAAATCCAAGCATCCCATCCATTGTACCCAAGAATCATCCAACTTGCACTCTCCATGGCATTACCCAAAACCAAGCAAACCCTTGCACCAACTCTCCTCAAGATCCACTAAGCATTAATACGATTTCTTGTCATATCACAAAGAAACATCACAGAGCAATTCACACCAGTAAATAAAGTGTTCAAGTAAGAATGAGCCTTTTTATAGGCAAACACATGCATTTTTTTACCATCAAATCTTAAGAATATAGACTGTCCAAATTCGAGGCACTTATAGAACACCCGATAAAACCAACGATTCAGTTTCAGGGCCCAGATCGAAACACTTTTGGCAATGCCTTGAAAATTGAGAGCACCGCCCTCCTCAGGAAGACTGAACGTCAACATAGTAACTTGTGTCAATAAATGATAAAAGACGATCTAACTACCCGAACCGTCTCAAACATCACAATTTCAGTTGCACAATAAACATAGTTAATCATTACAGCACAATGCTTAAGACCCTTCACATATTCCCATGTTGACCCTACCCAACTCCTCTCTGTGACACTTACAACATCGGTAGCACTACAACACAAAAGTACCTCGACCTACATCTTAAAGCACTTCGGCTCAGCTACTAAAGAACCTCAGTTGATCCCCCCTCGAAAGCCCCAAACTGAATTGGGGGACTATAAGCTCAAAATTCAACGTCACAACCCTCTCACAAATTCTAATTCCCACATCAATGTTGGTAAATTAGACTTGGGAGATCGACATCCATCGGGAATTTCTTCTCTTTGAATTTTTCTCGAAAACTTCGAAATTAATTACAAATTCTATGTACCACATAAATGATCAAAGACTTGGGAGACTACTGTTACTAGTCAATACAGAAAGGTCTACGTGGAGACCTCATATGCATACACATGACGAGCACCCAAGAATTGGTGCAGAAAGGACTAACGTCCAAAGCTGTCAAAGGAAGTGCCAACGTTGTTCCACTAAGTTGATCCGAGGTGGTTCGCCTTCTGCCATCGAACCACTCTAGTATCCGAAGTCCTTGACAAACAAAAGAGGGTCGGACAAGCACGTCTCCAGAATTGACTAATATGACGTGGGTAAGTGTCAGGATTGTCAGCCTAGCTTATAGAGTGGCTGACCTCTTGTCAAAAACCTATCAATGTAATTAATAGATGATGGAGTTGATGTAACAGTTAGGGTCGGCAAATCAGGCCACGTGGATCCATTCCTACGATGACCACGTCGGCCTGATCACTATAATTAGGGAATTCTTGTATCAATTGAGAAATCTTGAAAAAATACAGTGAAGGGAAAAATACACTTGCATTGTCCACTATTCACCTTCGTCCACAAACATTCATATTTACAGTAAAAATACTGCATAATACGTCCACGTGCATATTATCTTGTATCAACACATGTAGACCATTTTCGAGGGTTAACAATATCCTTTTTATATTATTTATTAGTCATGATGTAATTTAATTTATATTTATCTAATTAAATTATAATTTATGTTAACACTTATAATAACTATTGAATACATTAAAATTCAAGATACTAGTTTGATAATTATATATGACAAAACTAAGCTTTATGTTCTTTTGTGATGTTTTGTTTTAATAGGTAATTTTTTCTATTTTTTTGTTAAATGTAATTTTAAAAAAAATGTTATTAAGTGCATATTTTTTAATTTTTTAATAAATTATTGTTAATTAAATATAATTTTTATTTAGTAATTTTAGTAGTAATATAATTTATAATTACGAGAATTTAATCTATAAAAATAAAGGAATTGAAAAAAGTTCATTTGGTGTAATATTTAACATAACGTGTTAGAGATGGCTTTGCAAGATGGTGTGAAAGTTGCACTAATTTGGTGCCATGAATTGGAGATCGCCTTAGGATTGTGAACTACAAATATAGCGCCTAACTTTCCCTTTCATATATAATTAGCTTACATAATATGTCGACAATGTGTGATCACTAAACAACACACATGTTTAATACATATGTAAAAATGGACATTAATTATATTTCGAGTTTTGTTATATCTCAGACACCAAATATTTTCAAAATGTGAGTGATGGGTGGATGGGGGTGGTGGGGACTCTTTTTTTTTTATTTTTGTTTGTCTTTTTATAATTATTTGATTCTAGAATGATGAATGGTTAATTAACAATTGTGTCTAAGTTTTAATTTTGCTTGCAAAATCATAAAGGAAATCATCACTTTTTACGGTTATGCAATCAAATTAATAGGAGAATAATACTAAAAGTAATCAAACATTGTGAATAAAATTTTGGCAATTATTCCTATAATAAAATGAAAATCATAAATTTGTAAAATTTAACCTTTTTTTTATTATTAATTTTAGGAATAAAATTCCTATGTTGTTAATATTTAAATTCACGCTCCTTAATTTACTCAATTACTCTATTATGCAGTTAATAAGTATTTCGTTTTTCATCATGTCATTGATTTATTCATTCATTTGCAAATTGTTATCCATAACTATGTATATTTAAATAAAATTGTTGAATTGTTGTTTTCTTGTCAGCTTATTTATATAAATATTTACTACATTAATTTTTTTTTTTAAAATTTTACTTCTTCCTAACAAAAATCGGATCCGTTCATACGTTTATAGAAAAATGCAAATGCAAGAAGGGGAAAAAAAATGATTCAAGCTGAAGAGCCAATTAAGCCATTCGTACCATGTCAACAGAAAGTAACAGTAGATGAATCAGCCATAAAAAGCTCTCAAAAGCGTTAAAGAAAATGACAAAAGCAAGTAGGGAATCCAATTTATTAAAATCCTATATTGAATTCATGAATGCAAGAAAGGGCACCACATTAGCCCCCAACCCCCCCCCCCTCCTACCCACGCCAACCGAGCGGGCCACATTGTCTCATATTCCACTGCTCAATGTCCCTTAGAACATGGAGGAAATTATGGTAGCTTTGTTTCCTTCCTATAAAGTTCTCTATTTTCGCTCTCCTTCCACTTACTACTACTCCCTCATACTCTTATTCTCAGTTTTCATGGAAAATAAATAGACGAAAGAAAGGAAGAATTTTCTTAGAAATCTCGATAAAGTTGATTTTTCAAGAGAGGAGAGAGGGAAAAATGGATATTGAAGCGGTAAAGTGTGAGTGCTGTGGATTGAAAGAAGATTGCACACAGGACTACATAAGCGAAGTAAAAGCGAAATTCAACGGAAAATGGCTATGTGGTTTGTGTTCAGAAGCCGTAAGAGATGAAGTTAAAAAACAATTTGGGATGGATGAAGCTCTTAAGGCTCACATGTCATTTTGTCGAAAATATAAATCAAATCCAGCTATTCGAGTTGCCGATGGAATGAGGCAGATGCTAAGAAGAAGATCGGGTGACATGTCATCATCTCCATCTTCATCAACTACATCGCACGTAGGAGATGAATCAACATTTTCTTATTATTAATTTTGGCAAAAGGGGTCTGATCAAGCTTCCTTACCACTCCCCAGTTCGACTCAGGTCTCGATATAACAGCCTTCCTATGGCCAAATTTTATCTTGTCTTGTTTGTATAGAGATGTTATTTCAATGGAGGTTTTGTCTTCGTTTCCTTTTTGTTTTTTATCTACCATATTCACATATTTGTGGAAAAGGGATTTTTATCTTCATTCCATTAAATTATTTATGAATCCAATCAAAGTCATACATGCATAAGTACTATTCATTATTATCCAACATTTGGTGGAACTACCACTATTTCTCTTGACTCATGCTATTTAACGTCACTTGTGTTACAATATCAGTTTAGATGACTTTAAGTGTCATTAAATGATAGGAACAATTAAATGAGTCACATAATTCCACATTTTATTGAGCTCATTACGAATACTGGGTTTTACGACAATCATTTGAGGCAGGAAATCTGCTACAGAAAGACATCAAGCCACCAAGTATATAAAAAATTTGTTAACACTTTAAATATACCTATCAAAGAGGATGAGAAAACGCCCCAGGAAGCTAACCCTATAATGAGGAGCAGATAAGAACATTGATTACAAACATCGATCTGTTCAAACTATACTTGAGATTTTCTGCAAAGTTGTTCTATATTTGGAGAATAAGTTTAGTGGGATAATAATATAATCTTAGAACCAAAAAAAAAAAAAAAAAAATGTTACTTTATTGAAGGATTATTTATGTGATAAACTCAATGAACATGGTTGAAATCCCATTTGTTGGAATTAATGCTTGGACCACTCTATTTGTCTACTTTGTAGTTTATCAACCCCACCTCCATTTAGTCAAATTAACTGATTTACGGCCTAAGGCTACTAAAGGGATGTTTCTTCTTTGGCAAATAAACGTGTTTACACTGCATTATTGCGATGGGGGCTATGAGCCAAAAAGTATTATTGCTAATGAAGACCAAATTGCACCAATCTATTTCATTGGATGTATTGTTGGCGCAAGGATATAAAGCCAAATGAAAAAGAAAATTCGTAAAGCTCTTGGTGGAAAAAATAGTGAAACAATATGGCACTTGATTTGCACTATTAATCTTTTGTCAAAATCATTCAAATTTCATGCTATTCTACTTTTGGACACTTGACTAAAATTAAATTTAATTTCTTTTTGAAATAAGATTTATTTACCATTCTCGAAAGCAATTAGTTAATTTGGCATGTGTTTGCAAATGTATATGAACAATTAGAAAATGAGTTGTTGATAATTGAATAATACGTGTAATTAATTTTTATTAGTGTCAATTGTCAAACATAAGTTATTAAAATGATGTCACAATTCTTTTCTGTAAGTATTATGCCATAAATTCAATCGATTTAGGTTGTAAACACTTTTAATATGTTTAATACATTTATTTTTGGCAAGATATATTATTTATTTAAATTAATAATCTGATGAATAACGTTAAATAATAGAGTTCGAAGATTCAAGTTTCAGTAATTTGTAAATCAAAATGAATTGTGTTTGTGATATGCAAATTACATATACTTGGATCTTAAATAATTCGTGGTCATAAGTAATAACGAGATACTGACATCGTTATTACGGATAGACCATCACGTGTGGCATTTCTTCTGTGAACTAAGTAGCCGATCTCACAAGTTAAAGTGTGGATACACTTAAATAAACGAGTTGATGTTTTGTTATAGAACAAAATATCGGAGACCCGCTAAGAAATTTTGCATGGATAACTATCTAAGTGTCAGTGGTTAATCTCTAATGTTCAATAGTGGAATTGGTCCTTGACTTGAGGTCGTCATAGTGTCTTATATGAAGATAGTCATACTTTGACAGTGTTGGATGTTGCTCTGTCAAAGGTCGCTAATATGGCATCATTCGGGTATGTCAAGAATCATATGAAGGTTATGAATGACAAATAGAGGATTCGTTACTCTTAGACAGTAAGATATTATGATCTGCATTTCATTCAATTAAGTCAATAAGGAAATTCTTGGCCAAGGTATACTCAGAAGTCGAAAAGGAATTTTCGACTTATGTAGACTTAATATGGAATGAAAGATATGATCGATGATTGAGATTGATCGGATCATACTCGTAATTGATCAGATTATATTGATGAAATGATTATAGTTTCATGAAAAATGAACAGTTTGGCTTTGTCATACCACGTGACATTTTCCGTCACATATATTGCTCTGACACATTGCTAGATGTCAATTTGAGACAACGAGTGTAAATTGGTGATAAATTAAAAAGGTGTTTTAATTTAACAATTTTGATTAGATTAAAATAATATTTCACGTCTTATGTATTGTGATCGGGAACTTGATAGGTCGCACACAAAAGAGAATTGGAAGATTGTAATTTATCGATTAATTAATTTAATAAATGTTGGATAAATTAATTAATTGAGTTGGTTATTTATAGACCCGAATTAATTAATTGAATTAATTAATTTACGGACCAAATTTAATTAAATGAGTTAATTAAATATTAGATCGGGTCAGGCCAAGCTCATATGGGCTAATATAAATACGTGACTAGTGTTTTCAATTCGTAGAGATTCTTATAATTCTTGCTAACATAAGAGGAGAAAACCCTGGTGGTTACAATCTGTTCTTTGTGTGGAATTTATTGGATGTTGGACAATTAGACAGTTGTGGGAGACAGATCAAGGTTGTTAGAACAAAGATTAAGCAAAGGAGTTTGCAAATCTAAAAAGGTATAACTTTTATCATAATTCTTATCTAAATACAAAGATGAATCCTTGTGGGAATTGAAATTCGTTTTTAATTTTCGCTGTGCATGTTTAATTAGATTCCTAATAGTGGTATCGGAGTCAAGTTGTGTTTGTGAGGGATTGATTTATATATTGATTAAATCAAAAGTTGATCTATCTATGCCTTTCTTGATCTAGAAATTATTGATTTATTTTATGTTCACAATTAGTTTTGAAAAAAAAAAAAAAATTGGATCTGGGGGGCTTGCCGTCGCCATCTCAAGTGGCGACTGCAGGAGTCGCTGCTACAAGCGGCAGGCTCTTGCCACACCAGCGTCAGTAGATGAAGTAATAGAATAAAATTAAAAAATTTTTGGGTTTCTGTAGAATTAGATTGGAGATGGGGGCTCCTCTAAAATTTATGAATTTTTGAGGGGGGGCTCATGCAATTATGAAAGTGGCTAAAATTTGCAATTTTAAATGGAGGACTTGTCATGAATTTTAGAAGTAGAGGCCCTTTTTTTAATTTTAACTTGGGTCAATTATAATTTTCAAAATGCGTTTTGGATTTTGGTTTTAAAATTGTGTTTTCAATAGGATTTGACCCATGTTTTAATTTGGGCCCAAAATTGGAATTTTGTTTAAAACTGATGACTCTCATATTTTGTTAAAATTAGATTTTAACTTAATTATTTGATTTTGATCCTGAATTGAATTTTGTTTTATTTAGGTTTTTTTGTCCTAAATTAAAATGTTAATTCAATTTTATTAGAGTTGGACTCTAATCTAATGTTAATTAAAATTTGATTTTAATTAATATTATTTTCTCAATATATTTTGAAATTAGAGTTGGACTCTAATTTGTTAATTAATTAAAATTTGATTTTAATCATCCCACTCTAAAATTTTTTAAAGAATTAGAGTTGGACTCTAATTTAATATTTAATTAAAATTTGATTTTAATTAAATAACTTCGCCCAATATTTACTATAATTCGGGATTTAATTAAAAATTTCATTTTAATTAAATAGGCCCGCCAATTAAGTTGATTGATTAATATGATTAATTAATTATTTTATTGTTTTGATGCATTTACTTAAATGAGTTTTGACGACTATAATTGCTAGATTCTTAAGACATTGCATATAGTATTAGATATTATATAGGAAATATTTATGTGATGAATATCTATTAATGATCCGATTATGGACTGGATCATGTGGATGTGTTGAATGGCTGATTTAATCCTTGTTGTTTTATGGGTCTTCCAGCTCTTAATTGTTATGGACCTGCGAGTCCGTTATTATTATTGTTGTTATGGGCCTGCGAATCTGTTGTTGTTGTTATTATGGGTCTGCGAGTCCAATTTTATTTAGGCCTGCATATCAACTAGTATAGGATACAGGTTGTAGCTGGACTTATTGCAGGCACAAGAAAATGAGGAAACCATGAAGATGGTGCATTGATATTGATTCAATGCTATACTCCCTTGGAATTGACCAACTAGTTTTCCTCTTGGCTTGGAAAAACTAGATAGAATAAATCCATAATCATCCATACTATTATATGTATATTTATTTGCATAGTTGATACATGATTATATATATACACACACAATGAGACCATTGCATGATAAGTCTCTCGTTAAAATATTAAGTAGGTATTATTTGCCTTCCATCATTATCGTGAAAAACGAGAATTCTAAATCGTTCTCAGCTCGTTGTGTACACTCAGGCTGGTCTATTAGGGATATGTTTGACACTATGAAATATTTGATATTTTTTAATGATGGGTTTGATTTAACTAAAATTTATCTTTTGTTGAGTACACTCAAGGAGATAAGTTTTAGAGGCATATTAAACTAACATATAAGATATTTAAAGACAAGGAGTTGTCAACTTAATGATTTGAAAGTTGTATAGAGATACAATTGATTATAGTATCTGCCCGAATTTTTTATTAAGGTTTGTTGATATAATAAATGGGATTCCAACCTACTGGAAATCAAATGTGGATTCCAATAATTTATGTATGAGGGTCATAAATTCATTTTAAATAGTGGCAGCACGTTTAATTAAAGTCCATATTAAATTTGTGCAATGCATTACCATACATATTAATTCTCCATTTTTCGTCATTTACAGTTTTTGAATCATGAGTAATCATATGAATTTGAAAGGTATACTGGATGCCAACAAAATGATCGGATCAAATTTTCTCGATTGGCACCACAATTTGAGAATCGTTCTCAAGCATGAAAAAATTGGATATGTCATTGAGCAACTCCTTCCAGAGGTACCTATTGAAAACTCCACTGAGCTGCTTACAACAAACACTGTGATGACGATAACACTGTAACATGTGTGATGCTTGTAGCTATGTCACCTAAGTTGTAGAAGCAATATGAGGGTATGGATGTTTATACTATGATTTTTCATCTCAAGAAGTTGTATGATGAACAATCATGTGTGGAGAGGTATGAGACCTCCAAGCAACTGTACCGGTGCAAAATGACAGAAGAATTTTCAGTCAGTGCTCATGTGCTGAAAATGATTGGTTTCATTCAGAAATTGGCTCAATTGGGTTTTATCATGGACCACGAACTAAGTATTGACTTGATTCTACAATCTCTATCAGAGAGTTATTCATAGTTCATCATGAATTTCAATATGAATAAGATCCAATGCACACTCCCTGATTTGCTTAATATGTTTAAGACTATGGAGCCCAATGTCAAGGTTAGCACTGGGCATGTCTTAGCCATTCAATTCTCCAGGGCACTAAGGGGAAGACCAATGGAAGTTTTAAGAAAACATCCAAGAAGGAAGGACAATAACAAAGTAGTTAAAGCGAGTAAGGACAATACCAAATCTAATGACCCATGCTATCACTGTGGAGTGAAAGGTCATTGGAAGAGGAACTGTTAGGCTTATCTCGTAAGCTTGAAGGCAAAGAAGTCTTCTAAAGCTTCTACTTCAAGTATTGTTGTTATCAAGGTTAATATGTCTACTTCATTAGTTTCTTGGGTATTAGATACCAGATGTGAATCTCATATTTGTATAAATATGTAGGGACTAAAGAGAAGTAATCCACTGTGGAAAAAGAGATGTTGAGCTGCGCGTGGGAAATTGAGTAAGAGTTGCTGCATTAGCTGTAGGGATATACTTTTTACCATTGCTTTCGGGCTTAGTATTAGAATTAAAAAAGTGCTATTTTATTCCCGTCATTACTAAAAACATTATTTTTATTTCGTGTTTGGACATGAATGATTTTTCAATTAATGTTAAGAACAATCGTTGTTCATTTTATAAATATGAGATCTTTTATGGTTGTGGTGTGTTGCAAAATGGGGTTTATATTCTTATACTAAGTCATCTATTATGAGTATAGAAAATAAAAAGCATAAAAGTTATAATCTAAGTAATATCTATCTTTTGAATTGCAGACTAGGTCATATCAACGGCAAACACAATTTCAAATTACATAAAGATGGATACTTGAGGTCAACTGATATTGAATCATTTGACAAATGAGAGTCGTGCCTATTAGGCAAAATGACCAAATTTCCTTTTACTGAAAAAGGAAAAAGAGCTGCAGAACTACTTGGACTAATACATACTGATGTATGTGAACCCAGATCAATAATCACTAGAGGTGGTTTCTCTTACTTCATCACATTTCTAGATATGGTTATGTATATTTGATGAAATTCAAGTATAAAACATTTGAAAAGTTCAAAGAATTCAAATTTGAAATAGAGAAATAGATAGGTAAAAATATTCTCATGCTGAGACCGGATCGAGGTGGAGAATACTTAAGGGAGAATTTTTAGATTATCTAAAAGAGAATGTGATTCTGTCGCAATGGACTCCGCCATATACACCGCAATATAATGGTGTATCTGAACGGAGGAATCGCAAATTGTTAGACATGGTGTGATCAATGATGAGCCATGCAAATATCCAAAAATCGTTTTGTGGTTATGCACTAAACGCTGCATGCTATACACTGAATTATGTCTCATCTAAATCTGTGAACAAAACTCAATACGAGTTTGGAGAGGAAAAATACCCAACTTATCTCACATGAAAGTTTGGGCCTGTGACGCTTATATGAAGCGAAATAATTGGATAAATTTGAGGCTAAATCTGATAAATACATATTTGTGGGATATCCAAAAGAG
>NC_036258.1:10214808-10217754 GCF_002742605.1 Olea europaea var. sylvestris | reverse complement strand
TATTAAAATTTATTTAAAATGCACATAATAATAATAATAATAATAATAATAATAATAATAATAATAATAATAATAATAATAATTTATTTTTTATAAAAAATATATAACCCAAATGACATAAATACATTTCATCAAGTTGTTTGGTAAATGAAAAAAAGGGATAAAATTGACTTTGCATTATTTGATGCAAAATGGTGCAAACTTTGGTGCCACATTGGAGCCCTTTTGAACCAAAATTTGATGCATTTTGGTATTTCGGTGTTTCCTTTGGATATGGCCTGAGTGATCAACGTATGTGATCATCGAAAAATAATTTGGAAAAAGTTATATGATTGAAAAATATACAATTTAGGTTACGTTCGATCCATAGGTCTAATGTGTAAAGCAAGTTTTTCAATTGAATACTTCTTTCACGTTATCTTTTCTAAATTAATGCTATTTATTCCTATTGGTAATGATCATCGTGTGGATGTGAACCAATAAAGTAAGTCTTATTTCTCCTCGTTTAATTGGCATTGTCATTTTATATCACATCATCTACTTCATAAATTGGTAAATGCTTGCTAAAATTCAACGAATGCACAATATCGCAACCAAGTAATAAAATACTGAATTACAAATTGTTCCCTCATCAACTGTTGTACTTAATCCAGTTCTAATTAACATTAAGATCAAATCGAATAGCAAATTATGGTCTTTGCTCCACTGGCACCAAAGATCAAGAATTCGAGATAGTTGAGTGATTTTTATAATTAATTACTAAAACTAATCTAATTAGCTACTAAGAAGCATTTGCAAGCTGATTGAAGACGAACTAAAATTTCGAATTTCCCTTTATTAATCTATTTGAACATAACTATGACCATGCCAGTACTTGTTTACTCTTGTCGATTAATGTGTCTATTTTATTTGAAATTCACCAAATGTGCCTTGTGATAACAAGGGTAAGGCCCTACGATTGCATAGCAAAACATATTTATCTTTTTTGTCCCTAAATTCTTCTTCTAGTCATCTCGGGTTCTTCTTTATACTTCTTTTGTGTCCTTTTATAAGTTTATTTTGAACACTTATTTGGGTCATTAAACTGGGGTATTTATTGTGGGATGAATTATAGTTTAATTATGTTTTAATTTTATTTGTTACGTAAGACTTGATGCAAATTGGTTGAATGGAAAAAAATGAAAAACAAGCTAAAAATGAGGAAATTCAAATTTGGAGAGCAAAGTTAAAATATCTAACAGTCGATTCGGACAATAAAATGATAATTGAAAATCACATAGGAACAATTGATTGCAATTGAAGTCAAATGAGTAAAATCTAGTCAAAGTATTTTCATAAATCAAATTTTAATCGCACAAGTTATGCTCGAGATTTTCAGTCTCATATTGAAATCCATTTTTCATAGAGTAAATGTTCAAATTGGAAAAATAATATTTCTAAAATAATTATTCCTCAATTGGATATAAAGAGATAAAGATATAATAAAAATACTAAACAAAATTGTGAACGGGTGCACGTGAGAGGAATTGTACCACCATGCACACGCGAGCTAGGCTTTTACAAATCCCGAGTTTGAAAACTTGAAGCGATGCATGTCCACAAGAAAAAAGCCCGCGTTTGGTGTAAAATCGACAAACAAGATTCCATTTTCTTTTTTTCAATTCAAACTCTTTTGGAACTCATTTATAATGAGTTTCTTAACCTAAATTCGACTCCTATAGATACAAAACACGGGCAGTCATTGAAGGGATCTCTCACATCCATCAAATTCATTCATATCATGATATATCAAGAAACGATCGACCAATTCAATATCCATTGGAGAGGATAAACAAATTTAGCATATGGATTGAATTAAGAACTTGAAGAATTGATGCTCAAGGCTGAAGATCAAGAACAAAAATTAGACCGTGACATATCTTTCTTGTATTTAAAAATTACAAGTGATGCTTTTCCATTCTTCTTGTTGTTCCATCTTTAGAAACACGTCAAGTTAGATTGCTTTGTGTTGGATAAAGATAAACTATTTATTTATTATTTTTACTTCAAAGACCAGTTTAGTAATTCTTATCTTTCTTGATTAATTATGCATTCTTGTTGTATTGTTAAATTGCTTGATCATCAATTATATGCAATTACTTGTTGTAGTGCTGAAAAGTTCAAAATTAAACAGAATATTGAATGATTAACGCATGAGCAACACATATTATGAATAACATATATTGCGTGTGCAATCACCCGATAATCATATTATTGAGTGCGTTATCACCTAGATACTTGTGTAATTGAATGTGATTTACTCATTCAAATTTGAGCTAGGAATTGGATCGTGTTTAAAATAGAATTAATTTATCTTAAAAAAAGAAAGTTGAATACAATAGGATTATCAATTGTCAAAAATGCAAAAATAAAACTAAATAACATAGTAGAGAATTGAAAATAGGATAGTAATAGATAGATTCAAATCCCCAACACATACATATTTTGTAACGCCCCGAATTCTCGAAAACTGAAGCGTTAAAATAATATTCGTTTCTTTCTTTGGTTCGACCACTTTGACGCTAGCCAAAGTATTTTATAAATCCAATTTTTTTTTATATATAAAAATATAATGGAAGGTAGTTATCTATATAACTTAGGCAAATGTAGCAAAATTTGATTTTTTGTAAAAGATTTGAAGACAAATCGACAGTTACAGATTTAACGACAGCGGAAGAAAAATATTTTTGGCCTAGTAAATGTCTATTAAAATTTATGAAATTTTTACAGGGGCTAAATCATTCATATATGTACCACATATAAAAATTTGGGGTTTCGACGATAACGTTTGAAGCACGAAAATATTACTCGAATATGCTGGACAGGAATCTCGGATTCGACACGATGCAGTTTACTAAAACGGGCATAACTTTATTTTTAGATAATATTTTCGAGAAATTCCAAAGG
>NC_036258.1:10207695-10210157 GCF_002742605.1 Olea europaea var. sylvestris | reverse complement strand
TCTATTATTTATTTAAATTAATTTTGTGATAAATAATATTAAATAATAGAGTCTGAAAATCCAAGTTTAAGTGATTTGTTAATCACAAGAAATTGTGATTGTGAGATACAAATTACGTATGATTGGATCTTGAACAAACAGTGGTCGTAAGTAACAACGAGATATCGTTAATACAGATAGATCCTCACATGTGACATTTCTTACTTGTGAAGTAAGTAGCTGATCTTACGAGCTAAAGTGTGATGACACTTAAATGAACACGTCGATGTTTTGTTATAGAACAAAACATTGGAGACCCGCTAAAAGATTTCACATGGATAACTATCTGAGTGTCAGTGGTTAATCTCTAACGTTCGGTAGTGGAATTGGTCCTATAACTTGATGTCATCATAGTGCCTTGTATGAAGACAGTCATGCTTTGACGGTGTTGGATGTTGCTCTATCAAGGGCCGTTAATACAACATCGTTCGGATATGTCAAGAACCATATGAAGGTTGTGAATGACCAATAGAGAATTCGTCACTCTTAGATAGTAAGAGATTGTGATCTGCATTTCATACAATCAAGTCAATAACGAAATCCTTGGCCAAGGAATACATATAAGTCGAAAAGGAGTTTTCGACTTATATTTGCTTAATAGTAGAATGAAAGATATGATCGATAATCGAGATTGACACACTTCCATATCTCGTAGTTGATCGGAAGGTATTATAATTTCATGGTAAACGAACAGTTTTGGTTTTGTCATACCACGTGACATTTTCCGTCACATGTGTTGCCCCGATACATTGCTAGATGTCAATTTGGGACGGCGAGTGTAAATTTGTGATAAATTAAAAGGGTGTTTTAATTTATCAAATTTTGATTAGATCAAAACAATATTTCACGTCGTTAGGCAACGTGATCGGGAACCTAATGTGTCGCACACAAAAAGAATTGAAAAATTGTAATCTGTCGATTAATTAATTTAATAAGCCTTGGATAAATTAATTAATTGAGTTAGTTATTAATATGCCCGAGTTAATTAATTTGATTAATTCATTCATGGATCGGATTTAATTAAATGAGTTAATTAAATATTGGACCAGGTCAGACCAAAATCGTTTGAGCTAATATAAATACGTGACTAGGATTTTTAATTTGTAGAGATTCTTATAATTCTTGTTAGCACAAGAAGAGAAAATTCTGATAGCTGCAATCTATTTTCTGTGTGAAATTCATTGGAGGCCGGACAATTGGACAGTTGAAACAAAGATTAAGCAAAGGAATTTGTAAGATCTAAAAAGGTATAACTTTCATCGCAATTCTTATCTAAATATAAAGATGAATCCTGATGGGAAATGAAATTCGTTTTTAATTTTCGTTGTGCACGTTTAAGTAGATTTCCAGCACTTTCGCCTTATAAATCTTAAAAACATGAGAGCCTCAAAAACAAACTCGGAACTATTTGATAGAAAATACCCTCCACTAAGAATACATTTTGTAATAGTAGATTGACAGAAAATGTGTAGCTAAAAAATAAAGAAAAGTTTTTTATTTGTATTTAATATTATTTTATTGAAAAATATGTAGTTGAAAAGAAGGAGGAAAAAATGTATTTTGATAATAGTGAAAATCGAACAAAGGTTTAATAACACATTTTATGGAATTCACAACTTTTCAACCACAAATTTCATCAATTTTTATCAAAATTTATGTAAAATTAATTTTAATGCCTAACAAACAAGGCTAGATCACTTACTTTTTGTCAATTTGGTCACTGCATTTTAGTGTTATCTCAATTTATGCTACTTGTTCAATCATGTCACGTCACTAGACATTAACTTTGCCATTAAATATTAGGCCATCTCCAACATTTGACAAAAAATTGAGGTGAATTTTGCACCATTTTATATCAAATTTTGCACCAAATTAAAAGAAATTCCCAATTATTACAACAAAACTTACACAAAATAAATATTATTTAATCATTTTCTTCACTTTTTTATTCTTGACAATTTATTTATTTGAAAAATTATTTCTTTATTTATTCTACAAATACATAAATTACTAAATAAATAATAATGTTAAAATAACAAAAATATTAAATTCATTATTTATTATTATTTTGTATTCTTATTTTAATTAATTCATTAACTATTATTTTTTTTACATTATTAAAATTTATTTAAAATGCACATAATAATAATAATAATAATAATAATAATAATAATAATAATAATAATAATAATAATAATAATAATAATAATAATAATTTATTTTTTATAAAAAAATATATAACCCAAATGACATAAATACATTTCATCAAGTTGTTTGGTAAATGAAAAAAAAGGGATAAAATTGACTTTGCATTATTTGATGCAAAATGGTGCAAACTTAGGTGCCACATTGGAGCCCTTTTGAACCAAAATTTGATGCATTTTGGTATTTCGGTGTTTCCTTTGGATATGGCCTGAGTGATC
>NC_036258.1:10187234-10203956 GCF_002742605.1 Olea europaea var. sylvestris | reverse complement strand
AATTTAAGAAAATCAAGTACGTGAAATTTTACTTTCGTGACCAAAATTTAATTTAGACTATTAGGAAGTGTCGTAGCGACAAAGTAATATAACCCCAATTATATTTGAGTCCTATAAGAAAATTTTATTTGAAATGAACAAAACACATTTTTTTCCCGATCGCTACATATTTAGTTTTAAAACATCTTATACAACTAGTAGAATAATTTAAATAAAAAAAAATCATTTGATTTGTTATTTACATTCGAATTTAATAACAAGTTGATATAATTCAATTTAAGATTCATTCGCTGTAGGACAATACTCTTGACTCATTAAATCTATTACTTGTTAATGATCCGTACGCTTGCGAAAATTGTCTAAACAGGTTTTCGCAATTGTCGGGAATTAGAGTTTTTATAATAAATTTATTGATTTGTATTGAACTCGAATTTTTTATTTTTATTTACTTTTATTTTGTTAATTTTGGCTATCCACTCCAGCCTCTCTTGTGTTTGGTATTCTTCCAGGCACTATTCAGCAATATTGCATGATTTTGCTATTTGGCAAAAAGAATAATACTTTTGCAATAATTAATCTCGATACCGATGATGGGGGAATGCTTATATATACACACATACTTAGTTTATGTTAAGCAACAGTGACATAATACATTATTTAATTGATGAATCATTAAATCCATGAGACCTATATATGCAGTTACTCCCTTATGTTCAAACTTCTGAAGTCTAAACAATATTTAAAATGTTGGAAACAAGCAATTGACAAATATGATTAAGGTTACATACCTACAGGCTTGTATGTATCTGCAGATGAGGATGAGGACAACATACTTATGGGAGAAGGTCTTTACCTTTTGAATAGGGAGGTACTTAGAAAATATTATAATTTACCTATTGAGTTGGATGAAAGCAAAATGCGAATGGAAAATGTCGTATTTTGGAGCACATTTAAAAGATGAGAATATAATCCACTTGAAAAGGTTGAAAGAGAAGAATTGTTAATATCCTTGAATTTAGACGTTGTACCTTTCATTCAACTTGAGAATATATCAACCGTTGAAAAGGAGCATAAAGATGATGACAAATTAATTAAAAATGAACCAGGCAAAGAAGCATCAATTAATGAAGATGAAATTAACACACATTCTTTTGACTTCATCGATTGCCCAATAATTGAAGTCGTGATTAAGCACAAAGAGGTAAAAGTCTATACAGATTTTGAATCAAATGTGCAAGTAATATCCGATTGAAAGAGGCAACGCTAAGATTTGGATAATCAACGAAAACTAGTCAAAAGAAGCAAAACGAACAAGACATCAAAAGGATTTTTTTTTATTTTTTATTTTTTAATTAGAATTCCATGATGTAGATTGCCAAAGTCAAGTTAATAACAATAAAACAATGCTTATTGGAGACAACTCAGTTTTCTTCCCTTTTATTTATTATGCATTTCAGATAATATATTAGGTAGTATTTTTTTTTTTTTTTTTAGTAGTTTAGGGTATCTTCATCCCCGTATTGCTCTATAAGTTGTGTTTGTGTAATATGAATCGTGCCATATTATTATTGATTTTTCTTTATTTGTAGGTACATGATAGTTAAAAATACGCATACCAACAATGGACAAGGGAAAGAAAGTAGTCAAGTGAATATCGAAATCCAACAATTTCATTTCAAATTAGTTTCCACTATTAGACAAAAATTAGAGGAGTCTTTTATTCCCTGCTTGCTCTTTTTTCTTTTACTTGATTAGAATTTGAGACATTGATGGCAATGTCTGATTTAAATTTGGGATGGAAAAAAACATTGAATTTTTCATTTCTGTTATGAGATTGTATGAAATTTCACTAATTTATTATATATATAAAAAATTCAAAATGTTATTCTTTTATTTCCTTGCTTGCGTAGGTTAGTTAACCTTATGGACAATGATTTATATATTTGAGATTATGTTTACTTTTTGTATTATGAATAAGTTGCATGTTTAGACTAATTTTTGCTTATTCATGTGAAATTTATGGTTTTACATTAAAATGGAATAAGTTGATTCAAATTTTGAATAGATTGAAATAGTGGACCTTAGATGCTAAATAAAAAAGTAAATAATTCAATATACATGCTTAAATCAATTTTAGGATAGTTTTGGAGTGATTGAATTGTTGCCAGAAATATTGAGATGAATTAGGATTCCATGTATATAATTTTTTTTATTTTTTATTTTTGTGAATTGTCTAATGACAATAAGATGAGAATTAGGTAAAAACTAGAGTGTTTAATGAAGGATATTGAACTAATCATCATATAAAAAAAAAAAAAAAAAGAGAAAAAGCTTTCATGATGTGAAGCTACCGTATGAAAAATCCCAATGATGACACTTATTGAATATCCCAAAAAGAAACTCAAAAGGCATAGTATTAGTACATAAAATACAAGATGCACAGTATAATAAATGTTCAAGTTTTGGTGTATTTAATAAATGTATTTTGTACACTTAGGTAATTAGCATTGCATGCTTGTTTGATAAGTAAGTTATAGTTATTTTTAGGAAAAATAAATGTTCAAGTTTTGGGGTATTCGATTTGTGTATTTTGTACACTTATTTGAATTATAGTTTAGTTACGTGTTAATTTTATTCATTGAGTAAAATTTGATACAAATTGATTGAATTGGGGGAAAAAAAAAGGAACGAAACACAGGCGAAATTGAAAAATTCAAAGTTCAAGGACCAAAGTTAAAACATTTAGTACTTGATTCAGACAAAAAATGATGATTGAAGATCAGATATGACCAATTAGATACAATTTGAAGTCAAATGATAGGAATATAGTCAAAGTATTTTCATAAATCAATTTTCAACCACACTCTAATTAGGCTTTGAATTTTCAGTCCCAGATTAAGACCCATTTCTTACATAATAAACTTTCGAATTAGAACATAATACATTAGAAGATTAATAGATCTTTGAGTTTCCTTTCCAAATCACTTTGAATCACCTCAATCAAATATCGAAAGAAAAAGATATGAGAAAAATACTGATGGTTGCTCATAAATGAAATTACGTGCGAACGCACACGTGAAGATTTGTACCATGCTCACTCGAGCCTGCTTTTATCCATATCCCTAGACTGAAAACCCAAAGTGACGCATGTGTGGGCATGGTGTAAACTAACATAAGGGATTCGGTTTTCCTTTTTCAACTTAAACTCTTTTGGAACCTAATTCTGAGGCATATTTTGACCTAAATTTGGCTCTTGTAAATACAAAACATGGGCTACAATTGAAGGGATCTCTCACTTCTCAAATTCATTGATAACATAAAATTTATTTAGAAACGAAACCAATTTAATAATCATTGGAGAGGATAAAAAAAACTAGCACGTATGTTGAATAAAAAAAATCAAGAACTTGAAAAATCAAAACTCAGGGTTGAAGATCTGGAACAAGAATAAAACCATGACATCTGTTTCGTTTATTAATTAATTTCGAGTGATACTTTTCTGTTCTTATTGTTGTTCTATCTTTAGAAATATGTTAAGCTAGATTACTTTGTGTTGGATGATGATGAATCCTCTATTTATTCAAAGACGAGTAGTTTAATAATTATTCTATTTCACTGACACTCAGATAGTTATCCATGTGGAATCTCTCGACGGGTCTCCAATGTTTTGTTCTATAACAAAAACATCCACGTGTTTATTTAAGTGTCACCATACTTTAGCTTGTGAGATCAGCTACTTACTTCACAAGTAAGAAATGCCACACGTGATGGTCTATCCGTAATAACGATATCCGTATCTCGTTATTACTTACGACCACGGATGATTTAAGATTCAATCAAATGTAATTTGTATCTCACAATCACAACTCATTGTGATTAACAAATTACAAATATTTGAATCTACGGACTCTATTATTTATTTAATTGTCTATTAATTAAATAATAAATCTACCATTTAATTGTATTAATTACATATAAAAGTATTTATGTCCAAAGTTGATTGGACCTAGGGCATAATACTTACAGTCAATGATTCCAAGAAGGCAGAAGCCCTGTTTCTTTCAACACATCATAGGCTGATATTTCGACACCTAAAGCGAGGGCTCCTCTCATAAGGCCTATTGCTGTTTCCCCGATTCCAAGATTGCGTTTTAATGGGAAGAAGAAGCAGGAGAGAAGAAAGAGAGAACTCGAATATGGGGTTGTCATGGTGACGTTAGTTTTGAGGTTGATCATGGTTTTTGCTGCAGAATATAGGATTTCCTGGATGGTGGTTTCAGGGGTTTTGAAACACAAACTGTCTCGAGATTTTTCCAAGAACTTGGTTGAGGAATCATTGGTTTTGAAGGACTTGAGGGCTACATTATTTGGTTAATAAAGAGGTGTCAAATTGCAGCTCTCACGAATATGTACGGGAAATCAGTCATGTGAAAATTCTGATCGATGTGCTCTATATATTCATGTTAGCTGTGTATATTGTTCTTATATTTTTATTTTATTGGACATTCATCTAATTCTTTAATTTGAAAAAAAAAAAAAGGAAGAAGAAGAAGAAGATTAATTGGTTTTAAGCCAAAAGAGATGATTTGTGGATGAATTTAGGATGGTCTGCTGCTGACTTCGCGATGTATGCTGTACAATCCATGATAGAAGCCAGTTGCTTGATCCGGCAGCCCAACGGTTGGTGACTTGGTGGATACAACGAAAACAGGGTGCCAGGAGTGCAACTTGACACAAATTCCTTGATTATGGCAGAGGTTTCTAATAAAAAATCCAAGACTTTTTCCAGCAGCTGTAGAGTTGTTGAAATTTAGGCTACCAAGAGTTTGAGAAGATGAAGCAGAAATTCTGGCTACAATCTGCTTTTGGAAGCCAGTTTGACGATGGAGAACCCCAGTCCTGACATGAGAAAGTCTACATAGGAAAACGTTCTATAAATTTCGATGAGAATTCAGTAACCATTTCTGGTGAGAAACTTCTGATACTTGGTTTTTAAATGTTCGTTCTGCTGTCTTTTATTGGGACCTCTTCAGTATTTAGGAGCAGCAGCTCAATATTTCCAGTGGTTTTGTTTTTGTCACAAAACTTTATATAAAACTGAAGCAACGCATTTAGAAATTCGTTTCAAGGAGCTAAGAGCACAGAATCGCCAAAAAATCTGTTGACAATTGCTTGAATTTCACCAATAGTCTTTACAAGAACATGAACCATCTCTACAGTGGTGAAATCTACTCCTATCTCTTATAATAATTTTCCTATTGAAGGCCTTAGATGCCAGCTTCATAAAATTGTGACAGTCTTCGCAGATCCTTAGGTTCTTGATTATACGTATGCAGGACCCTTTTTTCCCTCTTATTAGAGCATAACAGAATGCTAACTTCTCACTATGCCAAAGAATCGAGTCCTCCTTTTCATCTTCATCCAAATCAACCAAAACGCAGCTTGTATCTGGGACATAGCCCTCATCTTTCAACTTATAAACCACCTCATTTAACTTTGCATAAATTTCATCAGCTTGTTTGTGAGTTGTGTCTGCGGTCAAAAATTCATGAACTCCGTCATCCATTTCAATTTTACTCCATCCTCGTTCTTTTGATATCCCTTTGTGTTTCATAGACTTTCTAACCTCTCCAACATTTTCCCATCTCCTTTCTCTAGCATACAGGTTTGATAAGAAGACAAGTGCCCCGTCATGGTCAGGATCTAACTCAAGAAGACGTTTCGCAGCAAATTCTCCTAATTCCAACTCACTGTGTATCCGGCAAGCAGCCATCAAGGATCCCCAGATGATAACATTTGGTGCCATAGGCATAGTCTCTACCAACACTAGGGCATCTCTAAGACAATTTGCACGACCATATAGGTCCACCATGCAACCATAGTGTTCAAGTTTTGGTGTGATGCCATACTCATCCATCATTGAAGCAAAGGTTTTTTGCCCTTCTTCAACTAATCCTGCATGGCTACACGCATATAGAATACCCACAAATGTAACCCAGTTGGGTTCAACATTTTCACATTTCATCTGCTGAAAGAGGTTCAGTGCGTTGTCAACATCTCCATGGATGGCAAAAGCATTGATCATGCTTGTCCATGATATCACATTTTTCCGATGCATCCCCAAAAAAACATCTTTTGCTCCTTCAAGACTTCCACACTTGGCATACATATCAATAAGGGCATTATTCACAGGCAAAGCTTTTCCAAACCCATTCTCATCAACAAACATATGGAGCTGTTTTGCTTGATCCAAAGCACCAAGATGAGAGCAGGCTGATATGACACTCAAAATCGTTACTTGGTCGGGTTTAATTCCAGATTCCTTCATTTCAAGAAATAAATTAAGAGCATCTTGAGGCTTATCACTCTCTGCATAACCAGAGATCATTGCACTCCAGGAGACCAAGTCCTTATTGACCATTTGATCGAATATAGAGCGAGCAGCTTTTATATTGCCAATTTTCGAATATCCAGAGACCATGGCAGTTGAGACCACCAGATTCTTCTGTGTAAATGTTTCATACAGACTCTGAGCGACATCCATGGCACCACAACGTGAATACAGACTAATAAGAGCACTCTGCAAATAAGAGTTGTTCACAATGTCATTCTCAGATATGAACCCGTGGACCAATTTTCCTGCATCCAAATTTCTAAGTCGAGCACATGCCGAAAGAATAGCTGTAAAAACTCTCTCATCTGGTTCCACATTGGAGCTTTTCATCTCTTCCACCAGTGTGAAGACATCATCAAAAAGCCCAATTTGACAATAACTGATACATATGTAAACAAAATCACCTATCAGGAAACATCCAATATAACAATCAAAACTAAAACCAACAGTAGGTCAACTAATACATCACTTTTTAATAACATAATATCAGAATAAAAACTTATGCTCTAAATGAAATTATAGTATGACTGTAAATGATTCCATTTATGCTCTAATTATGATAAACATATCCTGAAAAACACTATATTGTGGAAAAATCCGAAGCATGCAAGAGTTGCATTTTAAAAACTCTAAAACCCAAAACCTGAGGTACAAAAGTTCACACCTTTAACTATAATGACAATGCATTCATCTTCCAAACTAAACTACAATAAAGCACATAAAATTTAATATTCACTCATTAGCAACAAGACATTAATGAGATCATGAGGTTTTAAAAATCAAATATAGAACATTCCTAAAAAAACACTAATTATGATTTAAGCCGAAAGCAAGTTCACTCAAAACTTAATAGCATCATGATCAAACTTTCTGTTATGTCTAGTAAGTACCGATAATGATTAAGAAATCCTTACCCATCAATTATAATATTCCAAGTCACAACATCTTTATAAGACATTTTATCAAACACCAAACGGGCCTCAGAAATTTGTCCACAGGATACATAAAATCCTACCAAAGCAGTCTCCACAAATGGGTCCGAATCAAACCCAAGTTTCGAGGCCAACCCATGCATCATTTTTCCTTCATAATGCACCCCACCTTTTGATGCTGTCTTCAGCAATGTAGGGAAGGTAAACCTGTCAATTTGGAAGCCCTTTTCTCGCATTTTCTGAAAAAATATAAGTGTACTGTGCGGATTGATTGAGCGCGTGACGTGCTTAAGAAGCTTGTTGGAGAGTTGCGTAGGAGGGATATAATTCAGGGAGGATAAGATATTGAAGGCGTATGAAGTGGAAGAAGAGAAGGAAATGGAAGAAAGGAGGAGTTGGAAAAGGTGGTTGTGGAGGAGGTGAAGTTTAAGGAGGTGGGCATGGATTTGTTTGAGTTGGTGGAGGGACACGGCGGCGGAAATGAGATGGGGGTATTTGTGGTGGTGGGGGAGGGGGGCAGTTTTGTGCAGTGGGGGTGTGTCTGTATGTCTATCTTGTTGCGCGCCACCTATGGCATTTGTGTGAGGAACGCGGATATTGGGTCTATTAAGCCTGATTGGGGGAAAGGTAGTGATGTTGGGGAATGGCGAAATGGGGTGCCGGTGGGGGAGGGTGAAAGTGGCCATGGAGAGTGGAAAGGTTTGTTTGATGGGAGAAATGGAGGGAAACGTTGGATCGGTGGAGTACCAAGAAAAACTGAAAAATCTGAAAACATAGTTAAGGTCAAAAGGCCAATCAATTCCATATAAATTGGAAAAGAAAAAATTATCAAAATTATAGGAATTCGATTTTCACTCACTTGGCTAAAAATATGTTTTAAGTCCTTGTTTGAGCTATATTCTTGTCAAAAAATACATTTTTGAATACTGTATTGATGAAAAATGTGATTAAAAAATAAAGAAAAATTTTAAATTTATTTGTAATATTATTTTAAAGAAAAATGTGTGTTGAAATAAGATCTAATCACTGTAAAGAATGTATTTTGATGGTAATAATGGAGCTCAAACAAGGGCTAGATGTTTGTACCACAGAATTTAAACTCCATTTCCACTTTCATATCAAATAACCAAAGTAGAAAATGAATTTCTCGAATGTGACTTTTTCATGAAATTTAATGCTATCAAACGGACCCTTAGAAATTATAAATTGGTATGATGAGCTATCTTAGATGCGTAATGGGGTGTCAATTTAGCTCGTCTGTTCGGATGGCTCGTGGCTTGGCTGGGGAAAAGCTCAAGTCGACAGGACCCAGCTCATGACTTGGTTCCAGGCTTGGGTCGAGCCCCCATTTTGGGACATTGGCTCGACCCCGTAACAAGCGAGCCTAAAAAGAAAATTAAAAAAAATTGCAAAATTTTATATAAAAAACAAATTACTGTGTAAAAAATGAACAGGTAGTTGATAGAGTATCCTATATAGCTGCCTTAACAAGGCAGTTTCCCCTTAAGGAGGTTGATGTTGTAGCCTTGTTGAGTCAACACATACAATTGCCTTAACAGGCAGCAGTAGCTGCCTGCAATAGTAGGCAGCAATAGATGCCTTTTAAGGCAGCTATTTCGAAAGGAAAAAAAAAAAGTTGGCTCAACTCGACGCTCTAAGGCTCGAGTCAAAAGTTCGGGTTAAGCAAAAGCTCAACTCGGTTCAGATAAAAAAAGTTCAAATCATTTTTACTTGAATCGAGCTCAAGTTTTGAGTTTCAAACTTTCTCATGGATTGATGATGAGAACCGTGGGACAAAGGCTGGCCCCATCCATTGATAGTGGAAAGAAGGACAATGACGAGAACGCGAGTAAAGAAGATCAAGGAAGCCATGGGATTACTTGTCCAAGATACATGGGCCAAGAGTTCGAGTGCAACAAGCAATACACAAAGTTTCAAGATGGGATGAAAGAAGAACCAACCTTAGTGAAATTAGTTCAAGCTAAGTTTGAATAAACGAAGCTTGAAGTGTAGTTGGAAAGTAATGCGCGCGCTTAGGCGAAATTTTAACCCATAACCAAATTAATTGACGACGCGTCCTGTTGGTTTAATTTTTCCTTTTTCATTTAAGACTCTATTTGTTTGATATTTTCTTGATGTTTTACGTTTTAATTAGGGTTATTATGAATTGCTGATATGTATGGCCCCATTCTTTCATTGTAAATTAATTCATTATTGAGAGATTAAATCGACGCAAAGTTGCTCTCTTCTTGTTCTTCATTGAACTCAATTTCAAACTTAGCAAGGATTTCATCGTTTTGGCATTCAACAATTTCATAGCAAGATTCATAATTTTTGTACTTAAGGGTTCGAGTTTCTTTATAACTTTGGTCAATAAATTAATAGGTCAAGCTTCAAATTGGAATTTTAGCTTTCTTGGGGTTGTATTCAATCTTGTTTGAGTTTCAAAGCTACTATTGCTACGTGGGTTCACATCAGTTGGTATCAAAACTTTGGCTCTAAAATCAAAGTTATATCTTTTACCTTCCACATTGTTATTCATCATGTTCTTGAGTCTTTCAATCCAATAAAAACACCAAAAATATTCAAGTGTTTGTGCATTAGATTTTACTTAAGTAATTTCTTTTTCCATTTTGGCCTTTTGGTTTAATTTCCGAATATTTAGTGTGAAAAAAATTTGAAAATTTAAAGAAAAATCAGCATTTAGGAAAAAATGCTTCAACAACAAGAAAATCAAATATTCGAGACAAAAGGTGTCCAATTTGATTTCGAGAACCATTTTCTTGAAAATTATATTCATTCAAGAATTTGATTCAACCTCCAAACTATCCCTTGGAGTCGATATTGTTGTAAAAGGCGAGAATCAAATTCTAGACATAATTTCTTGAATTTCTTCTTGGCATTCCCATTCAATTTTCCATTCCATCTTTTCTTGAGTGTTCCTCAAGTCAATTTCCTTCTTCAGTCCTTTATTTGACCTTCACAATGGGTGAATTCTTCTGATTGAGATCGTATTAGTTTCTTGACGCACTTTACAAGAAAGCATTAAGGGTTTAGGGAAGAGTAATAAGATAATTAGGGTGAAAAAACCAAATGAAGTGAAGCACAAATGCGAACACATGAGGCATATAAATTCTAGTTATTAAGATGTCTATAAAGAAGAATCAATATCTCGAGAAGGAAACAATCATGACATTATGTTTAAAACCATGCAACTGCAGCTCAAGGGGATGAATGTAGTAGTTGGAGAAACTAGAGATAGAATGGATCGACAAGATAATACAAACATACAAAGGGGGATATCCTAGAGGAGCTCCTAATTTTAGGAGGCAAGGTTGGCATGGTCCTAAAGTTGAATTTGATGATGAGAATGAGTTGGGTAGCAACTAGCAAGAATGAGGATGATCAATTATCAACAACCAAAGTGGGTGGGATGAGAAATAGCGGAAATAGGCATGAAAGGGGGCCCAAGAGAGATCCTAGAGACTTTGGTAGAGATAGGGTTGATCGAAATTTGGGTAGCATTACGATAAAAATTACTTCATTCCAAGGTAGAAATGATCTAGAGGTGTATTTGGGGTGGAAAAGAAGTTTGAGTCAATTTTTGATTGCCGTGGCTGCTTTGAAAAGAAAAGGGTAAAATTAGCAGTTGTAGAATTTACGATTATGCAATCATTTGGTGGGATCAACTAGTGAAAAGCAGGAGGAGAAATCATGATAGGCCTATCAACATTGGGTGAATTAAAGGCCATTGTGGAGAATTATCTTGACTATGGCATCTTCTTATTATTTAGCTTTAATCTGATCTCTCAAGCTTGGCTAAAGAATTATTGCCATTAGTTTGGCACCCTTTGAGTCCAAAATTTCAAGGTTGAAATTTTGTATTTCCTTTTCCAATTCTTTCGATCTTGATTCTTTGAAATTTCCTTTTCGGCTTAAGGCATCAGCCACAACATTGGCTTTCCCCGGATGATATTGAATTGTACAATCGTAATCTTTCACCAATTCTAGTCATCTTCTTTGCCTCATGTTGAGTTCCTTTTGTGTAAAAAAAATACTTAAGGCTCTTATAATCTGTGAATATTTCACAGGGTTCACCATAGAGATAGTGTCTCCATATTTTGAGAGCAAAAACAATTGTTGCTAACTCTAGGTTGTGAGTTTGATAATTTTTCTCATATGGCTTTGATTGATGAGAGGCACATGTGATCACCCTTCCTTGTTGCATAAGGACGCAACCTCAACCATTTTTGGAAGCATCACTATAAATAGTGTGACCACAATTCTCTACCTGTACAGATAGAATAGGCTAAGTCTAAAGTTTTATCACAATGTTTGTACAGACAGAATAGGCTAAGTCTAAAGTTTTATCACAATGTTTGTATATACCTGTTTCTAATGAACACTAGGTTAATATATCTATGGACTTCGTGTTGAAATTGCCTAAAACTAAATTGGGTAGAGATTTCATATTTATGGTAGTAGATAGATTTAAGATGTCACACTTCATTCCTTGTCATAATATACTAAGTCCGTTGAATTTATTTCGTTCATCTGTTGATAAAAAGGTTCTAGATAGAACGAATAATGCTGATTTGTAAGATCAATCCATTTGAAAGTTCGACTTCAAATTGAGAAGAAGAATGAACACTATACATCTCAAGTACTTGAAAAGATCAATGGCATTGCCTATAAATTTGATTTTCCTAGTGAGAATAATATATCTGCTACTTTCAATATTTTTTAATTTTTTATATTTGATACAGGTAGAGATTCGAGGATGAATCCTTTCGAAGTGCAGAGAAATGATGAGAACCATGGGAAGAAGGCTAGCCAATCCATTAATTGATGAGATCGCAAGCGAAGAAGATCAAAAGACCATGGGATTACTTGTCCAAGCCAAGAGTTCAAGTCAACAATTTTTATATCAAAGAAATCAATGATTTACTCGAAAAAGGTTTAATCCGACCAAGTAAATCTCCTTGGAGCTGTTTAGCTTTCTATGTCAATAATTCTGCAGAAATCAAATGAGGAGTCCCTCGTCTCGTTATCAATTACAAACCACTTAATACTGCTCTTCAATGGATCCGTTATCCCCTTCCTTAAAAGAAAGATCTTTTGAATCGTCTTTGTAAAGCTATCATCTTCTCAAAATTTGATATGAAGTCAGGATTCTGGCAAATTCAAATTAAGGAAGAAGATAGATACAAGACTGCCTTCAATGTTCCCTTTGGACAATACGAATGGAATGTTATGTCATTCGGTCTCAAAAATGCTCCTTCAGAATTTCAAAAAATTATGAATGATATATTTAATCCTTATTCAAATTTCATTATTGTTTATGTTGATGATGTTCTTATTTTTTCAAAAAATATTGAACAACATTTTAAACATATTCATACATTCATTCATGTTATCAAGAAAAATGGTTTAGCAGTTTTTGCTAAAAAGATCGTTTTATTTTAAACAAAAATTCGTTTTCTTGGTCATTTTATTCAAAATTTCACAATTACACCAATTCAAAGAAGTCTTGATTTCACTGATAAATTCTCAGATGAAATTATTGAAAAAACAAGTTTGCAACGCTTTTTAGGTTGTGTCAATTATGTTGCTGATTTTGTCAAAGATATACGTCAAATCTGCGCCCCATTATTGAAAAGATTACAAAATAATCCTGACCCATGGAATCATGAGTGTACGCATGCGGTCCAAAAAATCAAAAAGCTACTCAAAAATATTCCATGTCTTTCAATCCTTGACCCTACTGCTTCAATTATTATTGAGACGGATGCCTCCAACATAGGATTCGGTGGTGTGTTAAAACAAATCCCACTAAAGTTATCTCAAGAACAGTTGGTTAGATTCCACAGTGGAGTTTGGACTGGCCCTCAAAAGAATTATTCCACTATCAAAAAAGAGATTTTACTTATTGTGCTTTGTATTTCAAAATTTCAAGATGATCTTATTAATAAAAAATTTATTTTGAAAACTGATTGTAAAGAGTCCGAAGATGTTTTCCAAAAAAAAAAAGTGAAAAATCTTGCTTCAAAACAAATCTTTGCAAGATGACAGGTTATTTTATCCTGTCTTAATTTTGAAATAATATATATACAAAGGTAAATCAAACGTTCTTACATATTTCCTTACAAGAGAGTTCATACAGAAAAAAGGAGAGTTGTAAGAATTCAAAATTAAAAGAAAAGAGTGAATAAATTGGTCAAATATAGTAGAAGAAAAAGAGGGAAAAAATTCAAAATAAATAAATAAATAAAATTCTTCAATGGCTTCCTCTGAAGTTCCTTCTCAAAAGAAAAGCAATAATACTCAACATCGTTATTTTCAATTGATGATTATTTTCAAGGATCATCCTCCAAAAATGTAGAAGAAGCTTTCAACCCTGGTATTTAAGAAACCAAACCTGGATAAACTCAATTCAGAACAACCGAAACTTTAAAAAAGCTATTCAAGGTTCTACAAAACTTCCTCAAATAAACCCTCCAAATACCTTTCAATACTTCCTCAAATTAGCCTGTAGTTCAATATTCGAGATGGAACTAAATTGTTCACATTATGAACTTCCATGTAATTGATCGAACTAAATTATTAGTCGTGTCTATTTTTTTTTATAATGGGGCCAAACTTAAATAAATAAAATTAGGCCATAGGTTATTACACTAATAGTTCACTCCTGGAACATTTAGTGATGAGAACCAAGGGGCGAAAGCTAGCAAGGATCTGTTAGTCATGGAAGAGTGAACAATTACAAGATCGCGAGATCAACGAAGCCATGGGATAAATTGTTCAAGCTATATGGGCCAAGAGTTCGAGTACAATGAGCAAAATATCAAGTTTCATGTTGGGCATGGAAGAAAAACCAAGATGGGTGCATTTAATTCAAGCAAAGGATGAAAGGAGATTCCGACGAACCATGCGGTCTCATAGGCTTTACAATCATGCGATCACATTCAACATTGAAAACCTTCTAGAGTAAAAAAGAATCCTACCAAGAACTAACACCTAAGTGTGCTACGCGGCCACATAGTATAAAATATGAATGCATTTCTCAGCTATTTAATTTCGTTAGAACTCTTTTGTTTTAGTAATTTTTAGACTATTTCTGATTTGTTTAGGGTTTTTTAGGAGTTCTCTATATATAGGGCTTATTATTTTCATAGTAACAACAACACATTATTAAGAGATTAAATCAAATAAAGGTTGCTTTCTTCTTTCTTCATTGTACTAAATTGTGTACTTATCAAAGATTTCATCTTTTGTGGCATCCAATAGCCTTATAGCAAGGTTCATGATTTTTGTGATTAAGATGTCAAGTTCCTTTATGACTTTGGTTCCGTGATTCAATAAATTACTGGGTCAAACTTCAAATTAGGATTTAGCTTTTTGGGTCCTTTTTTCTCAAGTCATTATCCTTTTTCAATTCCTTGTTCTTGTAGTTTAAACCTTATAAGAGCAAAAAAAATTATTTAGGTTACTTCATTCCTTAGGAACTTGAAAGAAAGCATTGAGAGAGGAAGGGAAAAAAGGGCAAGAGTGGTGAGATTATTAGGGGAAAAGGCCAAGTTAAGTAAAACACGAGTGCAAACACTCGAGGCATATAGATTCTAGTTATTAGGATATCTGATAAAGAAGAATCAATATCAAGAGAGAGAAACAATCAAGCCTTCATGATGAATGCCATGCAACAATGATTCGAGTGGGTGAATGTGGTATTTGAAGAAATTAGAGATAGAATGGATAGACAGGATACGATAATTGCAAACTTACAAAGAGAAAACCTAGAGGATTTCCTAATGTTAGGAGGCAAGATATGCATGATACTAAAGTTGAATTTATTGATGAGAATGAGGGATGATCAATTATAGAAGGCCAAAGTGGGTAAGATGAAAAATAGAGGAGATACGCATGAAAGGGGGCTTAGAGGAGATTCTAGAGACTTTGGTGGAGATAAGGTTCATCAAAATTTGGGTAGTATTAAGATGAAAGTTCTTTCATTCCAAGGTAGAAACGATCTAGAGGTATTTTAGAATAGGAAAAGAATGTAGAGTTGATCTTTGATTGCCATAACTTTTTGGAGGAGACAAATGTGAAACAAGCGGTTGTAGTGTATGCAATCACATGGTGGCATCAATTAGCAACAAGTAGAAGGAGGAATCATGAGAGGCCTATTGAAACATGGGGTAAGTTAAAAGACTATCATGAGGAAGAGATTACATAGATTTTATCAAAAACTGTAGGGCCTTAACTAAGGTTCCAAGATTGTGGGAGATTACTGTAAAAAGATGGAGATAGATATGATTATGGTGAAAGTTGAGGAGGATCGAAAAGCCACCGATTTTTGAATGGCTTGAATAAGGAGATAGCCAATGCAGTGAAATTGAAATATTATTTATAGTTGGAGGACATACATGTAGGGGTGTCAACGAGTCAAGTCGAAACTTTCGGCTCGAGTTTCTTGAAAGTGGGCTTTTTTTGGCCTGAGCTGAGTTGAGCAAAAGCTCGACCAAAAAATTAAGGCTTGACCCTAGCTTTCGGCTCTAGCCTTACCTAGTCGAGCCAACTCAATTTTTAATGTATTTTTTTCCCTCTAAGCTGCCAATTGAGCTACCAACAGGCAGCAACCGACAACTATAAAGCTTTCTGTTAAGGCATTTTAGTTACCTATAGGCAGCAGATTTAGTTCCCCCTTCAATCTTTTTTAAAATTTTAATGGGCTCGGGGCTCGGATGAGCTCAAGAATCATCCCTAATTACATGTGGCTTTGCAGGAAGAGAGGCAATTTAAAAAGAAAATGACTAGATATATATTTTTCAGGTTCTTTGGGTTCTAATCCTACTTGGAAGCCAAAATAAGATAGTAATAGAAATTATGGGGCTATTTCAAAGGTTAAGATCGAACCATCAAGGGGAAAAGAGGAAGTAGCTAGAAAAGTATAACCCTAGGCAGATTCCCAACTGTCTCGAAATAGGGATATCAAGTGTTTTAGATACTGGGGTTCACGGATGATCTTGCTTGATAATAGAAAGTGGTGAGTGATAGTGACAAAATGCCAGAATTGAAAGAGGCTAGTGATGGTCAAAAAATATAGTACTAGCGATAGGTGAAACACTTGTTACGAATTTAGGTAGATGACATGGAGCGGGAAAGGGAGAACATCTTTCATACTAGTTGTCATGTATTGCAAGGTATATAGTATGATTATGGATGGGGAAGTTGAAACGTCCTAAACTCTATAGGTTGCCTAATAAGCAAGTCTTGGTGAGCTATACTATTGGGAAGTATAGTGAGGTGATGTGCAACGTGATTCTTATGTATGATGGGGCCATGGTAGTATGATAGGAAACTGATACATGAAGGGTTCAAAAATAGATCCAATTTTCT
>NC_036258.1:10159359-10179896 GCF_002742605.1 Olea europaea var. sylvestris | reverse complement strand
TACAAACTCACTTATCACTTCCTTAAATATTAGAGAATGAAATGCAATAGAAGGTGGTATTTTGAGAAGGGAAGTGCATGATGAAGACTACTTAGCGACTTTTGCATGATTTTGTATATTAATTTTATATTTTAATTTCTCAACTATTTTATTCCTGATGTTACTATTTAAATCCATAATCTTAGTCCACTTTCTACTGAAAATTTTTTGATTTATGTATAATATTATTTTAATAAAGAATATATGGTTAAAAAGAAGTGAGAGAAAAATGTATTTTGATGAAAATAAGAATCAAACGGGCCAAAAATTGACTCCTTAAATTTGAACATTCTGTATTTAGCAATGTTAGTGAAATCGGATTGAATGGGCCAATTCAATTAAAAAAATCGAGAATCAGTCTCAAATCTGGTTCAATCGTTGTATATTAATCGAAAAAGGGAAAATCGACAAATAAACCAATGAATCGGCAATTATTTGCATATTGAAAATCGGACACGATTTTTTACTGATTATATAATTTATTTATTTTTTACAAATTATTTCAACTTTATTGATTGGGCTCAATTGCAATGGCAAGCACAATTCTTATTTATCTACAAAGTATTTTTGCTTTTAAAAGACACTCATCATGCACAATTCCTTTGATCATCCGGGACAAAAGCTGTGAGGCCTATGGCCAATTGAAATCTTAAATGTTTAATTATTTAATTCATTCCACTTTAACATAGGGGTGGCAATAGATCGAGCCAGCTCAGCTTGGCCCTTATACTGATGAGCTCGGCTTGTGGTTCATTTGTACTCGAGGGTAAATTTGACAAAAACTTGTAATGTGTACAATTTTTTAAAGAAAATTATAAAATATTAGAAAATAACGAATTTTGATTAATATGGTTAAATTAAATATCACCTACCTGACGACACATAATTTCGATATGTTTATCTTGTAATCGAAAATGACTGTCGTGTTAATCTTTCAAGCACATTAATGCTTCCAAATTATCTTCTTTCAGTTGGCTCCTAATCTCAGACAAAAACTTGGTTTCTACACTAAAAGCAGACTCCAAAGCTACAATGTTAATCGGAGGTGTCAGTAGGTCTTTTATAATTGCAAAAACTACTGGCCATCGTCTTCGTGCTTTCACCAAAATTCAATAATTTCTTCGGAACCTTTTTTAATTATTTTGTTGGTAGGCATATTATGATTAAAGTAATCAATTAATTCAGAATGTGATGTATTTGAACTTGCCTTTGATATTTGACCACATGCAGATAGGGATGTCAAACGGGCTGAGCGGTTCGTCGGCTTGGCTCGTTAAAACTCGGCTCGTGGGCGTTTGACGACCCCGAGCCCGAGCCCGAGCAGAGCCTGCTCTGCTCTCGGCTCGTGGGCTCATCCAAAAAATTGAATTTTTAAAAAAATGGTGCAAAAAAAAATTAAATTAAATAAAAACACAAGCTCGCGAGCAGCTCGTGGGCCGAGCCCGAGCTCGAGCTCGGCTCGTTAAAAACAAGCCAGGAGCTCAGCTCGCCACGAGCCTGAGCCGAGCTCGTGCTTTAAAGGGCCGAGCCGACTTTACTCGGTCCATTGCCATCCCTACATGCAAAAGACAAAGTATCACTAGATGAACATATTGCATTTGCATTATATCTATACATGTTAATACATTCGAAAGTTAATATTTCAGATTCATCTTCTTCAATATCAGTGGAAGAATAGGTGCAGAGGGTTGTCGATTAATATTTGTAACCATTCTTTTAACATATAATTCATACATTTCACATAAAGTTTGGTCTAAATTTCTATATCAGTGATAAGTATATTGAAATTTAAAGCTCTAGAAATCTAATCAATTACATATTTAGTTCCTAATAAATGATGTCGGAGGTCCATAATGCATGTTAGAGGAAATAATATAGGTAAGTCTTCACAATATTGTCTAAACTTTACTTCCGTAGAATATAGAGTGCATTAAAATTGGGGTCATTTTTGTATTTATAAAATGTACTTACAATTATACCCTCGTTTGGCCCCCATTTTCTAAAAATGAAAATGGGCGGAAGAGTATTTTTTTTGAAAAAGAGTGGTTGAAAATGGAGAAAAAAATTTCGATTTACGTATAATATTATTTTATGAAAGATTGTGTGGTTGAAAATAGGAGAGAGAAAAATGTAATGTAATGTAATGTAATTGAATTTAATGGGGGTCAAACAAAGGCTATATAAAGACTTCGAGCACCATACAGCTATTAGATAGTAAACTTCAGATAAAATATTTGTAGTGTCATAAAAACTTATCAATAATTTTTTAACATTTAAAGTTAAAAGCCAATCAAATTCATTCAAAATAGTGTCATCATCATTTCTAATGTGCCTATTGTTATAAATTCATTTATTAAATGTTCAAAACATTCGCATAACTTTAATAATAAATAATTAGAATTCCATCTATGCCCTACGTCCCTAACAAATGTTTTAGCATTCATTACTCCAAATTTGATACAAATTCCTCAAATGCTTATTTTCCATTAGAAAAAATCGTGATATATATTAGTGTATTTCTAATTCTTTGTATTTCATCTTTTATATGTTTCAAACCATCTTACACAATTAAATTTAAAATATGGCACACATAACAAATATGGAACAAATAAACACTGAAATCAAGTTGCAATACCCTACTTTATTTATCGACAATTACTTTATTAACACTAGCGTTATCGAATGTAAAAGATCGAATTTTACTCTTACAATAATATTATCTAATAATGGTCATAATAGCATTATATATATTGTTATCATTTTGAGGGAATTCAATAATCTTAAAAGCAATAATTTTTTATGCATACACCAAAGTGGATCTATTTAGTGTGCAATTGCAGCTACATAAACTCTTTTATTAATAATCTCTCATATATTCAGAGTTAAAGATCAAGTGTTGTCTTGTTTGAAAGAAATATTTTATTGTATCTGAACGAAGAGTGCTTCGACTTACCTCGATGTACATCAGTTGAAGATATTCTTTTACGTACGAGACGAAATATTGGTTGTCAGCCATTGCTAGAGGCAACACAGTACCGGCAACAAATTTCACCATTCTAGTTTGAGCATTCTCCGTCGAATACATCCACGTAGTGAAGGGCGATGTCGTAGAACCGATTCCTGAGCTACCAAATTGTAGTTGTGTTTCCCCAACTTGAAGAAGTCAATGTTTGGCCGCACACGCTTTTTTGTGACAGTTGAGGTGGGTGGTACTAATGTCTTTTTACCATGTCAATCATTGTTGGCAGTATTTACATACTGTGTTAAACTCTGGGACTCCATCAATAACACGACTTGTTCAAATCAATTTGAAGAAATCTCAACATTTTGCCCTTTTTTTTCCCTTTCGCTTTCCTCTAGCATCGAGAATGTCTAATTCAGGTTCCTCCTCATATTCCGCTTCGGGAACATCAACTTTATCCGAATCAATTGGATTATTGCTTCAATGTGCAGCTGAATTTGGAATATCTTTGAGAATGGGTACTTCATTTCGATCGAAAAATTGAATCTAATATTGACTTTGCGACATCATAGGAGGATCACCCTCGACATCGAACAAGCCCTCAACAAATGAGTGCGGATCCATTTGTGAATTGTGATTAAATTAAAAATGTATAGACGATATTGTAAGTACTAAGAGTTAAGTAAAAAGCACGGAAAGAAAGTTATATTGTGTTTAAGATAGAAATGAAAAAAAAAAAGAGTAAAATTCAGTGGCCGTTCTGGCCACTTTAAAAGTTCAGTGACCGTGTTTTGAAGAAAGACTGTTTTGATCATTGTTCATTACGAGCTTGTGCGCTTAAGTTTAGTGACCTCTTTTGAATAGTGACCGTTTTGATCACTGTTCATTGCGAGCTCGTGGCTCGTTTAAGGCGAGACCACAAGTCAATTTGGCTTGCCAAACGGGTTGATATGCTCAACTCGTGCTATCTTTAATGTGGATTTAAATCTGGCCCCTCTCCTAAAGCACAAACAAATTTAATTGAGTAAAGCAAATTATTTTGGATATATTAATGATTAATTTTTGAAGTTTTAAAATAAATTATTAAACAATAAATCTGGTTGACAAACATGAATTTATATTATTTTGAATTAGGAGAAGTAAAATTTTAAAAGGTATTTTTGTTATAGTATTTTATTGTTTGTGTGCGTATTTATTTACTTCCACCTTGATTTGACCCTTTGACTAGTATCATTTTTTGTATTGATGCTCAAGTTATTTTTAAAAACATTAATATTACTGAATTTGTTGAAAAAATTTAATAGCTAAAAAATTACTTTTTAAAGTTAAACATTAATCACACATGTAAGGATGTCTACAAGCTGAACCAGCTCGTGAGTTGACTTCAAGTTAAGAAGAAGAATGAACACTATGCATCTCTTGCTAATAAAGGGCAGAGGCATGTTACATTTGAACCAGGTGATTGGATTTGGATACATATGAGAAATAGATTTTACGGCTCAAAAGGAGGTCAAAATTGCAATTGAAAGGAAATGGACCATTCCAAGTGCTTGAATAGGTTAATGACAATGCCTATAAATTGAATCTTCCAGGTGAGTATAACATTTATGCTACTTTCAATATTTTTTTATCTTTCTATATTTCATGGCGCATCTGAAAATTTGAGAACAAATCCTATTCAAGAGAGAGGGAATGATGAGAACCAGGGGACAAAGGCTAGCAAGGATACGTTAATTGTGGAAAAAGGACCAATGACTAGGTCACAAGCAAAGAAGATCAATGAAGCCATGGCATTACTTGTTAAATTTATATGGGCCGAGAGTTCAAAAGCAACGAGTAAAACATCAAGTGTAACATTAGGCATGGAAGAAGAACCAAGATGGGTGCATTTAATTCAAGCAAAGGAAGATGAGGACATTTTGGCGAACCATACGGCCGCATAGGCTTAACATGCATATGGTTCTTTCAAAACTCACAACCAACCCGAGAAGAAAGTATGCATACCATGTGGCCACACCTAAGTGTGCTATGCGGCCGCATAGTTCAGGAATTTGGACACGAGTTTTAGTCGTTTATTTTATTAATTTTTAGATTATTTTCGATTTGTTTAGGCTTTTTATGATTTCCCTATATATAGGGCCTATTTCTTTTCATTGTAAAAACAACACATTATTGATAGATTAAATCAAAGAAAGTTTTTTTTTTCGTTGAACTCAATTTCGAACTTATCAAGGATTTCGTCTTTGTGAAGTTCAATAATTTCATAGCAATGTTCATAATTTTTGTGATTAAGGGACCAAGTTCCTTTATAACTTAGGTTTCTTGGTTCAATAAATTATTAGGTCATGCGTCAAATTGGGATTTTAGCTTTCTTAGGCTTATGATTCAATTTTTTCTGGGTTTTGGAGAATTGCTATTGTTACATGGGGTTCACATCATAATAAGAGAGAGAGAGAGTCTCAGGGACAAAAGACTTTCAAAAGTGTGCCTTTTTTTCTATTTTTTTCAAAAGATAATGAAATAAAGAGGGCTTTAGTGGAAAACCCACCTTTGATATTGTTGGTTTGTAAGGAATCATTCCTTAATTTCGAAGAAAATAACATTCCTAGTTTGGCTATTTTTTACTGCAGGAATTTGAAGATTTGTTCCCTGAGGACATGGCTTGTGGGTTACCATCCATTCGAGGCATTGAATATTATATTAGCTTTATACTTGGAACTGTTATTCAAAATCGGCTAGCTCATAGAACTAATCTCGAGAAGACAAAGGAGTTTCAAAGGCAAGAGGAGGATTGATGAGTAAAGGCATGTGAGGGAAAGCATGAGTCCATGTGTTTTGATTTTGCTTCTTGCACCTAAAATGGATGGGAGTTGGAAAATCTTATGTTGGTTTTGGAGCTACTATTGCTACGTGAATTCACATCAGTTGATATAGGAGTTTTGGCTCTAAAATCAAGATGCCTTGATCTGTCCAAATTTTTTTCTAATTCCCAACTTCTTCGTTGAGTATTCATCTCCTTGAGTTTTACATCAACGCAAATAACAAGAACATTCAAGAATTGTTCTGTGTAATTAATTTTTTTTGCACCAATACAATTTTTTAAAATTTTTTTTTTATTGCCTTCGTTGATTTTTGCATATATAGGTGTCAGAAAAAATTCTGGCAAAAAGAAAAAGAAAATTTCAAGCAAAAAATAGGCGTCTTCGATTTCAAAAAACACTTTCCTGTATTTTCTTGAAGTACATTTTCTTTCAAGAGACTTATGCAAAAAATTGTTAGTACTTGAAGCACATAGTGGGAGTTCAATGGGATGTTTTGGCATTAAGACCTTAGAGATACTGCATGAACATTTTTTTTTGGCTTAAAATGAAAATAAATGTTAATCGCATTTGTAGTAAATGCATTGTATTTGTCCCCCTATTGGCATGGTGCTTCCCTATGGGGGACACATGTCCTCCCCTAGAAATATAGGGCCTATTGGGCCTTGTTTCCAGGGAAAGCTCAAAACCAACTCGTGAAGAAAAGAAGGCCTACCATGCTACTGCACGAAAGTCCTTGTTTGAGTACAATTTTTTTTTTTTTGAAAATTCGATTTTTTAAAACTTAATTTCAACCACACATTCTTCAATAAAATAATATTATACTTTTATTGAAAACAATTTTGTAATTTTATCCACACATTATCCAAAAATCACTATTAAAAAAATGCATTTTTCCTCTAAAAATGTGGTACAAACTAGGGCTAAGTGTGCTATGCAGCAGCATGCATTTTCCGGTTGTTTAATTTAGTTAGATATCTTCTATTTTGGCAACTTTTAGATTATTTTCGATTTGTTTTGGCTTCTATGAGTTCTTTATATATATGGCTTATTCTTTTCATTGTAAAATAACACATTATTGAGAAGCTAGGTTGCTTTTTTCTTGTTCTTCATTGAACTCAATTTCGAACTTATCAAAGATTTCATTTTTGTGGCTTTCAACAACTTCATAGCAAGGTTCATAAATTTTGTGATTAGGGGTCCAAGTTCCTTCATAACTTTGGTTTTTTGGTTCAATAAATTATTGGGTCAAACTTCAAATTGGGATTTTAGTTTTCTAGGGATTGTGATCTAATCTTGTGTAGGTTTGGAAGCTACTATTACTACATGAGTTCACATCAAGATAAAAGAAAGATCTTCAAAGAGAAAAGATTTTCAAAAGTGTGCATTTTTTGCAATAGAGAATGAAATAATGAGGGTTTAATGGAAAGCCTACCTTTGATATTGTTGGTTCATAATGAATCATTCCTTAATTTGAAGAAACTGACTAATATCACCTTAGTTTGGCTATTTCTTTATTGCAGAAACTTGAAGACTTTTTCCCTAAGGACATGCTTAGTGGGCTAACACCCATTTGAGACATTGAATGTCATAGACTTGGAGCTATCATTCCAAACCGCCCAGCTTATAGAACTAATCCTGATGAGATAAAGGAGCTTTAAAGGTAAGTGGAGGAATGGATGAGCCAAAGCTATGGGAAAGCACGAGTCCATGTGTCAGTCATAATACTTGTACCTAAAAATGATAGGATGTGGAGAAGGAGCATTTATTGCAAGGTGTTCACCAATATAATTGCAATGTGTTCACCATTAGACAAAGACTACTGAGGATACATATGTTTATTGTCGAAGGACCGATGACAAGATCACTAGAAAAGCCACGGGATTACTTATTGAAGATATGGGCCAAGATTTTGAGTGCTATGAGAAATATACAAAGTTTCAAGATGGCCATAATTAAAGAATCAACCTTAGTGCACTTAATTCAAGCTAAGTTAGAAGAAATGAAGCCTAGACTATAGCCGGTAAACTGTGGGTACATAGCAAAGTAGGTCATATGTGCACGGATGGGAAGTTTCAACTAGTAGGAAAATCAATTAAACGATCTGCGCACTTGCAGTACCAAATTCTGAATGTGTTTTAATTTTTCTTTTTTTTTTTTTGTTTAGAACAATATTTTTTTTTTCTAATGTTTGATGAGTTATTAAGGTTTCTTTGTAATCGCTTATACATGGTTTCATTCTTTCATTGTAAATTAATTCATTATTGAGAGATTAAATCAAAGCAAGTTGCTTTCTTCTTCTTCCTCATTGAACTGAATTTCACATTTATCAAGGATTTTATCTTTATGGCATTCATCAATTTAATAGCGAGGTTCGTAATTTTTGTGATTAAGGGTCAAGTTCTTTTTTAACTTTGGTTCCTTGACTCAATAAATTATAGGGTCAAACTTCAAACCGAGATTTTAACTTTCTTGGTGTCATGATTCAATCTTGTAATGAAACCAAAGCTACTATTGCTATGTGAGTTCACTTCAATTGGTATAAGAGCTTTGGCTCTAAAATCAAAGTTATATCTTTATCTTTCTAGGTTCACTCAATAATAGTTTCTCAATTTTGCTTGCCTTTGTTGACTTTTCGGCATATTTAGGTGTCGAGAAAAAAAGGAAAATTCTAGATTCCAACAGAGAGAGAGAGAGAGAGAGGGAGAGAGAAAATTAAAAGCAAAAAAAGAGGCTTATTAATTTCAAGAAACACTTTCTTGAAAATTTTAGCAACGTAATTTCTTTGAAGAGGCCTATTCGTGAATTGTTAGTACGCATGGGAGTTTAATAGGAATTTTGGCATTAACAAGACCTTCAAGATGCTGCATGAACATTTTTGTTGTCTTAATATGAAAATAGATGTTAATTGCATTTTTAGTAGATGCATTGTATATAAAATGGCTAAGTCTAAATTTTAACCAGAAGGTTTGTCACCTATTCTAGTGAAACTTGGGTTGATGTACCTATGGACTTTGTGTAGAGACTGCCTACAGCTAAAAAGGGCAGAGATTCCATATTTGTGGTAGTGGATAGTTTAGTAAGATGACATACTTCATAACTTGTTATAAAATAGATGATGCTCGGAACATTGTGACTTATTCTTTAAGTAAATAGTGATACCTAGGAGTTTTTGGAGTATGTTGGTAGCCAAACTATTATTACTTACAAATAGATGGACTAACTGAGCTAGTTAATAGGAAATAGACCAAACTTTTGAACACTATAATCAATAAGAACTTGAAAAGTTGGTAGAATTGCTTGGATTAAGAGAGGTTGCATATAAAGGGCCACACATTCTACTATTTTTGCTCTTTTTGATGTTGTATATGGCTTTAATCTACTGGCTCCTTTGAATTTAATTTCTTTACCTATTGATGAAAGTCCACGCTCAACGGTAAGAAGAAGGTTGAATTGGTGAGATTAATCCATGAGAAAGTTTGACTTCAAATTGTGAAGACGAATGAACACTATGCTTCTCAAGCTAATAACTTCGTATTGCATTTGAACCAGGTGAATGGGTTTGGGTAGATATGAGAAAAGAGCATTTTTCGGCTCAAAGGAGGTCAAAATTGCAATTGAGGGTAGATGAATCATTTTAAATGCTTGAAAAGATTGATGATAATGCCTATAGATTAGATCTTTCAAGTGAGTATAATATTTCTGCTACTTCCAATGTTTCTGATCTGTGATCTTTTGATGTAGGTGGAGATTCAAGTACGAATCATTTTGAAGATTGAGCGAATGATGAGAACCAAGGAATGAAGGCTAGTAAGGATCCTTTGCTTGTAGAAAAAGGACCTAATGAGATTGCAAGCAAAGAAGATCAAGGGAGCCATGGGATTATGTGTCCAAGTTATGTGGGCCAAGAATTCTAGTGCAACTAGAAATATACAAAGTTCAAGATGGCAATGAAAGAACAATCGACCTTAGTGCACTTAATTCAAACAAAGTTAGAAGTAGCGGAGCATGAAGTGTAGCTAGAAAGCGGCACAAGTGCTCAATAAGGTGAAACTTCAACCCATAGCAAAATCAATTGAACAGCGCCCAAGAGAGAAAACATAGTGCGCACGCTCACTACAAATATCTGAAGGTGATTTAATAATTCTTTTTTCATTTAGAACTCTATTTGTTTGATAATTTCTTGATATTTTATGGATTATTTAGGGTTTCTTTGTTATTGTCTATTCTTTCATTGTAAAAAATCAATATTTTGAGAGAATTAATAAAGTGAGATTTGCTTTCTACTTGTTCTTAATTAAACTCAATTAGAGCTTATCAAAGATTCACACTCGTGGTGTTCGTGACTTTTGTTTTTGGTAATTATGGGGTCAAGGTTCATCAATAAGTTTGGTTATTTCATTCAATAAATAGTTCAAGCTTCAAACTCTGATTTAGTTTTCTTGGGCTTCGTTCTAATCTTATATGAGTTTGGAGTTTCATTACTACTTGGGTTCACATTACCAAAAAGTTCCAGCTATGAAAATGAAGCGGAAATATATAATAAACTAACTCTAGAAATAAAAAACAACAAATAATAAGTGAATTGAAAACTACACAATTCGATTGTGAATGATAAATTTTTTGCAAAAATATTCAATCGGACTGAGATTATGCATTTAAATACTAATGGTGGGAATAAAATAGTTGAGAAATTAAAATAACAAATAAATTTACAAAATCATGTAAAGGCGTCATAGTCATTTTCCACATGTATGTGCACTTCGCTTCTCAAAATATCATCTTCCATTGCATTTCTTCACCTGATATTGGAGGGAAGTGATGAGTATGTTTATACTCTTATTTTTTTTATTAAAAAATCTTATTATATTTGTAAATCAGAGTGAGTACTTTCTATTTAAGATAGCGTATATATTATTATTTCAGGTAAAACCCAAACTTAAACTTGGAGGCATTTGGAGAGAGAGAGAGAGAGAGAGAGAGAGAGAGAGAGAGAGAGAGAGAAAATTAGCCTGATTGGAGTTTAATGGTAGCAAATGAAGGCTAACCAGTTGTACAGAATTAATAAGAAGCATTAAGGGAGCATTCAAAGGGAGGTAGCTAGTTTTGGAATAGAAATTCAGCTTATCAAAAGTTTGGAGACTAAATTTTACATCTTTGAAACTTGTGAAAGACCAATTTCTAATGATTACGGAGATTAAGGACTAGCACGGCAACATTTCAAAGTATTGGGACTAATATCAAACATTAGAACCAAAAAATGACAAAAATATAAAGTATATGGACAAAATTGAAATAAGCTTGAAGGATTAGGGTTGATCTCAATGTGTAAACATAATTTTCGTGTGGAAAGTTCCACAAGAGTCTTGTTAGGTGCAAATTATACAGCAAGCGCACGATATCATGTTTTGTAGTGTAACGATGAGTTAGAATGTCAAACCAACAGGGATTGAAAATAAAAAAATATACTCAGTACTATAACGAAAATAGCCCTTACTTTATTTGGATGATCAAATTACTAAATCTAAGGTGTAAGAGTGACTAATCAATGACTGACTGCAAGTCTGTAGGGATTAAAACAATTTGAGACAATCTTAGTGTTTTTGATTTCACTTAACAACCAAATATGTTTCTTAGTTCTCTAACTATCTCCAATTGTTTTCCAAGTTTTTTTTTATCAAGAAATATATTTCTAAATATTCCTAAATTCCATGTCCAATATCTCCATTTCAAATCAAAACCTAGGAATTCATAAGTTCTGTGGTTCTTTATGGAAGTACTTAAAATGATTTATACTTTCCTTTGAAACCTATTAAACCCAGGTTATGTTATTCTATGATTACATTCCAAATTACCTCCCTCTTGTACCAAATCTTAAAAATTACATCATTTAATTCAAAGCATTAATAAAATAAATAATTATTGAAAATCAAAACATAATCTCAAATTTAGATAACATCAATCCCTAGATGAATAAACTAGTTCATGGAGGAAAAATATGGAAAATTCATAATCATGATCACTAGCATAAACAAGAAAGAGAGAAAAAAATATGTTAGAGTTTGTATCAATCTTCTTTTTTGATGTCTTGAATCGTCTTGTCGAAATGTGCCGAAAAGTCCCTTCAAAAGTTGTATTTCTCATCCCTTTTAACGTCTCTCCCAAGTTAGGATTTTTTTAAACTTTTTTTTGGATCAAGATTTACTTAATTTTCGTAGCACAATGCCTAAGTTTTCTTAGGGTTGAGGAAAACTTCCGAACTGTACTGGACCAGAATTGAATTGAACCTAACAATTCTTCTTAAATAACCAAATAGGTGAATCGAGAACTAATGGTTTCAGTTCGATTTTCAATTCTAGATAAAGAATCGAAGAACCGAATAAGAACCAAATCTCCCTAATTTTTTAATTTATTTATTATAAATGAGATAATTTTTTTTAATTCTTGAAAATAAATTGCTAACTAATTAAGGTCAAACCCAAAAATATGATTCTCCTATTTCTAATTTCCAGTCCAAGTGCAACTTAATCAAATTGATCGAAGTTTTACCCAAATCTGTTATTCTTCCACAGTGCCATTTCCACCGATCGGGAGAAATCGAATTGAAGCTCGACTGCGCCTATCTTAATTATTGTGAGCTCGTTACTTATTAGACTACGTTGTCTTATAAGAGATAAGATTGAACATGTCATTAATTGAATTAATGTAACTTTGTATATATTAAAATTTTAATTAAAATACAAAACCGAGAACCAATGGAACTGAACTGAACCGAACTTGAACGGTTCTATAATTAAATTTGAATCTGAGGATTACATTTACTAAATACCCCGAAAATTTTAGGACCGATTTAGAACCAAACCGAACTAGACCATCTCTAGCCTTAGGAGCTATAGTATCGCTTAGGTACACTATCTGTGTAATTGGCCAGCGCCTATTTGCTACACTTTTGTTTTGCTTTCTGCCTAGGTACCACTTAGGCATTCTATTCTATACCTTATTTTGTATTTGTTTTTACATGGATATGCATTGAGGTGTCCAAGTTCTAAAATTCTTTTCCATTTTCAGCATTACTAGTGTCTAGGCTCTTGAATGATAGCTCCTAGGGGTTACATTATTTTCTCACTTTATTCATTTTTCCAACTTAACCTCTTTCTTTGCTCCTATAGTATATTTCCAAGTCCTTGCATTCCTCGGAATATCATCATTACTCTTTGCTTCCTTCAAACTCCAACATCCTCACCTTAACTACAACATGAAAGCAGAGATCAAAACAATCTAAAACTCATAAGATTAAAAAGAATATCATGTTTATAGAATTATATAATGAGTGAAATATCACGTTTTATGAGAGTCTTCCACGAATTTCCATATTCTTCAGAATCAAGATAGAAATTGAATTACTTTTATTTTTCATTATCGAGTGTTTGCATTTTTCTTCAAACACTGGAAACACTTAAAACATGTTTTGAATTTTATATTATATATCTAATCATACCTTTTAAATGCATTTTCATTGACATCCATGGGGTTTTTGTTTTAGTTTTCCATTTTGAGGGTTTGTTTTAAGATTGTTAAAAATGCATTGGTTTGTCATTTAAAAACAAAAAACACTAGAAAATATTTTGATAGTTTTTTAATTAACGTTTTATTCTTCAGTAAAAATAGGAAAATTTATTGTCAAGTTATAGATTTAATTTAGCGAAGCTTACAATATTTTTTCTCACTACAAAAAGTAAAATAAAAAAAAAATAAATAGAATACCAAATCTAGGAAATAAAAATAAAAATTATAGATGTGGTTTGAGAATATTTTTTACTTGTGTATTTTAATATTTTTCTTAAACTAATATATAAAAAATCATTAAGAGCTTGTACTATTTTTTATTTTTTTTATAATATTATTCTTTCAGAGTTTTAATTTTTAATTTTTAATTTTTAGATATTATTTGCTGAATATGTTTATTTTTTTTCGTTCTTATCAATTTTATTTATTTTTTATCCTCATTGAACTTAATTTCAAACTTATCAAGGATTTCATTGTTGCAGCGTTGAACAAATTCATAGCAAGGTTCATAGTTTCGTTGCTTAAACAATCAAGTTCCGTATAACTTTGGTTACTCAATTCAATAGATTATTGAGTCGAGCTTCAAATTGGGTGTTTAGCTTTCTTGAGGTTATGATTCAATCTTGTGTGGGTTTCGGAGCTACTATTGCTACATGTGTTCATATTAATTGGTATCAAAGTTTTTGGCTCTAAAATCAAGCTTACATCTTTATCGTTCTGCATTTTTTTTTCTAATTCCCATCTTCTTCATTGAGTCGCCATCATTTTCTTGAGTGCTCACCATCTTCTTGAGTCTTATATATCGACAGATATATAAAAAACATTCGATAATTGTTTTGTGCATTAAATTTAGTGCACCGATACAATTTTTTTTCTATTTTCTTGGATTTATAATTTTGTCGCATATATGTCAATAGAAAAACGAAAATTCTCGAAAAAATAATCCAGCAAAAATGAGAAGAGATTTCAAAACAAAAAAGAGGCTTGTTCAATTTCAAGAAACACTTTCTGGAAAATTCTTGAAGTGCAACTTCTTTCAAGAAATTAATTCAATACCTAAATCATCCATTGGTATCAGTTTTGTTGTGAAAAGGGCATAAATTGATTTCAAGAACCACTTTCTTGAAATTCTTGGTTTTGTTTTCATTCAATTCCTTTCTTGCGTCCTTTTCTGGACTCATTATCCATCTTTAGTAAGTTCTTGATTTTTACTTGATAAGGGATTTTTTTTTATTGAGTTCAATTAGTATCTTAGAGAACTTGAAAGAAAGCATTGAGAGGGAAAATGTCGGAGTTATTAGATTATTAGAGGGCAAAAGCCAAATTTCAATGAAACATGAGTGCAATACGTGAGGCATACAATTCTAGTTATTAGGATGTCTGATAAAGAATAATCAATATCTAGAGAGGGAGACAATCAATTCTTTATGACAAGAGTCATGCAACAACAATTTGAACAGATGAATGTGATTTTTGCAGAAATTAGAGATTGAATGGATCTACACGAGACGGTAATAGCTAACTTACAAATGGAGCAACATAGAGGAATTCCTAATGTTAGGTGGCAAGGTAGTAATGAGGATGATCAAATATTGGATGCTTCATGTAGGATGAGGAATAAAGAAAAAAGATGTGGAAGTGGCCAAGAGAAGATCCTAGAGACTTTTGCGGAGATATGGTTGATCAGAATTTGGCTAGCATTAAGATGAAAATTCCTTCATTCCAATGTAGAAATGATTTGGAGGTGTAATCAGAGTAGGAAAAGAAGTTGGAGTTGATCTTTGATTGTACAACTATTCAAAGGAGAAAAAGGTAAAACAGGCGGTGATAGAGTTTACTGATGCCCATGTCAACAACGAGGTATGTATTATTATTGATGGCGGGAGTTATACCAATATTGCTAGTACTACACTTGTAGAGAAATTGGGTCAGACTATGTTGAAACATTCTAGACCCTATGTTGCAGTGGTTGAATGAATGTGGAGAGTTTAAGTTTAATAAGCAAGTCTTGGTGAGCTTCACAATTGGGAAGAATAGCGATGAGGTGATGTTTAGCGTGGTTCCTATGCATGTTGGACTTATCTTTTTGGGGGTGGCTATGATAATATGATAGGAAAGTGGAACACTATGGGTACAAAAATAGGTCCAAACTTTGTCAAAGATGGGAAATTTGTTACTCTTGTTTCATTAACACAACTATTGGGATCAATTAAAATTGAGATGTGAGAAAAAGAGGAAAAACAAAGAGAGGCAAAAAGGAGAGTGACACTGATATTTCAAAGAAGCGAGAAAATAGTGAGGTGGCTGAAAATAAAGAGAAAAGATTGGAGCCACAAGAGAGAAAAGAAAGAGAGTCTTCAGCGAGAAAAGAAAAGTAAAAAATGAGTTTCTTTGCAAAAGAGAGTGAAATAAAGAGGGCTCTACTGGAAAACCAACCATTGATATTGTTGGTTTATCCAGCTCAATTTTGTGGAAACGAACCAACATCTCCACAGTTTGGATATTTGCTTAATGAAGGAATTTGGAGGCCGATTTCCTAAAGACATGCCTAGTACCATCCATTCGAGGCATTGAGCATCGGATTGATTTTATATCTGGAGCTATTATTCAACTAGTCAGCTTATAGGAGTAATCTCGAGGAGACAAAGTAGCTTCGAAGGCAAGTAGAGGAATTGATGGGCAAAGAGTATGTGAGGGAAAGTATGGGTCCATGTGACATATCAGTGCCACTTGTACCTAAAAAGAATAGGACTTGGAGAATTTATGTTGACTACAACAATCAACAATATTACGGTAAAGTATCGTCATCAGATAGGTTAGATGATATGCTTGGTGAACTCCAAGAATTATGTATGTATTTAGCAATATAGAGTTTAAAAGTAGATATTATCGAAATAGGATGAAGAAGCCCCGATGAATAAAAACTTCTTTAAAGACTATTTATGCATTGTATGAGTGGTTAATCATGCCATTTGGAATTATTAATGTACCTAGCACTTTCAAGAGGTTAATTAACCATGTTTTGTGTGCATAGGTAAATTCGTAGTAGTTTACTTTGATTACATTCTAGTGTATAGTAAGAGCTTAGATGAGCATATCTCTTGAGGTGTGTGGTTGTTCTCTTGAAACAAATCCTAACTTTAAAAAGTGTACATTTTGTAAGGAAAAACATTATTTTTCTTGGTTATGTAGGAAAGGATATTGAAGTAGATGAGAAAAAATTAAAGCCATCATGGATTGGCCAACTCCTAAAAGCATAACTAAGGTATCTTAGCTTTCATGGGTTTAGCCAGCTTCTATAGGAACCTTTTTAAAAAAATTTAGCACATTTGCCGCACCACACACTGATATTGTGAAAAGAGAACAGGATTCCATTGGGGACATTGAGCAATAACATCAAATTACTTAGGGATTGGTTGTGTTCTTGTACCTGTTTTAGCACTAACTATCTTTAACAGAACTTTTGAGATTAAATGTGATGCCTTAGGTATTGAAATTGAGCTATTTTATGCAGGATAGTAGACCAATAGTTTGTTTAAGTGAAAAGGTAAGTGGGGGAGCTATGAATTATCCTACATGTGACGAAGAGCTTTATACACTCGTTCGAGCTAGGAGACATGACAGCACTACCTATGGCCTAAGGAACTTGTAATCCACCCCAATCATGAGTCATTAAAACATCAAAAGGGCCAAGGTAAATTAAACAAGTTACATGCGAGGTAGATTCCTATGTCATTCTGTACAAAGAAGCTAAAAAAAACATAGTAATTGATGCATTATCAAGAAGGTACGTACTCTTACATCTTTAAGTGCAAAGACGCTTGGGTTTGAATATGCTAAGGGCATGTATGCTGATGATCTGGATTTTTCAAACATATTCTATGCCTAAATTTTTATTGCTTGAAAAAAGATGTTAATCGCATATGTAATATACGCATTACATGTAAAAAGGAAATGTTTAAAGTTTTATCACAAGGTTTGTATACACCATTACCTGTTCCTAGTGAGTCTCGACATCTGACTTTTTCTTTAAGGAAGTAGTGCGACTCCATGAGATATCTAGGAGTATTGTGTGTTATAGAAATTTTAAGTTCCTTGATGAATTTGGAGGAATTTGTGCGATAAGTTGGGAAAGAAACTATCATTTTCTACTATGAGTTACCAACAAAGAGATTGACAAATCCAATAGTTTGCATATATTATGGCCACACAATCTACTACTTATACACCTTTTGAAATTGCATATAGTTTATTTCCATTAACTTCTTTGGATTTAATTACTTTACTTGTTGATGAAAGAGGTAGTCTAGGTGGTAAGAATAAGGCTCAATTGGTATGATCAATCCATGAGAAAGTGTATTGCCAAATTGAGAAGAATGAGCATTATGCTTCTCATGCTAATAAAGAATGGAGGCGTGTTACATTGAACCAGGTGATTGGGTTTGGGCACATATGAAAAAAAAGAGCATTTTTATATGTTAGGCAATTTGTTGTCAAACGACCTCCCGGGCGATGATGTAACCTCGGTTTTTGATTAGTACATCGACACAATTATCGAGACAACACAATCCACTTTTTTATGGACCGTTCGAAGCAACCTATTTTAAATAGTGTTACTCACAGTTCGCCTCATTTCCTTGGAAGGCTATATTATTATTTTTGAAGCCCACTTAATTGAGTTGAGCCTTGTTTTGGTCCACCACTTAACCCTAACCTAACTTACCTATTTTGGACATTTACTTGGCATATAATCCCTTTCTTCCTCTCGGCCTCCATGGTGTGCCAATTTCCTTTCTCTTTGCGAGACTTCCTTCTCGGCACCTTGTTTTACTTCACTGTGACCTTTGTGGTTAATCTTTGTGGGCACATCATTGGACTTCACCTTCCCCAACCTATAGCAACCAGAAGTGGGGTGGCGGTAGTGGTGGTTTTGGAGTTGTCTCAACCTTGGTAGTGTCGATGTTTTGGTAAACTGAGCCTGGTTTTGTACTTGGCGGTGGTGGAAATCAACCCTACATTATCCTCTAAGGAGGTCAAAATTACAACCAAGAGGAGATGAATCATTCTAAGTACTTGAAAAGATCAATGACAATGCCTAAAAATTGGACATTCCAGGTGAGTAAAACATTTGTGCTACTTCCAATGTAGATATCTTTCTCTGTTTGATACAGGTGAAGATTCAAGGATGAATCGTCTTTAAGAGGGAAAGAATGAAGAAAACCATAGGACAAAGGCTAACAAGGATCTATTGATTGTGGAAGATAACCAATGACGAGAGCACGAGCAAAGAAGATCAAGGAAGCCGCTTGATTACTTGTTCAAGCAACATGGAATGAGACTTCAATTGCATCAAGCAAAAGATCAAATTTCATGTTGGGCATGAAGAAGAGTCAAGATTAGTGAAATTGATTCAGGCCAAGGAAGAAGAGTTTCCAGCGAACAATGCACATGTGAACATCCAAAGTTTTCAATCCGAGAAGAAATTCAATCTTCCTTGCGACCACACCAAAATACACTGTTGCATAGTGCAAAACTCCGGACTCATTTTTTCAGTTGTTTAATGTTGGCAAAAATCTTTTATTTTGATAACTTTTTGATTAAGGGGTCAAGTTCTATATAGCTTTAGTTCCTTGATTCTATAAATTATTGGGTCCAACTTCAAACTAGAATTTTAGCTTTTTAGGGATTGTGATTCAATCTTGTGTGGGTTTCGGAGAATGTAATATCAAGTGAGGGCATATTAGCTGATCCAAGTATAGTCCTATCCTTTCGATTCCATATGGTGCTGAAGGCTTTATGGTTTATAGTGTCGCTTCTAAAAATGGTCTAGGTTGTGTATTAATACAAAATGGTAAAGTTATTGTATGTGCATTTAGGCAACTTAACGAATATGAAAAGAATTATCCTATACATGACTTGGAGCTTGTCACAATTACTTTTGCACTTAAAATATGAGGCATTATTTATGTGGGGTACAGTGCGAGATTTACACCAATCATAAAATTTTGAAATATTTATTCACATAAAGGAGTTGAATATGAGACAAAGTAGGTGGCTAGAGTTGGTAAAAGATTATGATTGTGTTATCAATTGTCACCCTTATAAGGCTAACTTTGTAGCTGATGCATTGAGTAGAAAATCGATATCTTGGTTTGCAACTATAATTGTGACTCAAAAATTATATTTGGTAGACTTATAGAAAATGGATATTATTGAACTTGTATCGCACGGATCTATGAAGGAAAAACTTCCAGCATGGATACTGTAGTCAACTTTATGGAATAAAGTCCAACAAAGGCAACAGGAAGATGATTATTGTTCCAAGGTCATTGATATGCATGCTGGAAAAGTTTCAGAATTTCATATATCGAATAATGCTATCTTACAGTTTACAGAACGATTGTATGTGCCTGATAAAGAAAATATCCGAAGTATCATTCAATTTGAATCACACACAACCCCATATTCTATTCATTTGGGAGCTACTAGAATTTTTAACATGTCAACAGATAAAGGCAGAACATCAAAGGCTAATGGGAACCTTACGACCGTTACCTATCCCAAAATGGAAGTCAGAAAGAATCACAATGGATTTTGTGGTGAAATTATCGAAAACAACTAAAGGATACGATAGTATTTGGGTTATTGTGGATAGGTTGACTAAATCAACTCACTTCATCCTAGTTTGTTCCACTTATTCCATGGACCGATATGCACAGCTTTACAAGAAATAGTTAGACTTCATGGTGTACTGCTTTCTATTGTTTTTGATAGAGATTCTAAGTTCTTATCTCTCTTTTGGAAAAGCTTATATTAAGGCTTTGGGAGCACATTTATCTTTTAGCACAGCACAAAAAATCAGGAAGAACAATACAAATAACGAAAGATACGTTGAGCGCTTGTGTATTGGATTTCCAGGGCTCGTGGTGGAATTTGCATACAAAAACAGTTATCAAGCTATTATTGGAATGGCTCCCCTTATGAAGCATTATGTGGTAGAAAAATGTAGATCTTCAATTTATTGGGATGAGATTGGAGAAATGAAATTTTTAGGCCCAAATACGGTTCGTGAATTAGTTGAAGTTGTGCCACTAAGGCTGTAAACTACTCAAAATCGACCAAAAAATTATGCAGACCAAAGAAGTAGAGTT
>NC_036258.1:10149418-10154747 GCF_002742605.1 Olea europaea var. sylvestris | reverse complement strand
TGCATGAAAAACAACTTATCACTTGTTTAAAAAAGGGCAGAAAACGTGAGGGAAGAAAGGACCAGCCTAGCATTTCTCAATTCGTTTTCAACCAAGATTTCTTCAAGTTTTATTGTAAGATACTTTCTATGCTTAGGTGGTATGATTTCACGGTAATATTTATGCTTAAGCTATGCATGAAAAAACATAATATGAATGTGGTGGACAAGTCCACAAAGTTAGATATCTATTTATGCCTTAGGACAAGTCCGAATGGTACCGGCAAGCCGGAATGTGCAAGTATGTGTTTGATTACATTCTTTTGTGTAGTATTAACACGATAAAATCCCAGCATGGTATCTTACTGAGTATTCTTTATACTCATAGTGTTCTATACTAAATTCTCAGATTCATAATTGTGGAGTTGGTGGAAGTCAGTCGGCAAAATCAATGATGGATCAAGGACAAAATTATTTTACATCGAAGTTTCTGTTTTGTATGTTTTGTTTGACTGCTTTCCATAGGTTTTGCTTTTGTTATTATATAAAAACATGTATAAGACATGATGTAATATGATACTAGAAGAAAATTATGTAATTATATCTATCATGTTATATTAACAGACGTTTTTTTGTTTTTACTTTCCCTTGCAAATGATAAAAAGGCAGAAACGGGACAGTTTTTGGGTCAACTTCAACACGTTATTTTTGACTCCATGAACGTCCATTTGAGACTCTGAAAATATTACTGCATTCCTCATTGAGTTGTCTTAATATGGGCATAAGAATCACTCAATTTGGATATCTGCAGCTTGAGATATGAATTTTTAAACGTTGAAGGGTCAAATCTGAAATTTCTGTGCAATGCCTCACTATTTTCAGTAAAACGCCCATATTATATGATCTTGGAAATTCTTTATATTTTAACCTAGAAAACTAGAAAATATCTTTCTAATGTCGTAAATTTGATAGAAAACGGAGTTGGGATGAATTTTATAAAAATAGTCGAACTGCTGCCCCAACTAATCATGGCAGTGTAGAGTCCGTATATGTAAAGTATAATTTCTTGTCGACATGCGCTTCTGCGGGCCATTAAAATTTATGAGAGACATTTTACCAAGTTGAAAATAAGTTTCTAACATGTAATACTTCTATTTAAAAGTATTTACATGTACCAAAAGCAGAAGCTATTATGTTTAGTACCTGACACTCGAAACTTAAGTTTGGGGTGTCACACATCATATTGATTAATAATTTAATCTTACTCACTGATACTTCAAAGAACTTCAAGTTGGTAATCAAAGTTCTTTACCCATTCAAGATTAAGGTATTACATACTAGTCAATTGAAATTAAATTTATGTGGTCAATCCAATAAATTAATTTCATCCATGAATAAAATTCAACCTCTAATTAATATAGATAATTTATTAAATAATAAACTAATAAACCTGGAAAATCTTATCTTGATAAGCCTAATGGTAGTTTACGATATTGGAGTTTCTTGTTTGAGATTGAAGCATTTCCTCACATTTGATGTATGTTGGATGCCACAATATGTAATTGTATTTATTACTATGATGTTCCTGAATTTGATGACCATTCTGATAAAATTTCAATTAGATAATTACACCTGCATTAGTTTTGAAACACTATTACTTAATCTTTTGAACTTAGATGTTTGCTCAATTTTTTTTCTGTGGCTTATTTTATTATGAATCCAGCTATTCAAATATTCCCTAGATAAATAAACTTCAACTCCCTTGCATCTATCCCCAAACTCTAAAAATAATTCATTAAAATTCTATTCGGCAAGCTTCTTTGCTTATTGTTTTGGGGTGAAGCAATTGTTGATTTCCCTTGAACTTAGGGAGAAGATTATTGATATTGTTATTAGTGAATTGAAGAAACTAGACATTGTTTTGAAACCTTTCTCACATTAAATTCTTTGTTGGTTCTTTTCATATGAGTTAAATCTAACTCTATTTCAGCATTCTACCTAAGTTTCTAGGTAATATGTTGTTAGAAAAGTTCGTATTGTCTTATTTTGAAAAGTTCAGTTACTTGAATAAATTTTTCATACATGCTAGAGAGATGGTCTTGTCCTTTATGTGCAGCTTATTGTCCCCCTACTGATCATCGGTCATAATTATCCTATATTAATTAAGCCTAGTGTTTTTATTCAGAAAGTTCTTCCTTCTTAACGATCAAGTGAAACCATCGTTAATACTCAGAAGTTANACAAAATAAAATCCAAGTCAGATTCCCCAACCTATTAGGAACAGAGATATCAAGTTTTTTAGATGCTTGGGTTTGGGGTACGTAGCATTTCAATGGCTTGACAAAAGGACAATGATCTTGTGTGACAATGGGACAGTGGTGAGTGTTTGTGATAATGATAAGATGAGATGCTAGTGATGGTAGAGTACCTGTGATAGGCGAAGCACTTGTTACAATGCGTACACAAATTAAGATGGATGGTACCGAACAGCAAAGAGAGAATATCTTTCATAATACATGCTTTATCAACAACAAAGTATCAATATGATTATAGATAGAGAGAGTTGTACCAATGTTGCTAGTACTACCTTTTAGAGAAATTGCTGTAGCTGTTTAATGAATGTGGAGATGTCACCCCCGGGCATAACCCAGTGGTGCAAAGGAAAGGAGTGAGGTAGTCTCAACCTTACTGACAGCCAGGTTTGATTCCTGATATATAGAATTGGACTCTTTGTAGGCACCAGTGTACAAGCAAACTCTTGTTTCCTGACCCCCTAGGACACATTCCACGATTTACCTCCTTCATGATGCTCCAGGGGCAGGACAGTGAGGGCCCACAAAGTTGGGGTTCAACCTTTTTTTTATTTATTATTATTATTTTTTTATGTGGAGATGTCGGGGTTAATAAACAAGTCTTGGTGAGCTTTACTATTGGGAAGTAGAGTGATGAGGTCATGTGCGATGTGGTACCTATGCATGCTATCAAATGTTGTTGGGCCATTGAAGTATGGTTGGAAGATATCCATGATGAGTATAAAAATAGATACTTTGTAAGAGATGGAAAATTAATTACTCTTGTTTCATTATCACCAAAACAGGTCTATGAAGATCAATATAAATTAAAAGATGAGGAAGAGAAGAAAAAGAAAGAGAACGAAGATGGTGAGGTGGCTAAATATAGCGAGAAAATAGTGGAGCGACTAAAGAGAAAAGAAAGAGAGTCTTCAAAATGAAAAGAAATATAAAAAGTGATTTTTTTTACTTTTTATTTATTTATTTATTCTGCAAAAGAGATGAAATAAAGAGGACTTTATTGGAAAATTAACTTTTGATAGTGTTGGTTATGAGAACCATTCCTTAATCTTGAGGAAACTAACCAACACATCCCTAGCTTTCCTTTTCTTTATTGTAGGAATTTGAAGACTTGTTCTCTCATGACATGATTGTTGTGCTACAATCATTCGAGACATTGAACATCAAATTTACTTTATACCTAGAGTTGTTATTCCAAAATGAACAGCTTATAGAAGTAATTTTGAGGAAATAAAGGAACTTCAGACACATGCAGAGAATTTGATGAGCAAAGGGTATGTGAATGAAAGCTTTAGTCCATGTGCTATGTAAGTGTTACTTGTACCTAAAAAGGAAAGGACGTGAATAATGTACATTTATTGCAGAGCCGTCAAAAATATATAACAGTAAAGTATCGTCATTGCATTCTTATGGTAGATAATATGCTTGATGAATTGCATGGATGTATCTTTATTAAAATAGATCCTAAAAGTAGATATCACCAAATTAGAATGAAAGAAGGAGATGAATAAAATATGCCTTGAAGACAAAATATGGATTGCATGAGTAGTAACTTATGCCACTTGGACTTACTAATGCACCCAGCACTTTCATGAGATTAATGAACCATGTTTTATGTACATTCATATGTAAATTCGTAGTAGTTTACTTTGATAATATCCTAGTGTATAGTATGAATTTTGATGAGAATATTGAGCATTCAAGATGTGTGCTTGTTGGTTGAAGTAAGAAAAACATTAAGCTAACTTTTAAAAGTGTACATTTTACATGAAAAAGTTGCTTTTCTTCGATATGCTGTTAGCATGAAAGGTATTGAGGTAGGAGATGAATCTACATGGAACTTCATAGAGGAAACTCAAGTTCGAATCACCGTGCAGATATTTTTATAAAACTGTTATATGAATTATTTTTTACGGTTTAGAGATTCTTTAAATTCTTAGTTAAAGACCAAATTTAATAAATTTAATGATAATATAATTTCCCCACTTAGTTTTCATTAAAAAGAAAGGTTACAAGAAGTGGAATGTCACTTTTTCACTAAACCCCTCTTTAAATCCGAATTTCATCTCATTTTCTCCCAAAAAAACATATTTCATGTCAATTTAAGCAAAGGGAATAACAAGGGTGAGAAGAAGAAAGTCTGTCTACACATTTTATTTTTTCATATCCAAGAAAATTCAAGGTAGATAGAGGGGCAAGTGTTATTTCGTTTCAAATTATGATTTTCGATAAATGTTTGAATGAAATGGTACTTACAGGTACGGTGCTTCGACACTATAACAGTTTGAATGATCATTCTTTGGCTCTACGTGTTATGATAATGCTATAGTAATTGGATTTTGTCGGAAATCTATCTACGTGCGATGGTATGAATCTATAATTTGAAATTTCTAATTTGACAATAAAATGCAACGATGATATCTATTGAGTTTCAAACTCATGGGTTAATTCCCTACCTACAGGTTGAATGGATTTTCTTTGGGGCATGGATGATGATAAAGGATGATACGACATGCCATGGAGAAGTCGGTGATTTAATATCTTTAGTTGATTATGAACTGTTTACGTTTTCTTAAAATTAGATTTCTATGGATGTTTTGTACGGATCTATTCTACGATCGTTCTTTATGAATAAATTTATCTTTGAACATAGACATGTGTCATATGAATAAATTTACAAACCACGGTTTACAAAAAAAAAAATAAGTTAGTGATTTAAAGTTCTGCTGTCTCAAAAAAAATTCAAATTCTACCTAGTTTTTAAAAATTCATAACTCCTTCGTTACTTGGTATTTTTATACAAAACTAGTGGCACTGGATAGTATTATAAGTTAGCTATTGAATGAACTTGAAATCATGTCAATCTTATGTTGGTAGAATTTTATATGTTGCATAAAGTAAACTGCACTGGGTAGAGTCGTCGTATTCCCAGCTTCTGCCTTGACTTCAAAATTTCCTAACTCGATCGTTACTTGAAATTTTTGGATGAAACCAATTGGGTTTGATAGTCTCATGGATTAGCTACTGAATAAATTTGAA
>NC_036258.1:10146835-10147265 GCF_002742605.1 Olea europaea var. sylvestris | reverse complement strand
CATAAGTTAACTAAAAGTCCAACAATTTAAGAGATTAAGTTTAAGTAAATTTGATTACGAAGATTTAATGAATAATTGGGTTGCTACAATGGTCATCTACATGAAATTTCATATAAGCAACCCATGTTCGAATCTCCATGTAGATTTTTTATAAAACTTTTACATGAATTTTTTTATGGCTTAGAGACTCTTCAAATTCTTAGTTAAAGACCAAATTTAGTAAATTTAATGATAATACAACTCCCCCATTTAATTTTTCATTAAAAAGAAATGTTAGAAGAAGTGGAAGGACACTTTTTCACTACACCCATTTTCAAATTCGAATTTCATCTCATTTTCTCTAATATATATATATATATTTCATGTCAATTTAAGCTAAGGGAATAACAAGGGTGAGAAGAAAAAAGGCTTTCTACACATTTTATTCTTT
>NC_036258.1:10139512-10145575 GCF_002742605.1 Olea europaea var. sylvestris | reverse complement strand
TTTATACTTCATATTAAAATTTGATGAAGTTTCGAGGTCGATAGCTAGACAAATGAATTTATTGACACTTACCCTATGAGATAAAAAAATAAAATAGATTTGTTTAGTTAGTGTTAACAGGATTTTGGGAAATATTTTGACGCCCTATATGTCACCGACGGAAGCCAAATTTTGGATATGTTATATCATAAGATGTTCCCTACTTTTCCTTAGAATTTTATGAAATTTTGACATTGATAACTATGCAAACGAGTTTATTTTATAAATTTATAGTAAACTGCATGTTAAGAAAAATATAGTTCTTAAGGAAAATTTTTTAAAACTAAATTTTTACGTTTCCATTAAAGGAGTAGTTAAATAAATTATTATTTTAAATAATTTCTAAGTCTAAAGCTAAGATACAACTATTTGAGTGATGTTTCCGTCAATTAAAGGTAGATGCTTTTCCCAATGTCCACCAAACTCTAGGACACTTAAATTGTCCATCAATCTAAGGTTGAAAAGCTGTACTAAAGTTCAATTTAGTTCCCATAGACCGATGTAAACTCTTCCAAAAGTTTGATGTGAACCTTGGGTCTGTATTAGATACAATTGAAGCTAGGGGTACATTGCAGCCTCAATACTTCTTTAACATATAATCGTGCAAATTGTTCCATAAAAATGTCATGCAAACAGGTAAGAAATGGGCGTATGTGGTTAGACGATCGAGAATCACCCTAATAGCCTCATGTCCTTTTACTGACTTCGAAAAACTTATAACAAAGTCCATCGTCATGTGTTCCCATTTCCATTCTGTAACTTCCAACAAGTGCAACAACCCTACTGTTCGCTAATGTTCGACTTACACCTGTTAACATATTAGGCACTTCTTTACGTATTTAGCTATATCTTCCTTCATATTTTTTCATGAAAACACAGCTCTTCAGTCGCAATACATCTTTGTACTTCCTAGATGTGCAGAATAACGGGTAGAGTGGGCTTCCTCCAAGATTTCAATTTTCAATTCTTCGAAATCTAGTACACACAGGTGTTCCTGATAATAAAGTGCATTATCTTCAGTTATGGTGAAATCGTTCCTCTTATTTGTGTTAATCTCAGCTTTGATAAACTCAAAGGATTGATCACCCTTTTGATGACACTTAATCTGATCATGGAGAGTCAGTCAAATTGAAAGTATTGCCATCAAATAACAATATCAGAGGGAGTAGTGACCACCTCGAGGCTTAATCTCTGAAATTCTCTCCATAAAGCCTTTGTGTTGTTAACTTCGCCACTTCTCAAGGCGTCGACTACTATGTTCACCTTTCTTGAGTGGTAATGAATGTCACAATCGTATTCTTTTACTAGTTCAAACCATCTTCTCTTTCTCATGTTCAACTTCTCCTGTGTAAAGATATACTTGAGGTTGTTATGATCTGGATAGTGTGTCCAAATTTTCAAGGCATGTACAACCGCAGTCAGTTTAGGTCATGTGTAGGATAGTTTTGCTCATAAAGCTTCAACTATCTCGATACATAAGTAGTTTGGATGCATTAGGATTTCTCTGTCCATTGAAACTAGCGTATTGATTAACTTCTTCTTTAGTTCCTCAAAACTGTGTTCGTATTTCTTTGTCCACCTCTATTCCTTATGCTATGAGCACATGACCAAGAAAGACCACCTGTTTAAACCAAAATTCACAATTCTTGAATTTAGCAAAAAAGTCTTTCTTTCCTAAGGTTCCCTAGCACAATTCTTAAAATGACAAATTGGTCCGAGTATTCATGGAAAATGCAATTCATTAAGTCCCTAAAAACTCTAGGAGCATTTTTTTAAGCCAAACGGCATAAGTAACTTGTAGTGACCATATCGAGTTCTAAAGGTTGTCTTTGAGACATTACTAGATTTGATCCTCAATTGGTGATATCTCGACCTTACGTTGATCTTTGAAAATACTCTGGCCCCACGTAGTTGATCAAATAAGTCTTCGATTCTAGGCAGGGAATACTTATTTTTAATGGTGATCCTATTCAATATTCGATAGTTGATACACATCCTCATTAACCAGTCCTTTTCGACAAACAACATCGATGCTCCCCATGGTGAAACGTTAGGTCGGATGAACCCTTTATTCAACAATTCCTCTATTTGGGCCCTTAGTTCTTGTGACTCATTTCGTGCCATTCTGCAAAGAAGCCATAAAAATGGGCGTGGAATCGGGAACTAGATCAATCGTGAACTCCACTTCCCGTTCCGACGGCATTTCATTCAAATCACTAGGATATGCCTTCTAGAACTATCTACCACCTTAACCTCACCCACTTTCAATTTTTCATCTTCCTTAGCTACTATTGACATCAAAAATATGTTATAGCTTTTTTATTTCAAGAGTTTCTTAGCCTTCAATACTGAAAATGATACGAGGTAGAATTTTTGTCTTAGTTACAGTAAGACGACGTTCTATTCTCCAGGACGCTTAAATACCACTTTTCGTTCAAAACATAGAATAGTTACGAGATATTTAGATAGCTAGTCCATTCCCAAAATTAAGTCGAACTCTTGCATGTTCAAGAGATATAAGTTTGCGTCTAAGGATTTATCATCAATTTCCACCTTAGTCATCACTCTAGTGTTTGTACCTAACACTTCTCCTAAAGGCATAACAATTCCAAGGTAGTATTTTATATGTTCACTAGGTGTACAGAGTTTGCTCACAAACCTTGGTGATACAAAAGAATGAGCAGAGCCCAAATCAATCAAAGTATAAACAGGGGTTTAAGATATAAGGATGTTACCCGTTAAGACGTTGTGGTCTTTGTCTTTTTCCTATTTTGTGAGTGCATACACCCTAGCTTGGCCTCCAGGAGGATTCCCAGGTTTCTGTTGCTGTTGCTTTTGCTTCTGTTCCTTGGAGCATATTTTTGCCATATGGTTTGCTTCACAACAATTGAAGCATACATCTATCCCTATGTGGCACATGAAGCATGAGGCTTTTAGCACTTGTCGCAAATTGGATACTGCTGATATTTGTTCGTACTCGAGTCTCCTTTATATTTACGAAGTTCTGGTTCTCTTTTCGTTGTAATCCCCCTTGTGCTTTTCTGGATGTTCATGCTGCTTGTTCTCTCCACTAGTGTGACGCTTGAAATTTGCCTATTGTGCCCTTAGCTAACACTTTTTGGTAGGTTCCTAGATGAAGCACCACCAAAGCTTGGTTCTCAACCCTTCTTCAAAACATCTGGCACTTTTCTCCTTCGTGTCGAACAAGTTAGGGGCATAATTGGATGATAACTTCTCAAATTTCCTCTCATACTCAGTTAAGGACACTGAGCCCTAAATTAAGTTGAGGAATTATGTCTCTTTCTGATTGTGTATACTTGTGGGATAGTACTTTCTCAGGAATTGTTCCTTGAATTCATTCCATGTCTGAATATGTCTACGAGCTCACAGACCTTGAGGTTGAGGCCCAAAAATGCATAGCATCTTTTTTAAGCATAAATGTTGCACATCTAACCTTCCTACTATTCGAGCAGTCAATGAGTTCAATTCTTTCTATTCCAACTAGACAATCCACTGCTCCCTGTGGGCCGATACCACCCTCAAAGATTGGGGGATGCTATTTTCTAAACAATTCTATGAAAATTGCAGCAGTATTCTTTTTGTCCTTTGTCGCGGCTTGTGCTTTTAATTAAGGTGGCGACGATTGTGATGGTGGCGGTTGTCGTAGTGGTGTTTACTTTGACATTGTCACTTGAATAAATGTTCTCATCATAACTAGAAATTGTTGAGGAAACAGTGGGTCAACGCCACTAGGTTGGGGTTGTTCGCCATTGTTATTTACTTTCCTACATCGAGGTGCCATATATAATAAACTACAATAAGATAAGCTATAAGTTAAATGAGGAATTTTATTTTTCATATTTTATAGTAGTTTTGTTAAAATAAGAATTCGTTGAAATAAGATTTTTCTAAATAAAAAATATATATATTTTTGAAATAGAAGTTTCGTAGCCAAGTTTCTTAAATTAGACACTTCATCAAAAGTTTTCATTCGATCAGGTTTCTAGAAATGGAAGTTTCATTTAATAGGGATTCCTAAAATAAAGGTTTCAAAAATAGAAAACTCTTGAAAATTTTTGAACAACGAAGTTTGGAAATCTTCTTAAATTTAGAGTGAGTATGCAATATTGTTTTCGTTTTATTGGCTTGAATAACACTCGTTTGAGTGGCTTCCAGGTAGGGAGGGGGTCAAAAGTGGACCACTTAAAAACCCAAACTATTTAGGTCTTTTTGACAAAACCCTTCAGTTTTGTGAACTCAAACAATAAGTAGAAAATAAAGATATTATAAGGTATCATTTTCCTAATTTAGACGATTATTTGATCGAGAGACTTTCTAAGGTCAACTATTCTAATATATTTCCTTAATGTACTTTATAGTGTAATGTTACATAAAATCATAAAATTGTCAATTTCATAACTTGAAATTTTTTTTTTTTAAACATTCATAAATCTACACTATCCAAAAGTTTGGAAAGTTTCCATACTTAAGTATATAAAGAGACATTTATATGTAAATAAGCACGATTTCATAAATAAACAAAATTCCAATTTGCTTAAATATAATTTCATACATATTTATTCATATAATCGCACATAGACATGTTTAATTTTTCCTAAACTAGCACGTTCTAAACATAAGTAAGCATAATTCACATGGTTATAATATATTCATCATATGATCATAACAATAGATATTAATGCATTTATATTTTTTTCCTACCCGATTTGATGGCTTCGGGGCTTGAAAAGTTTCATTGCGTGGTGGAGATATAGCAAACTTTAATTTATTTATTTTTTTAAAAAAGTGTGCAGAAACGTAGACACGCTTTGATGGGTGTAATGACCTAAATTTTTACCTCCGAAATCATTATACATGTATCGTAAAAGAATACTTTCATAGACAATGAAAAACATAGTATTTTCTGAACATAAGAGGATTTAAAATTAATTTTGAAGATAAATTCAATAACAAATCATTAAAATCTTTGAACCTTCAATTATTCTTCATTTTTGAACCACGTAAGCACAATCACCTCCGATCGCCTCAAATCCACCTTTTTAGTTACCTATAAAATATAACATATATGTGTGAGATATAAGTCTTAGTGATTACGTAATAACAGATTTGCATCTCATATTTAAATGCGAAAAATCATAACATACATATGGAGAAACTAGAATTAAAAGTCGAACTTCAAGGCTATAATTCCCGTGCGTAGCGCTACTAAAATTCGGTCCTTTGAACTTGCACATATAAGACTTTTATTATAATCGTAATTTGGATTTCCATATCATCATATTCATAACATAAATTTCCATTATTTAAATAATGAAGAACAATTAATACTACTACACTTACAGGGGAAGAAGATAAAGGTAAATCAAGGTCCGAGGAAGTTGTCTTGTTAGACTTTCACTCCAAAATTCCTTGGCCACCGTACGCGTTAACCTTTATAATGTGAAAATGTATGTGAAAGATGAGTTAAGAGAAAGAGAGATGTAAAGTACAAGATAAGTTGTGTGTGAGTGTAAGTGATATGAGGGGCATAAATAGGGGTTTCAAAAGTTTGACCGTATCACCTATTTTTGGTATCAACATTCATTTAACGTCACTCGTTTTTCCATATAGTGTGTAATCAATCACTCAACTAATTATCCAATTAAATATATATAATTACTACTAAGACATTGCCATATAATTAAAACATTTGATTTAATTATACCAAATTAAATACTCTATCGTACTATATAAAATATTTGCATATGCTAATTACATATGCAAAAATAATGTTTCTAATTTTCAATTAGTGAAAGTTTCTCTAATTATAATAATTAACCAATTAATTAGATTGATTGACATGTAATATTTTATATCAAATCATGCAATCACATTAATCAATTACCTTCCATAATCTAAATACGGCAATCCCATAATCTTTTCCTTGACTAAACATGACAATTACATAATCATTTCTTTACCAAAATTTGAAATTCAAAAAGTACACATTGGGTCCTTCAACTA
>NC_036258.1:10137718-10139215 GCF_002742605.1 Olea europaea var. sylvestris | reverse complement strand
GCAAGGTTCATAATTTTTGTGATTAAGGACTCCTTTTATAACTATGTTTCCTTGATCCAATAAATTATTGGGTCAAGCTTTAAATCGGGATTTTAGCTTTCTACATGAGTTACACATCAGTTAATGATAAGAACCATAGAAGACAAGCTAACAAGGATCCATTGAATGTTCAGAATGAATATGGATCAATTAAAAGAGAAGATCCTAAACCAATTAGAATGTACAAAAATGCATATAACTTTCAGCTCTATTGTCTAATTTTCGTCCATGAGTACAATCTAGAAACGATTTATCGGATGACTTTGTCAAAAATTGAGGATCAAATTTGGTTGTTTATGGGTCCATTTTTTCAGTTTTTTTTTTGTTTTGAATTATTTTAATGGTATTTTCGTTATTTGTAGTATTTTAGTCTAATTAAGATTATCTTTTAGTTTTCTAATTTATTTGGATTTTGTCTTTAGAATTAGAGTTTTGTTTTGATTAGGAGTTTATTTTATTCCTATAAACGGCACATTCATTGTACAATAATGGCATTAATTTTTAGAAAATTAATCATAATTGAAATATTTTACTTTCTATCTTGTTCTTAATTGAAACAGAACTTATCAAATATTTTCAATATTTGTGGCATTAAAACTATTCAAACTTATCAAAGATTTATACTTTTTGAGGTATTCAACAATTTCAAGGCAAGGTTCATAATTTTTGTGATTAAGGGGTCGTATTTTTTTTTTTATAACTTTGATTCGTTGATTCAATAAATTATTGGGTCAAGTTTCAAAGCAGAATTTTAGCTTTCTTGGATTTAATCAAATCTGTCTTAGGTTTCATAGCTACAATTATTAAATGGGTTCGTGTAGTTGGTATTAGAGTTTTGGCTCTAAAATGAGGTTTTATTTTTTTCTCCCCTTTTATTTTCTTAGCTAAAAAAGAGATTAAAAATGAGCAAAAAGAGGTAAAGAAACAAGAAACTTCAACAAAAGGTGAATAAAGTTCAAGAAGTAAAATATATCCAATTTCAATGTCAAGATTCGAGGGTGAATCTTCTTGAAGAGAATGAGAGAATAATGAGAATCATGGAGGGCAAGCTAACCAGGGGATCCATTGCATGTTTTAGAGTGATACGGATCACTGAAGATCCGAAACCAATTAGAAAATGGAAGGAATATGAAGTATGTACGAAAACGCACAAAATGTAAAAAAAAAAGTGTAGAACTTTAAGTTTGAATGTCGGATTTTCACTCATGGATATAATTTGGAAACGCCTTTTGACTCTGAACAAGTTGTATGAACTAGTTAATAGTATTTTAGTTTTATTCAGATTTGTTTTCTTAGCTTTCTAGTTTATTTGGACTTGTTTTTAGAATTCGAGGATTGTTTTGATTAGGAGTTTATTTTTACGCCTATATAAGGTACATTCATTGTACAATAAAGATATTAATCATTTGAGAATTATTCATAATGTGAAATTTTTTATTTTCTATCATGTTCTTAAAT
>NC_036258.1:10132551-10135517 GCF_002742605.1 Olea europaea var. sylvestris | reverse complement strand
GAAGATTGACGAAAGCCAAAGCATTATTCAACTTGTTGTGGAACTATCCGATGTTCTAGTTCCTAAGGATGAATCCAAACAGTAAACATGGAAATTGTTGATGGGTCGTCAAGGGATACTAGCTCCAGAGCAAGCATAGAACTGACGAGCTTAGAATGACATAAATTGAATTGAACATTAAGATTCGCCTTTAAGGCAACCAATAATGTAGTAGAGCATGAGGTATAGTACTGATGAGCGGAGCACAAGGTCGTCAGGGGATATTGGCTCTGAAGCTGACATAGTACTGACGAGCTCAGAATGACAAACTGAATTGCTCATTAAGGTTTGCCTTTAAGGTAACCAATAATGTAACAGAGTACGACGCCCTATTGGTGGGACTACGACTAGCAAAAGAAATGCAAGCCCTTAAAGGCGCATTAAGATTCATTCACCTTAAAGGTAACCAATAATGTAAAAGCAATTCGTAGTTAGTAGTAAATCAGGTCGTGGTAAAAGACAAGATGATAGCTGCATATCTCACGGAAGTCATGAAACTACTCTAATGCTTCGACGAATTCTAACTCATCCGAATACCAAGAGCGTAAAATAAATTTGTAGATGCTTTATCAAATTTAGCAAGCTCAAAAGATGCAGACCTTTTTAAGATAGTCCCGATAGAACTGTTGCCAAGCCATTAGATTTCCCAAAAAGGGAGACCTATGGATTTAGGATATCTTGTCAACCTAAGAGATGGAACACTCCCCGAGGACAAAAGGGCAGCCTAGAAGCTACGAACAAGATTTGTAAGACACTGCAGAGTGACCTCTTATTAAAGTAAGGGCATATGCTCCCTTTGTTCAGGTGTGTAAATGAGAGCAAGGCAACATACATTATGAAAGAGATACATGAAGACATATGTGGGAATCAGGCTAGTGGACATTCTTTAAATTAAAAATCCCTAAAACAAGGATATTACTAAACAATCATGAGGAAAGACACAACGAACTTTGCCAAGAAATGCAAAAAAAGCCAAATATTCGCATCCATCCCCAAATAGCGTATACAAGAGCTGGTGTCCAACAATGGTCCCTAGCCCTTCATTAAATGGGGAATTTATTTTGTAGGACCATTACCTAGAGGAAGATCTAACATGAGGTCTATTATGGTTGAGACTGTAGATTATTTCACAAAACGAGTGGAGGCCAAAGCTTTAGCGAATCTTACCAAAGCTAACACTTACAAATTTATATGGTAAAATATTATATGTTGATTAAGGTTGCCAGCACTATCATTTTTTAAATGGAACATGGTTCCAAGGGAAAAAAGTTAAAAGCAGTGTGTGACGAATTGGGTATACAAAGGCATTTCTCAACCTCCATATCATCCCAGGCCAATAGATTGGTTAAAGCCATTAATAAAACACTGAAAAACATCTTAAAAAGAAGCTAGATTCAAGGAAAGGGCGTTGGGTCAACAAACAACCTTAGATTGTTTGATTTTACCAAACAATTACAAAGACCACTATCAAAGAAACTGATATGATCCACGCCGAGAAGTTGAGAGGGGGCAAGGTGAATCAAGAAAGGCTCCAAGATCGTCTAGGAACAGATTTGGATGACACTATGACCTGTTGCTTATATTGACGCAAGAAACTTGGTATAATGGAACGAATAGGTTTAAACCACGATCCATTGGTTATATTGAAGCAAGAAACTTGGTATAATGGAAACACCACAATCAATTATGGAGAGATTGATTGATAACTTGATAGGTGAATGCCACGGAAAACTCTGATAAGTTTAGAAGTTCTAAATGAACCAAAGAGAATTTACTCTCACAACATTTTTTATTGAAAATCTGAATTGCCTTACTCATCTAGCTAATAGCTATTTAAATACAAGGAGGTCCACGAATTTGACAGCTAGAAAATCCCAAATTCGTTGCCATGAATTTTGCAAATTGATCCCTAATCGAACTCCTTATATCATGCTTATTCCACCTTCAAATAAGGAAGGTATCTAAATTGGCGGCACTCAAGCCTTACAATTCAGCAAAATAATTAACAAGAAATAAGAAAGATAATATAGCCATATTAAGAAGATTGCTTTTTCTAAATGGAAGGAACTAAAATCGTGCAATTCACCAATTTAGGAACCTTTTCCTTTAATACACACAATCTTGAGTTGTCTCCTTGAAGAATTTTATTGCTTGATTATTCCAAGGTTTGAATCATGTAAATCCATTCTTGTGGCTTCCAAGAATTCACCTTAGTGAACATGTTTTGAATAAGCCCATTAAGAATTTCTTTGAACCTTTTAGCTCTTGCTCTTGTAACCGGATCAATTGGAACTTGAATAGGATTTGCATTCCATTTATTAGACATGCCCTCATCATTTTCCCTCCTCTTGAAAAGGATTTGTCCTCAAATCATCACCTACATCAAAAGGACTTAAATCAGTAATATTGAAAGCGGCACTAACATTGTACTTACCTAGCAAATCAAATCCAACTTGTATGCCATCATTGATATGCTCAAGGACTTGAAAAGGTCCATCTCCCCTGGGAAGCAACTTAGAATGCCTGTGTCGGAAATCTCTCTTACCTCATGTGCAACCAAACCTAATCTCTGAGTTCAAAAATCAGCTTTCGTCGCCCATTGTTAGCTTGTTTTACACACTGCTCTGTCTTCCTCTCAATGTCAAAAGTCTTGCCTTCTCATGTATCTGCCTAACAAATTGAGCCTTTTTCTTTCAGTCCAAATTAGCATGTTTAGACAAGGGTAATGGTGTTAAATGGTTTAAACCATAAAAAATTTCAAATGGTGAGAAGTTTATAGTAAAATGAACAGTACGATTATAAGCAAACTCAACGTGTGGTAGACACTCTTCCCAAGTTTTGATGTTCTTTTTAATAATAGCCCTCAACAAAGTAGACCTTTCACTACTTCAGTGACCATCAGTTTGTGGGTGACAAGTAGTAGAGAA
>NC_036258.1:10132179-10132451 GCF_002742605.1 Olea europaea var. sylvestris | reverse complement strand
TCAAGACTTCAGATCGAAGACCCCTCTCCATGGTGGAAGAGAATGAAAATTTCTTCTTGGGAACCTCCTCCACCTTACTCTTAGCATTCTCCTTTAAAGAGGATCGTCCCTCACCTTCAAAGTCTGCAGCTCCCTTGCTGATCCTCTTTACTTTATTTCTCACCTGTTTAATAGCAACAGTTGAGAGCTTGGCCTTCCTCCTAGCCGTGGAAATTGCTGCTACAATGGAAGCCATGTCATGGGCTGAGTATTTCATCTTTTCAAAATTTTCA
>NC_036258.1:10131214-10132079 GCF_002742605.1 Olea europaea var. sylvestris | reverse complement strand
TTCTTCACCAAAATCCCCAGCTCCTTAACATCAATCGCCCCAGAAACAATGTCACTATACACATGCTCAAACCCCTGCAGTGCTGGAATTGTACATCTCTTCCCTAACCTAGATACTACACTAGCAACCCTGTTCAAATCATCAAGTTTCTCCACAAGAGCCAGTTCTAAAAGCTGTAACTCATCATTAGACACGAGGGCTCTTATTCCTTCAGACTTTAAGATCTCGTTCATTAACTTAACCATTTCAAAGTCACTCAAAGATTTATGCAGGTGAATAATCTTGGACATCACGTTAGCAACTTCAAAAGAAAGTATCCCAATAATCTGTTTGTCTTTCTGCCCTTGCTTCTTATTCGGTAGTTTCTTCGAACTATTAAGATGTAAACCATGCTTTAAATTGCTACTCACCTGATTTCCCAGTTTCAATATCCATGGCTCCGAAACCATTTCTGCCTCCTTTCTCCAATACCCACTCAAAAGTTGCTGCTAAACTTCAGATCTGGATAGTTCTTTTTCCAATAACATTCCGCTATGAAAATCAGCATCAGTATCACACAATTTAATTAAAAAACCAAAACCCAAAACTAGTATTATTGTAATTTCTTCTTCAGCATATCCTTGAGGCTTGAGTAAAAAATAGTGTGGAATGTTCATTGCTTTCGTGTTGAAAAAAAGTGAAACCGCATGAACAGAACAATGAAATACGCGTGGCTTAAGAAAAAACAAGTGGGATTCAAGTGCACTTTCAAGAAGCGTGGGAAAACGGGCGTGAAGTTGTAATTGATTGATGAACAGAGGAGAGGAACAAAGAAAGAGTGGAGGGAAATCGATTGATATGAAGGGGAACTTTTCACTTTCCAATG
>NC_036258.1:10116147-10131114 GCF_002742605.1 Olea europaea var. sylvestris | reverse complement strand
AAAAGGGGTCGGGATTCAATATTTGTAGTGGTCGATAGGTTTAGTAAGATGGCGCACTTCATACCATGTCATAAAACTGACGACGCTACTAATATTACATACTTATTCTTTAGGGAAATAGTACGTTTACATGGAGTTCCTAAAAATATAGTGTCTAATAGGGACGTGAAGTTTTTGAGTCATTTTTGGCGTGTTCTGTGGAGTAAGTTAGGAACTAAGTTATTATTTTCTACAACTTGTCACCCACAAACAGATGGACAAACTGAGGTAGTTAATCGAACTATGACTCAACTACTTAGGACAGTGATTAATAAAAATCTGAAATCATGGGAAGAGTGTTTACCGTTTATAGAATTTTCATATAATCGAGCTACACATTCTACTACTTCGTTTTCTCCTTTTGAAATTGTTTATGATTTTAATCTACTAACACCTATGGATTTAATGCCTTTGCCTGTGCATGAACGAGGTAACTTGGATGGGAAACGAAAAGTCGAGATGGTGAAAACACTCCATGAAAAGGTCAGGATGCAGATCGAAAAGAAAGGAAAGCGGATTGCATCAAAAGCAAATAAAAGAAGAAGATGCGTTACATTTGAGCCTGGAGATTGGATCTGGGTGCATTTCAGAAAAGAGCGTTTTCCAGAACAAAGGTAGTCAAAATTGCAACCACGAGGCGATGGACCATTTCAAATCATCGAGAGGATCAATGACAATGCATACAAAGTCGATTTACCTGGTGAGTATAATGTTTCAGCTACTTTTAATGTATCTGATCTCTCTCTATTTGATACAGGTTCAGATTCGAGGATGAATCCTTTTGAAGAGGGAGGGGATGATATGATCCAGGAGTCGAGCCCGACAAAGGCAAGTGCGAAACGAAACCCGTTGATAGTCGATGGCGAACCAATGATGCGATCACGGGCAAAGCAAGTGAAACAAGCGATGGGATTGCTCGTTCAAGAAACCATTGATGGGACCATGTTCGGGACTCAAAATGGAGCAACTTTCATGTTCGGGTCGAAGGCCGAATCAATTTGGATCAATTTGTTATCAAGCGACGAAATCGAAGGCTGAAAAACAAGTCTGTGTGGCCGCACAGGCAAAACACAATGCGGCCGCACACGTGCATACCGAAAATCAAAATACCAATTCTTGTTGAACCATGCGACCACATGGAAATACACCATGCGGCCGCACAAGCCAAAAAATTGGCGAATTTTCTAATTTTGGCCGAATTTTCTAGTTTCGATAGAATTCTTATGAAATCAAATTATTACCACAATTTGATATTTTTGGACGTTTTTATTCATTAGTATAAATAGGAGAATATTTTTCATTGTAAGAACTTTTGATTTTTGCTTAATATTATAGAGAGAGAATTGTTTTTTCAATTTCTTGTTCTTCTTGAACAATCTTGGAACTTATCAAGATTCAATTTCTTGTGATGTTCTAAACAATTGGATTGTGGGTTCTTTTAATTGTAATCAAGGGGTTTTAGGTTTTTCGCTAATCTAGGGTTTCTTGGTTCAATTCTTGGGGTTCAAGATCTAAAAACCAAGTTAGTATTGGCGTTCTTGGGTTTCGCATCAATCTCGTTGTGGGTTTCGTAGTTTTCATTGCTACGGGGTTCGCATCAATAGTACTTAAGAATAGTAAATCTTGAAAGGAAAACTTCAAATGTAGCATTAGCAATAAATTTTTTGGATTTTTTTTCATATACAGAGAAGAAATAGGTTAACAAAATTGTGAAACTAATTAAATAAGGATGCAAAAGCATATAAAAATCTATAATTTATTTGTGTATTACAGGAAGATTGTCTCGGTTCTTTTCCAGAGATTTCAATGTTGAAGTAGCTTGAATTGTTTCCAAAGCTTTGGATAATGAATGAATTTGTGGAAGATTTCCTCTTTCTCCTTCCAATTTTCCCTTGATGTTTCCATTTTGGAAGATGGTTTTTGTGGTGGTGTGATTTCTAGGTTTGAACGTATTTTGTACGTTAAAATCTAGCTAATTACCATTTAATCCAGTTTTATATGATTGTTCAAAATAGTCCCAAAATATAGGGTTTTTGTGTAAGTACCCCAAATTGGATTAACTAATGTAATTGGCTATTGTGATTAATTGGGTGAATTGGAAGAACCATGCTACAGTGATATAAATATTGACATAATACCACATGACACTTTATCAATGAGCTATTTTAAATCACATATTGCTAACTAACATTATTTCATTCCATCTATCAACCGCCTTCTGTCAAAGTGGCATAACCCGAATTGGAAAGGCAAAAATTCATAACATATTTTAAAAAAACAATTTCAAAAAATATTAAACTTTTGCAATCTTTATGAAAATTAGATGATAATTTACATTTATCTTTCCTATAAATAATACACATACATTTTATTTGTAGATTTATTAGGGATATATTATTTTCCTTTATTATTTTGAAAATTACGCAATGGGTTATTTCTTTCCACGCAGTGGTGTAAAAATGGGCGGGAAGGTTCGATGAAATGAATTGGCACAGTATGGTCCTATTCGACTAGCCCCTGACGGTTCACGAGTTAGGTGTAGACTGGCCTATTAAAATAAGTACGAGCCCGTGATCGACCTATCCAATTTGACACCTCTATTTCCGCATTCTCTTACATGCAAGGATCTTCTCTCTTCTTCCAACAAACAAACTCTAAATTTCTAGAAGCACTCAATAATTTGGCCACAATTTCACAAATTCGCTGCCTCGAAATTAATTTTACAGTTTCATAGTTAGTGTATATTTGTCGATTACATTGTGTTACATGAGTTCTTTTCCTTCATTAACTGAATCATCTTTGTGGTCATAATTTATGGACATTTTAGAGAAATTATTTCTCGTTATCTGAGAGAAATTGTTTCCAAGTGTGGATTTCATTTCTAAGGCGCAACTAATAGAAACATTTTTTGCTAAATCTGATTTCGATCAACATACTTCGTACATGTACATAATTTTTTAAACTATTACTACCAATTTCCTTTACCGTTTGTTTGTGGACTAACGGTTAATATGTAATTGATTCACTGTGACCTCACCATTTTGGTGAACATATGCGGTGACATCTACAATTTCAATTAATAGTGGCCTGTTCAATTTATTCATTGCTTACTTGTTATGTTTATGTAGGGCTAGTTCTGTGATTGTCAGGACCTAAGGCGAATTTCATAAATTAGCCCCCCCCTCCCGACAAAATCAACGTAAATGTAAAATTCAACGGTATATTATACACCTATTGTTAACTTAAAACTAATATTAAAACAATCACCAAATATATTATAGAAAAGATTTATATTATAATTTAACAAAATCAACAATGTTTCAAAATTTAAACAATGCGATTTCATTGATGCTTTTGAAGTACTTGCAATATCCCATGCTTGACTTTGAATTAATGCAATTTCATTTCATTTCCTTTTTCTCTTTTGAGCACTGGACTCATATTTAGGAGGCATAGTATATGAGTTCATATCTGATGTCCAATGATGAACCTAAAAAATAATTACAAAATATCTCAGTCATCTCACAATTACAGTTTTCAATATAATTACTACTTGCCTCTGTGTAATTGTTCATCCTACAATAACTAATCATATAAGCCGACCAGGCCACAATTATATAAGTCAAAAAGGCTTCAAACATTTCCAATATCTTCAATAACAAGTCAGGGCAAGTCATTGCTTACCTGAGAAGTAGAATGTCAACAAAAATTGTGCAATTACACCTTGACAATTCCACCGTCACATCTCACAAGTCTGAAATAAAAATTTAAATAAAATCAAAGATTTTAATCATAGAGTGAAGGAACTTGTGCCAAGTATGGAAGTGCAGTTAGCATAATTGACTAAAGATTTATACACTACTTAAGATCCCTTTATATTTGTGATGTGACGCAAAATTGATTGTGCTCTCAAAAAAAGAGATGAAAGTACAATTTTTAGTTGCGTTTAAGTTCGAGGAACGTGGTTACATTTTTTATCTCCTTCGTTGTAAAGGTTATTTTTAGCATAATAGATATCAAATTCAGTTGGAATATTTAGAGAGAATGTTGATACATAGTGACCTGGCAGATACCTAAAGAAAAATAGTTGTTTTACTTTCTTTTATTCATTATCCCTTTAAATTTCTTGTTAAAAAAATATGTAAAAAATGTAATGCCAATACATCTCATGAATGTAACTTCAGTCTTCATTATCCATAGATGAGGGTCTAAGGAAAGCATTTATTTGGTGTTATCATTAAAGTTGAAGTATATTTCAAATAAAAATACAGACTTTGAGTGAATTCATGAAGTTAATCAAGTTATCTAATATGGGATTGAAATTAAACTATTGTAATTGAAAAAAATTACTTAATTATGCAACTTTTTCATTATAAATCAACTGAGAATAGTGTTTACGTACATGACAATGACAAGCATAAAATTTAAAATTTAAAAATGACAAAAACTTATTGTAATGTGCCATAGTTATATTTGAGAAGACTGAAGACCCCATTGTCTTTGACTAATTAGCAATTTATCAACAGCAAACAGATTTCAATGTCTGTTGCAACTCGTAAAACATAGCAAAGCTCTTTTTCTTGTAGAGGTCAATGAGCAAATGTGATTCTAACTAAGTACAGGACATTAATACGAAATAAATAAGGCCATTAACCTTTGGGGACTCTAAGACAAGAAGTTGCTGGAGTAGTGGAGCGGCGACGACGTACAGGGGAAGGGCTGGAGGCGAACTGGCGGAGTGAGTGTGAGTCGACTGACTGGAGTCACAAAGAAGAGGTCACGATTACGAACATTGAGCAAGCCTTGGGATTGAATCTAACATTTGGGAATTTTGGGTAAATGGATTGAATTGGATATATAAGTTGGGTTGGGTAAATGGATTGTGGGCCGTTGTTGGAAACTGGGTCTAGGCCGTCCCCTTCCCTTCTGGCTTGTTTTGAAAGGCCAAAAAAAAAAAAATCCGGGTAAAATTGGGCCCCTTATGGTCTTGGGACTGAGGCTCAGGCCTCATTTGCCTCGCCTCAGGACCAGGTTTCTGTTTATGTCTTGTGATTGTTGTGAAGAATATTTTAGTTTTAGTAACTCTCATTTTATCAAACACTTTGATGTAGATTGAATTTACAAACACACGACAACAATAACCAAACGGATTGAATTCAGAAACAAACTTTTATTATTTCGTGAACAACCAAGAAAACCCTAGGAAGCGTCTTAAATATGAAAAAAAAGATAACCTACTGGGCCAGCAGTCCCAAAATGGGCTGGGCTACAAAATGGAAATAACAAATGCTGAAAATAAATAACACAAAAACTTAAAATGCTGTTTTGACACACTAAACGACTTCAAATGCCCAAAAATCCTCGTACGTCACGGTAAAGCGGTGAGTTCAATCCGAAACGCTCGCAACCTTTACAAAATGGGGTTATGGGCCCAAAACGGACACCAAACGCAAAAGTTACATCAATTTCTTTGAAAGCCAACCATCCAACCGTTCCATGTATGCCAATGTCTGTTCCTCCACATAAACCTCATCACACTTATTTGTGACTAACAGACATATTTCCTGTGTAAAATATAATTAGAATTTGACCTTTGAAAGTGGAAGTTTATGTAGTATATTTATGGTGAGTTTTGTGAAGTATGTGACTATAATGTGTTACATAAGAACTGTATGAAATGTGATCTAGAAGCTGTACATGGCATTCTTATCTATTATATAATTACGTAATAGTAGCTAGTGACTTAATTTATGTCAGACAGCAACATTGTGACTCATAGTATAGTAGTAACGTGACCAAATTTAGTAGTCCCAAAGATTATTTGGCTAATTTGTGAAAAATATTCCCGTACTGACCTCTTAAGTTTATAATTGGGCTATGTATTGTGGCATATCTGTACTATTTATGGGATTATCGTATGTGACAATGTCACTTATGTATTGATGAGATGAAGGTGACTTACTATTCTTTTGACACTTTTGCGACATTGGGCTATATTCACATTTTCTATAGAGTTCATACACCTGTAATTCTAGTGAAAGATGATAGCGAATAAGTTGAACTTGTTGACATGGTAATATCATTATTGGTGTTGGATTGTAGAGAGTTCATAGGTGTTGAATGAAATATCAAGACCAAAGGCATTACTTAACTGTAACTATAAGTTTGTGACTGTATTCACATAAAAGTGGTCATCTATAGTTTATATAGTGTGCGCATTTGAAGATTATGAACAAAGTCATCTGATCTTGGAAAATTAATAATTTGTGCATTAAATTGTGATTGTGATCTTTTAATTTTGTGCTAATTGTTATAAATATGACTTATTATATATGTTGTCTAATTGTGACCTATTTTATTATTCAATTGTGATATCTAAGTTTATGTGACAGTGACTTCAATTCATGTAAATAGGATTATCTATAGTTTATGTAGTATGTCATACATTTGAAGAATATGAACAATATTACCTGACCTTGGAAAATTAGCAATTCGCATGTTAAATTGTGACTGTTATCTATTAATTTGTGACCAATTAATAAGTGCGATTGTGATCTATTACTTTGTTACTTATTAATGTGATTGTGACCCAGGCTAGCTGTAATACATTGTGTATGTGACTTATTGTGATCTTTGATTGTGACTTTCAAGGTTGTATGTATTTGAATGGTGTTAATAATATTTCCAATAGTTTCGAGTTCGCAAATATAAGTTAATAATGTGAGCTACCACATGCGTCCCCTTGAAATTGTAACTTTGTGCTAAAATTGTGACTTGATTTCAATTTAGAATTCTAGATTAAGGACATGAGAAGAAAATACTAGAATTTGACTGTTAAAATCCATCGATCTGAATACTAATGTCTCACAATCTGTAATGACGATTAACAGCCATGACCAACTCTAAATCCATGACATTAGCCAAATTTTGCAAGCACGTCACATTCTTGATCGAGAATTAATCAAAGCGAATAACATCCCTGAAGGTGACAGATTTGACAGCACAAATCAATCGAAAAATCTTGGTATATTAAAGGATGTCACATCTTAGAGCACAAATCAATCTGAAAATCATGACCCAAATGTTTGAGAAATATTCTAGACTATAGAGGTTATAATATACTTTCTTTAACAGGAAGAGTCCCTTCTGTTCCTTATATATCCATGTGGCATTTTGACAAGCATTGCATCCATTCATTAAAATATGGTTATAGATAGAGGCAGATTGGAGCAGAAACCATCACGCGGAAGCATTTTAAAGATAACATTTCGCGTTGTAAGTTACAAATAATAATCTCAAGGACATGCAATCTATTCATGTGAAACCTGCAAGCATACAAGATCGTTAATAAGTAATAGATTTTGTGAGATGAGAGTATCATTTCACATGAAATAAATTTCAATTCAAATTTACTGGTTACATGTTGAATTCAAATTATGTAAAATGAAATAGAGATTTTGATTTTGTTTTTGCTAAATTAATCTAAGAAAGCAATAAAAGATTTGTTTTTATCAAATTATGCATGATTGTATTAGATTTCGACTCCACCTATTATTATCTATTTCAATTCTTGATTCATAATTTAGTTCCATTCATATGTTCTTGACAATCGATAAAACTAATATATTTAATTTTCTTTTTCAAGATAAATTAATTTTATTCTAACCACCACCCGAATCTATTCCTAGTTCGAATTCAAATGATTAGAATGTAGAAGGTTGTTTTTTTCCCCTTTAAGATTATTTCACCTTTTTCAAAATCCATTAGTGCTCATGCAGTTGATAAGAATGGTCCTCCCAAATTAACTGCATGTGTTGAGCATTTATATCAAGGATGATGAAATCATCAGGAAACAAATTATCTCCAACTTTGCTGAGCATATCCTCTACCACTCTGTAAGGATTCTTAAGTGTCCGATCAGCCAGCTACAGATTTATTGATGTTGATTTTGAATCATCCAATTCTAATTTCCTATAGATAGACAATGGCATTAAACTAATACTTTCTTTAGAATCAATAAAAGTATTTAAATTATGTAAATTTTCTATAGAGCAGTATACAGTAAAACTCTCCAGATCTTTAAGTTTAGGAGGAAGCATATGCTTTATGATTATGTTACACTCTTCAGTCAATGTTACTGTTTCATATCCTGGTAACTTTCTCTTCTTGATCAACATCTCTTTCCAAAACTTAGTATAATTTGGAATTTTTAGAATTGCATCAATGAAAAGAATGTTGATGTGAAGTTATTTGACGGCATTCAAGAACTGCCTGATTTTTTTTGTCAAGTTTATTGTTCTACAACTTTTGAGGGAATAGGACTGAAGGTATGTGTTTATTGATGAGAACGGTTGCCTTAATCTGTAGATTATCTGACAGGGTACCCTGCGTTCTATTGGTTAATCAGCTACTATCTGTCATACCTATGTTTTTTGTCTAGTTTATTGTTCTTCAACTTTTGGGGAAATAGGGCTGAAGGTATGTGTTTATTGATGAGAACGGTTGCCTTAACCTGTAGATTATCTGACAGGGTACCCTGTGTTCTATTGGTTAATCAGCTGCTATCTGTCATACCTGAGTATCCAAATTTTTAACTATAGCCTGTTGGTTTTGGATTGAAGTCTCGGTCTTGGTAATGTACTTAGCTAGTAAATCCTCCAAAGGTAATGTTTTCCTGTTGCTATTGAAATTCTTGTGTGTTGCCCTAAATTTGATATCCCTATCCCTAATTATTAACCCATGAGGACTTTGAATGCTTGCTCCAACTTGGATCATAATTGTGGGAGTAAGAATTATTTTGTTATCTCTAAAAGTTATGTGCATAACTGACCTCCTTAGACTGGTAAACATGCATAAACGCTAATGGATAGCTTGTAGTTGTATGATCTATCCCATAGCTCCTGCGGACTGGTGCTAGTTGGTACACCATGCTCAAGTTCTTAGTTAGTTTGTCAAACTTTTTTGTTAGTATTTCCAATTGGTCAAACTTTTTTATTACTGTATTTATGTAGTAAATCTCTGTTCTTTTTCTTAGCATTTCCTTGCCTATAGGCCACATGGATTGATTTTTTGCAATTTTCTAAAAAATGTCTAAAGCACTATCCAAGGGAATATACAAGATTGACCCTTCTGCTAAAGCATCGACTATGTTGTGAAACTCAGGTCTCGTACCTCAATAAAATATGTAGATCTTAGAGTCTCTAGGAATGTTCAGATTGGGGCACTTTGAAGTAACCTTTGAATCTTTTCTATGCTTATGGATAGCTCTCAAGGTCTCTTTGCTTGAAAATATAAACTTCATTTTTGGTCTGACGGACTTAAGTAGGCGAAAAGAATTTCAAAGTGAATTTTTGCACCATGTCATTCCATGAAATGATACTCTAAGAATTTAGTGAATTTAGCCATTCTCATGTGCATTCCTTTAAAGTGTGAGGGAATAGGAGTAGTCGAAAAGCTTTAAAAGAAATGCCTTTGTGATTGATCATATCGCAAATCATCAAGAAGGCCTGAACATGTTCGTGAGGATTTTCAGTTGATCTTCCAGAGATCTTGATATTTTGATAATTTTGAAATAAATTGATGAGATTTGTTCGAATGTGGAAGTTGGCCTGCCCAAAAGGTGGATATAAATTCGGTTGTGTAGGAGTTGGGATGAGATGATGAGATATACATAAACCATAAGAGCTTCTCCCTGGTTGGCAGCTGTTCTTGGTGTAACTTGCTGTTCTGGCAGATCTAGTGTTAACCAAATTTGATTTTGGATTTAATTTACTGCCTTTTTCTAGTTTCTCTCCATTTTGTTTGTTGTTTGAAAGTTCATTTGATTTCATGATCTATTGATAGGAGCTCAATTTCTCTAAAATCTTGTATAAACTACCATAAATAAAAAAAGAGAGATTAGTTGTGCAATTAATAGTCTGAAACACCGTAAAAGAAAATTCAAATTCTATATAAATTAATGAATTCAAATTGAGTACTTTATTCTTCGTCAATGGCCCAAAAAACTTGTTCGTGTAAAACCCGCAAATGGAAGGGATTGTTGGCAAGTAATACACTTAGTGAGTTGTGTAACGCCTCGAAAATTTATAGAAAAATTTATTTGTACTATATGCTATATTTTTATATTTTGAAAGTTGAGGCACAAAAGTACAATAGATTAAACTCAATTTGATTTGGGCCAAATATTTAGATTTTGTTAGAGCTATATTTAGTATATCAATATGGGACTCATTGGATAGCTGGTAATTAATCATATTTATTAAGGTCGAGAAAAAGTTAATTCGGATAACCGAAACCTAAAATATTAGGATAAATCTATTGGTACATAATTTTGTGTCCATAAGGGTGTTCATACAGTCACATGGGATGTGGTCCATGTGAGAGTATGGACACCATTATGGATCCAAAATTATGTACTCCAAGCGCAACCCAAATTATTAAAGTTTAAAGATGTCGACAATAAATATTATTTTATTATTATTATTATTTTTTTGGTGCAAGTGATAGCTACTTGGGGCTATTGAGATTGAATTAAAATGGGTTGTTTTATTTGAATTGGATAGAAATTTTGGATAAATTAGACTTTTACTGGGTACAGGACACTTGTCATATATATACACACACACACACACACACACATATACACACACACACGACCGTTTCCACAAAGAAAAAGTCATTTCACCATACTATATAATTTTTATAAACACAACAGCAGGCTAAAAATAAAGTTGGAATGTGATTTTGGTTTTATTTTTCCAAAAATTCATTTGATCTAAGGAGTAGGATAACGAGGTTCTGTTCCTGTTATCCCATTTAATTTATTTATTTCATGTTGTTGAATTATTAAGCTTATTAAAGTTTAAAAATATGATACGATATGTATGTTATGGACATTCGATACCAAAGATATGATGTTTATTGAGCTCTTACCGATTTCTAAAGATGTGATGATGGTATGATATTTTTGACAAATGTTTTTAAATATTTTTATTCAGAATTGCACCATAATTTTTCATGTCCTACTAAGTATACCCATGTACTCAGCATCTTCCCTACTCCTTACAAATTAGAACGAGTCGTTGGTTGGCGGGCGATGCTGTGCAATCGTGATGCCATTAATTATGGAATTCAAAATAAATAAATCCAGAGTAACATGACAATGGACTTTTATTTTCAGCGTTATTTTTATTTCCATGTGAAATTTGCTATTTAGGGTTTGGGACATGTTTCAATTAATTATGTTTTCCATATATTTTATTTATTTTGTAGAAAAAAAAATTCATGTTGGGATGTTTGATTAAATTTATTTAATTATTGAATGAGCTTTTAGTAACGATCTAAATATTAAAATTTGGGTCGTTACAAGTTGAGAGTATCGTCCCACAAAGAATAAAATTCAATTCAAGTTTACTATTTATATATGGAATTCGAATTATGTAAAGCAAAGAGAGATTTTGATTTTATTTTCTTTAAATTAATGTCAAAAAGCAATAAAAACTTTGTTTTTTATATATCAAATAATGTATGATTGCATTGGATATCAACTCCGCCGATTGTTATTTATTTCAATTCTTGATTCGTAATCTAGTACCCTTCATATGTTCTTGTCAATTGATAAATCTAATGTATTTAACTTCCTTTTACAAGACAAACTAATTATATCCTTACCACAACCCAAATCTATTTCAAGCCCAAATTCAAACGATTAAAGTATATTAAAGTTTAGATTATCTATATGATTGCACACATGATAAATGTTATTTCTAACACCTATGTACATATGTTAGTTTTGACGCATTCTAAACTTATTGTGAGGGTATTTAGTGGAGATTTTGAGAATTGATTTTTGACCGTTAGATATAAAAGTGGGTCCTACTTATGTGAGAAGAATTCAAAAATGACGGCTGGAATAGTAAAATAACGGCAAAAAAATTGATTTTAATTGACTAAAATCATTACCAAACACCCTTTGTGCCTCCCAACACTACAACAAGCCAATAATTATCTAATTAATGGCCAAACAATTAAATAATACAATAAATATGCAAAATTAATCGAGAAACACAAGAAATACTAATATACTAGTCTTAAGTCAGAAATAAATAATAAATAGGGCTCATTTTCATCCAATACAAAAGCGGATCTGGCCTATAAAATTATATATAAATTACAAGAAGAATAATAGAGAAATATCACCTGAATCATGAAATAATTTAAAAGATGTTGATCTTCAAGTCCAAAATTGAATTTTTCAAAATCTTGATATAATTGAGCTTCATCTCCTTACTGAGGCTCGATCCCCTCTCTCAAAATATAGTAATTCGCCCTTTGTTCTTGACAAATTTGAAGATACCATTGTGTATGAAGAGGTATGAGAGGATTTTTCATGTGTAGCCTTTGTTTTGTATTGATAAGAGCCAGAAAATAGGTTAAAATCGTACCCAATTTAGGTTCGAAAAGAGTTTGAATCGTAAAAGGAAACTACTAGTTCATCTGTGAAATATCCTATTTATGTGCACAGGCACAACCATCACGCACACACCATTGATCCAAATGGCTCTCAGATCATTAAATTTCAGTCTCGCGCGAGCCAAAAATGGACCACAAGCTCACATGTTCATGGTGTTTGTCCCTGAGCAGCTTTTGGTATTCCGATTGAAATGATTCAAAGTGTGTTAGAAAGGTAATTCAAAAAGGTTACAATTCTTCTAGGAATAAAATTTATCCAATTCGAACATTTGCTATCCGGAAAATGGGTCACAAGCTGAGGTTAAAAATTTGAATCATAACTTCTTCGGTTGGAAATTTATTTGAGATAATACTTCAACTATATTTCACTCATTTGACTTCAAATTGCATCCAATTGATCTTGCATCCAATTGATCATATATGATCTTCAATCGTCATTTTATTGTTCAAATAATCTTTACACTTTGATCCCCAAACTTTGGATTTCCTTCATTTTTACCCATTTTCATTCACTTCTTCTAATCAACCAATTTGCATCGAGTTTAACCTAATAAACATAATTAATAGATAATTAAGCTATAATTTATCTAAATCATTGACAAATATTCCAATTTTATGGTCAAGATAAGTGTACAAATACACTCATCATAGCATGTCACGTCACCTACTTAATGTATTCAACCATGCCAACACATTTACCTTTCGACCATGAAAAGAAAACTTGCACAACTAAATTTTTATGAAATTCTTTTGTCATTTATTTTTGTTTTAAACTTATGTAATGAATTTAAGCTGCACATTGTAATATTAGTGAAATTAATATGACAAAAAGTAGTAAATTTGAAATAAAAATCAGTATTCTAAAAAACCTAAGACATAACTAGACAACAAGGTCAAGCCTTTTCTTAAGCCTTATTAGCTAAGGCGTAAAAAAATGTTTTCTTATTTAATATTATTGTAATAATTAATTTCAAGATTATCAAATGTATAAAATAATACCTACTTATTGACTAAAACAATTAATTTCTATGATTACTTAATAATTCTCATAACTAAACAAGACATTTGAAAATTGAAAGAATAAAATCCATATTTGAAGTAAATGAGCCAAATAAAATGTCCACCCTAATTTAGTGTTTAAACCTACATTAGCCATCAGGTCCAAAAAAGAGGTCTAATAAATAGCCCAAAAAAAGTTGGGAAAAAAGTGTGCACCTTTTGACACCTTAGTCTGCATTCTTTAGGACAACAGCAAAATTAAATAAATTTTATTAAATTATTTAGATTTACTTTACAAAAATGTCGACAACACAATAACTCATCACAAACATGTGTCATAAATTTGCAACCAATTCAAATGCTCGTCATCCAAGTTAGAAACAAACTTTTTTATCATCAGTCTTGGAAAATTCCGTCATTATTGAAAATTAAGATGTGTGGTTATTCACTTTTGTATTTGTTGACCTAAAAAAATGCGCTAATAGAATCTCGACCGCGTTCCCTTCAAACCAGTGCATGAAACACCTCGTTAGGATGCAAAGGCCACCGGTCAAGAAAAATGTCGGGCGACCGTTTGCACTCTGACGGTCAATTCAATGTCTGGACGAAAAGAAAATAAAGAGTGCCGAGATAGGAAAGGAGGTTTGGTTCAGGTTTTAGAATGTACCTTATATTGTGAAGTGAATCCATATATATAGAAATGGAGGTGGGCCAAACGGGTTAAAGAAATTGGCCAAGTCCAATGAGGTCCAATATGAATTATGTATAACAATAGTCCCCCCAAGTCTGAGTCGTATTATTTATATGCAGGTCGGACTTGAAATATGAACTGTAAAATAGGTGATGCCCCCTCAGCCATTGTGGGACCCCCTCCGTCATGCGTATGCCACGTAATTTTTGAATATAACAGTATTATTTAGCCTATGATTGACTATTTTTATAAATATTCAGATCACTTTTTATATATCTATATATTTTGAGGAATCCACCATTCATTTCTATTTATTTATAATTTAAACCATTCATAAACACTTCATAAACATGTTTTTAAAAGTCAGCATACACAGAATCTGAGAATCAGTTTGGTATATGATTATGTTCCCAAAATTGTTCTCACCTATTGTAGTCGAAATTTTGTGGAGTCATCACCAAGGAAATGTTAATATAATGTAATTTTGCGGTAAATTTGAATACCTCAATTTTTTAATAATCAGTGCTATTTTCAATTAAAAATGCTACTTCAATGTGAAGTGACATTTATTTGTTCTCTTTCTTAACATAAAAAATGAAAAATTGTATCGCTAACAAGCAGTCACAGCAATTTAATGAAACACTATGAGTTCTTCACTTTCAAAACGAGTCTTACAAAGAAGTGAACATTCTTAGCCTTGGTTTGCATCTGAACTTAGATAACACAAATCAAATTAAAATATGAATTCACAACTATCCAAGCCTAAA
>NC_036258.1:10096109-10111243 GCF_002742605.1 Olea europaea var. sylvestris | reverse complement strand
AAAAAAAAAATACCAAAATATGTTTGGTAAACAACTTTTCGATTATTCTACATGCAAAACCAATATAGCAGAAAACTAGAAAAACATTATATATATGATTCAACAATAACATTTAGCATTTTATTTGTATATATAAGTATCATCAGTCAAAAAGTGGAACATAAGATCACTATGCTTGTTTCGAACAATATTTAGATTTTATTTTCCAGAATGAGGGTGGAGACAGATAAAGGGAGATCAAACAAAGCAGCAAATTTTGTTATTATCCTAAATATGCAACACAAGATGAAAAAATATGGATTGACAGAAATTGATAGTTAAGAAACTACTTGGTCCTGATTTTTTCAACTTCAAGCCATCTATGGATATAACTAATTGTCATTTTCAAATTTGATTAGAGGAAATCGATTCCTTAATTCATGCTGCGGTGGAATTCGCAATTCCCTGCAGTTTTTAACTTCTAAAATGGAAAGCATAGGCATGGATCCTTCCTCGACCTCCCACGTCTCTAAGAAACTCAAAGACGAGCTCTAACCAATTGAGTTTCTTGAAACCAGATTTTACGCATATCATTTTCTCTCCAACAAATGCGTTGTCTTGTAATATTAGTACCTGAAATTTTGGGAGCTTGCCCAAAGTTGCCATCGGGTCTTCCTTAAGTTCAGAGCCTATCAAGACCATCTCAGTCAGGCTTTGAATGATTTTATAATGCAGTGGTAGCTGCCAAGATGCCCATCCATATGCAAGGTGTGGAGAATCTTACACTTGAGTACTTTTCTGAAAACAGAATGCCTTTCTTCTGTATAACAGTCGAAGTCTTTTATCTTAATGGAATGACATAAGATACTTGCATGCACAGAGTTTACATCCAAACGGCAGACAATCTCCTCAAGATCCCCCCAAAATCTCTTTAACAGTCATAGACAAGTGTCCAAGATTTGTCATTTCGAAAAGATCAGCAACTTTACACACTGTAGTGTCAAAGTTTTCAAGTATCTCAAGTTCTTTCAAACTGACCAAATATAGTTTATCGTTATTAGGCGTCTAAAACTCGAGTGGAAGATATAGAAATGCTAGTTTTAACATTTTCCTCTAGACATTTGGAATGATTACTTGACTTGAAACTCATAGGTCAAGAGTTTCCAAGAATGACAAGTTACCTATTGATGATGGCAACACCCTCAGAATACATCTTTTAAAACTTAGATACCTAAGGAAGATTAGCCATGTCATTTCACTAGGTAGACCTCTCTTATGAAAGTCAACTCGTTCAAAAGTTAGAATCCTTAGCATTCTGTACCTCTTCAGATTAAACATTCTTCGAGGCCATTCCAACTTCGCCTGAGAATCCTGTGGATTCAAGAGTAAGAGAGACTCAAGATGGTCAACCTTTTCATTTCTGATTTGATCAACGGAATTACTAGTCGATGAGAAGGAATCGAAATGTAAATGTAAAGCCATACTACGTGTAGGAATACTGGTCGAAGATGAATCGAAATCTTCTCTTCTCTGAGTTTTGAGCCCCAAATCTAGAACCTTAAAGAAATATTCTTCTCCTTTCATTAAGCAATGATCTTTCATGTGCTCATGAACCCAACAAGACTTGCATTTTCTCAAAGATGCAGTTTCTTCTTCTTTGACCTCAACCATTTTACTCCGTACCAGATATCTCAAATATCTTTCTACTAAATCCATCATCGTTTCATTTTCTTGACAATCATCTCATGATAGAATGCCTTCAGCCATCCATAGAAGACACAAGTGCTCCACTTCTATCTTCAAACCTTTTGGGTACAAGCCCAAATAAAGAAAACATGGTTTCAAGTGATATGGTAAATCATCAAAAATTACAGCTGCCAATTTTTGCAATTTGATTTGTGTTGATTTCAATGGTGACACAATGATTGAGATTAATAACATTGTATGAAATATGTAACAAGATCACAAAAATGAAATAAGATTTAAATTAAAGAAATCAAAGAGAGTTAAGTAGAGTAAACGATGTTTTATTATAACAATATGGAGTGAAAATTATAACACAACAATTTTTGCTTGAACTAAACTGAAAAAAGATGCCACTATTTATAGGTACATACCATACCATAAAGATGGAAATAATATGAAATAAGGAAATAATATATTTCGAATAAAATCACGTGAAGATAAAAAAACAATATTTTCCACTTGAAAATAAGGAAACATTTTTTTTCCTCATTTAGGTCATAAACCTAATAATCTCCACCTTGACCCAAATTCCGATGCAACAAATGAAGGTTTCTCCACGTGGAAAAATGTCCAACTGCATCGAAATAACTGAACTCTTCAAAACAGTAACTAAACCTCTCCACCACAAAAAATATCTTCATCTACCCAGCGTCCACCAGCGACACCCGAACCCAACTTCCGAGTTCCCAAAATTCCAACAAAGAATTATTGTTGACCAAATAAGGTCGAAGCACACCCGATAGTAGAAACCACACCAAATGCCTGATCAGAAGGCCCCTTGCTAGAACTGTCACCTTCAATGATCTCAAAAGAATTACAGATATCATCGACACTATTATACATGCGCTCCATGACTCCAACCCTAACAATTGAACATAGTGTATCCGTTGAAATTGGTAGCAAATTAGAATCACCAATGCTCCTCTGAGCAATGTTCTAAAACGACCCAGAGCCCATCACAGCAGTACTATACCAAAAATCCTTACTAGAACTATCCCCTTCAACGATCACAAAAGCATTACAGACATCACTGACGCCACTGCACCTGTACTTCATGAATCCAATCCTAACAATTGAACACAGTGTATACATTGAAATTGGTGGCAAATTGGAATCACCAATGCTCCTCTTAGCAATGTTTTGAACCGACCCAGAGCTCGTCATAAAAGGTACTATACCAAACTAAATATCCACCATTGTATTGAACTTGTCCATGTGTCTCTTAACTAGTTCTACGCTTTTCTACAAGATGTACAACTAAGACTTCGTCCATCCATCCAATATAACCTGAACGTCCCTTTGGACCTTCAAGACTCCACCTTCACCAGAGAAAACATTTTGCAACGTTAATCTGACTTGATCGATTCCAGTAACATGACAAGACTACTTGTTTCCCATCACAACTCTACTTTGCTTGACAGCCTCATATATCTAAAAGAAAGTTCGATTGGAACACATATGATGCGAACATGTCGAATCGAGAATCCACTCATCGTCAAGTTTAGACTCCACATCAGATACCACAGTCAACATCACATCACAACCATCCGAAAATTCCTCAGTAACATTAGTCTCGTTCGAATTGCATGATTGTCCCCCTACGATTTGCAGCTAAATTACCTTTGGCCCCCAACTTATCGCAATCTTTCTTAACGTGTCTTTTCTTCCTATAGTAGAAACAATACAAATTGCTTAATTCATCCTAGATCTACCCTTCCGTCGATCACCATGAGATGCCAGAGCTTCCTTATCTCTCGATGTAGCTCCAACCAAATGTTTCATCTTTTCTTTTGAGACAGAGCATCATAAACACGCTCAATGGTCAAAGTATCATGACTGTATAGGATGGTGCCCCGAAATGACAAATAAGAGGCAGGCAGCAAACACAATAAGATCAAGGCCAGGTCTTTCTCATCGTACTTAACCTCCAATATCTCTAAATCTGCAATTATTTCCTTGGTCATAGCAATGTGGTCTTCTAGTGACCCTCCTTCCATTATGCGATGGGAATATAGCTTTTGCTTTAGAGCTAGTTTGCTAGTGAGATTTTTAGTCATACATAACTGCTCGAAGAATTGTAGACCATGAATTTGATGCAAGATTTACTTAATAAACATATCAATTCTATGAAGCTATATTGCGATAACAGGGTAGCATGAAATATTGCCCATAATCTAGTTCAACGTGATAGAACTAAACAGAGGTTAATACACTTTATCAAGGAGAAATTCAGAGAAAAGCTTATTGAAGTGCCTCATGTTCAATCTAAACAACAGCTTGTTGATGCACTAGCCAAGCTTTTAATAGCTACCTGGACAAATTGTGCATTAATTATATCTATGCATCAACTTGAAGGAGAATGTTGACAATTAGCTTGGTTATCTTCAAGCTAGTGCTTCTCTGTCCAAACTCCACCATTGTCTCTTTTTATTAGCTATACAAAATTATTAGTCTATATCTAGGTAGGATTACTTTCCAAAATTAGTCAATAATGATCCTAAACTTTAGAATCTAATATTTGTAAAATGGCTCTTTATTCCATTGATTAGAAGAGAAAAGTAACACAAGCTTATTCCTTCATAAACCTTTTTTGACTATATAAAGAAGGTCAAAATCTGAGATGTGCATCCAAATGTGTAGTTTTGTTTATGTACTGCATAAAAATCAACAATCAACTATATCAAGATAACTAAAGGGGTTTTATTTCTTTTTATAGATGGGTAATTAATTCCAATATCAGAGAATTTTCATTTCACTACCATAGCAAGACTTTGCCAAGTTTAACACAAGAGAGAAAGAGAGAATAAAATGCATTTCATTTTTAAAAAAATTTGCACTCCCTCCGTTCTAATTATATAAGTTGACTTTCCTTATTTTATTGTCTCAAATCTCAATTATATAGTCATATTTCTTTACTTAGAATGTTTTTTTTCTCTTTTACTAATACACCTTTATTTAATTTGACTAATTATAACAATTTTTTTCTCAATTTACTACTATTTGTCGATAATTAAATAAGAGTAAATTAGGAAAGTTTTGGCAAAAATTGCTTTTTCAATAATATTAAGCCCTTGTTTGAGTCACATTATTCCAAAAATTCATTTTTTCAAAACTCATTTTCAACCATACATCCTTTGATAAAATAATATTACACGTAAACCCAAAATTTTTCCTTAATTTTTAACTACGCATTCTCCGACAATCAATATTTAAAAATGCATTCTTTCCCTCAAAATGGGGCTTCAACAAGGACTAAATAAGATTCTTAATCCGTGTAAAAAACAAAATCAATCTATATAAATGAAACAGAGGGAGACAATTTATTCTTATTAGATATGTACAATGACGTTTCTTAATTAATCTCTCAACCAGTGGCAGATTTAAGGGTTGGCCGCCCTAGCTGGATTCACCAGAGAGAATTTTTTTTTTTTGTTAATAGATAAAAAGTTTATGTTATTTTCAAACCCCTCTTTTGCTTAGTTGGTTAGAGCTTGCATTTTTATATTACAAGTCTTGGGTTCGATTCCTTCCTGTTCATTTCATTGTGCAAAATTTTTATTTCTACAATATTTACCAAAATTAATTCCCTAAGGAAAGGATTCGAAACTATAACTTCTAATTTGGATGATTGGAAGCTTAACTATCATGGCAATGGTTGAATTTTGAATCTAAATTTAACAAAATAATATATGTTAAGATTCTCGGTGAGTCAATGACTTTTTTTTTGGTTGGTTTTTGCCATTTCAAATATTTTATGCTTTAATAATTTATAAGATATGACTTATGAGTATTAAGTTTTAATTTATATGTTATTTGAGAATTTGTCTACTATGAATTGTGATATTAAAAATTAATTTGAGTATCGTGAAATGTGAATATGTGATTTATGAAAATTGAAAATGAGAAATTGGGGAATTTATAATTTGTGATGAATTGGTGTTGAGAATTGGAAATTTAAACTTTAATTATATTTTAAAATTAATTTTAATTACATTTAATCTTTGATTAACGTTCATTTCTCATACTGATTATGAAATGATTTTTTCAACTGAATCTCAATCTATTTCTTGTAGTAGTGTATCTAAATTTTCAACTACTTTTAGTCAAGCAAACGATTTGTTAAACGTTGATAACACAAAGAAGTTTTACGTATTATGTAATTTATATTATGTCGGATTATATTGAAATATAATATGATATAAATATACAATTTTTACGTTTTAGTGTATTTACATATAGATCGAAGAATTTTTAATATTATTTTATTTAATATTAATAAACGATATCGCTATACAGCCGTTGACTATCGACAGTCAACAGCCAACAATCAACGATCGCCCTAGCTGAGTCAAAATCATAGATTTGCCCTTGCAGAAAGAACACTTCACTGCACCCCGTTAAAGCAATTGTGTGCTTATATCTCAGTCATCCTACGAGAGGCACTAGTGTCCTATTTATAACTGCCATAGCCAGTGGTACAACCAGCTTATTTATACCTAGAGACACCTAGCAGGGAAGTCAAAAGTAAGTATCGTAAAGTCCGAAATCTGCCCGGCATTTGACAAGAGTTAAAAAATAAGATAACAATATAAAGAAAGAGACAGGTGAGATAAGAAGATAGTAGATGAAATACCCAGAGTAATCTGGATTCTTCCTTTAAGTTGGTGATGATTTTTCTGACTTCAATGGAATCAATAGTGGATAGATCTCAGTAATTTACTGTCAATAACAGGAAATAAATAGATCTGGTCCTAATGTAGATGTGAGAAAGTTACTGAACAGCGTAAAATGATTAGCACGTTCAGCGTCTGTTAATTCTTTAATTCAATGTGTTTCATCCATTCCTTTCTACAGTTCATTCCTGCAAATATTTTCTGGGTTTGTGATGGTCTAGTTCATTACATAACAGATTTAGACAACCTTTAACTTTGTATGATTAGTAAAAAATAAAGAGTTCACTTCTTAAACTATTTGGATATATGATACAAAGTATTATAGATTAATGAATGTTATCTAATATATAATGATCAGTAGTAAGTCATCTATCTCCAATCATTTTATTGATAATGTAGATCTCGACTAACATTAACTCTCTTATAGGTGTGAAGCCGTGAAGGTTTCACATCACGTAAGAGAAAAAAATTGATGAAGAATGGCCTAGAATAGAGGATAAAACCGACAATCTTGGTCCAACGAAAAAGTGGAACAAAGTACGTGGGGAAGATTTGGATGAATATTGAGGAAGATAAACTTACTGTCAGGGTCCCCCAAGAATGCTATCTTCTAAAATAACTCCAAAGAGTCGGATAGGCTTAAAGGCCGACATGAACATCTTCATCATCTAGAGCCACATATAAAGCTACTGTTGAAAAATAATAGCAAATAATAGTGTTGCCGTAATTTATATTTGGGCAGAGTAACGACGTTTCGATGGTTTTGAACGGTCGAGGCAAGAGTTCGACTCTTTCTCCTTAAAATGATAATGCCCCGCACTGGTACTAACGATATTACAGCACTCGTTTCCCAAGATACAACGACCTTGTCTTGTAATAGTAGTACTCCAAATTACAAAACCCGACGAACCCGTAAAGTTTAGATCTCTCCACACACACTAGATGACTGAAATGCACGAAAACTAATTTTCGAGGACTGAATTATAAAACAGAAATTATGCAAGGACAAAGGGATAATTTCGGGAGAGTAGAAAATCAATTCTGATTTTTGGAATGAATAAAAATTGGGGTATGATGGCCTATTTATAGATGTTGAAAGGTTGTGTCCCAACAGACACAACTGCCGAAAAAGTTGTGTCCAAAAGGTACAAATTGTTTGGACAGTCAACCGCCACTTTGGACAGTCAATTGTCACTTGGACAGTCAACCGCCACTTTGACAGTCAACCGGCTAAATTCTAGAAGTACCGTACCACGTGTCACACACAGAAAATTCGGGAAAGGAAAAAAATTAATAACATAAAATTTATTATTATTATTATTATAATAAAATAATATAATTAAATGTCATTTTACCAAAAAATATATATCAGCTTGGCCCAAGCCCACGACCCATGACCCGTGACCGTGCCGAGCCGAGCCGGCCGATCGGACGGACGGCGGCGGCCGCGCGAGCATGTGAGCTTTAGCTTAACCTACTAACATGTAGGTTCTCTCCCCCTCAAAGACTATTGGTATCCCTTGGGACCCAAACCCAAATCTCAAACTTGAGCTATTTAAGGTGGTTTATATTCTTCTAGTTTTCCTATGTGGGATTGGTATTTTTCAATTTTCCACCTATTTTATTTCAACATCAAGTGGGCATCTTTTGGTCTTAATTTCTCATTCACCCTAAATTGGTTTTGAGAAAATAAATATACCATATTAATCTACTCATGGAGTAGAACACATTCGGCCAAAGAAATCTTATTTCCGATTAACGGGACCCACTAAATTAATTGGTCAAAAGTTGGTCAAGCCAACTAATTAAACCCAATTTTTCCAACAATCCCCCACATGAATGGAAATTAATGCAGTAGACTATGCAAACCCTATAGAGAGATCAGGCGGAATGTTATCGCATCTAGATAGGTACCTTATGGGTTTGAACCTTCCGTAATAGAATACTATCGAATTTACTTGGCTAATCAGTGAACGCGGTGTCTTGAACTGTCAGCCCTTTTTGTAAATCAAGACAATAGTATCAACACAATAACCTTCCTAACATTTTCGAGTTCTCACTGTTGTGTTCATTTTGGCTCTGAACAGCTTTTGGATTTCATAAGTGCTTTAGAGAATTCAAGCCTTTGAAACATTCTCATAGAAGCGGCCACACTTGTATAGGTGATCTCCTATTATGAGTACCTGCCGTACTCCACTTAGGTAGTCCAAGATATAGGAATCATTAAAAGTATAACTTAACCTGAAACTTTCTGCAGATAGCACTTCCTTATCATAGGAATGGGTAGGAGTTAACTCCGAAGTGTTTATTGAATCTTCATAACTTAGTTGTCCCATTGAACCAAGATTTTGGGATCTCCAGTCAGCAAGGTTGGGTTACCATTACAAAGATTCTTATGTAGTAGGCTTTAAACCCATTCCCCTTGATAGGCAGTATATACTTGACCTCTTGGTAAGCCTTTGGTAAGCAGATCTACCAGATTTTCTCTAGACTTTACATAATCTATGAAAATAATACTATTTGAGATCAACTGCTTAACTGTATTATGTCTTCGACCTATATGTCGAGACTTACCATTACACATACTACTTTGTGCTCTACTGATAGCCGACTGACTATCACAATGTATACTAATTGCAGGCACAGGCTTAGGCCAACATGAAATATCCTCTAAAAAATTTCGAAGCCATTCTGCTTCCTCTCCAGCTTTATCTAAAGCTATGAATTCAGATTCCATTGTTGGATCGAGCTATACATATTTGTTTAGAGGATTTCCAAGATACAGTCGCACCACCAATGGTAAAAATATACCCACTAGTGGATTTTGAGTCTTTTGTATCTGATATCCAATTAGCATCACTGTATCCTTCTAATACAACTGGATATCTTGTATAATGTAATCCAACATTTGAGGTGTATCGTAGATATCTTAGAACCCTTACCAGTGCTTTCCAATGGTCATTATTTGGGTTACTTGTATATCTACTAAGTTTGTTTACTGCATATGCAATATTCAGACGAGTGCAATTTGTAATATACATTAGACTGGCTATTATCCGAGAGTATTCTAATTGAGATACGGGTTCGCCTTTATGTTTGGCCAAATGTAGACTTAAATCTACTGGTGTTTTAACTGGACTTTCATCATACATATTAAACTTTTTAAGTACAGTCTCAATATAGTGAGATTGAGACATTACAAGTCCCTCAGATGTTTTAACAATTTTAGTTCCTAATATTACATCTGCAATACCCATATCCTTCATATCAAAATATTTTGTCAACATTTTCTTGGTATTTGTTATCATATCATAACTACTACCCACAATTAGCATGTCATCAACGTATAGACATACAATTACATATGCATTAGGTATGGCTTTAATATAGACACATTTATCACATTCGTTAATCTTAAAACCATTTGACAATATAGTTTTGTCAAATTTTGCATGCCATTGTTTTGGCGCTTGTTTTAGTCCATTTAATGATTTGACGAGTCTACACACATTTTTCTCCTGTCCAGGAGCGATGAACCCTTCGGGTTGTTCCATGTAAATTTCTTCTTCTAGCTCACCATTTAAGAAAGCTATTTTGACGTCCATCTGATGGATTTCCAAATTATGCAATGCTGCGATTGCAATTAATACTCTAATTGATGTTATCCTTGTCATAGGTGAGTATGTATCAAAAAAATCAAGACCTTCCCTTTGTTTGAATCCTTTAGCTACCAATCTGGCCTTGTATTTATCAACTGATCCGTCAGTCTTTAATTTTCTTTTGAAAATCCATTTACAACCTAATGGTTTATTACCAGGTGGGAGATCTACCAATTCCTAGGTATGATTATGCATAATAGAATCAATTTCACTATTGATAGCCTCTTTCCAGAATAGAGTTTCTGGACTAGACATTGCTTCATTGAATGTCCTGGGCTCATTTTCTAACATATAAGTTAAAAAATCTTGATCAAAAGATGTAGATGTTTTGGTTCTTTTGCTGCGTCTTGGTTCTTCATCACTTTGAAGATTACTAATCGCAGAATCATAAGTTTGTTTTTGCGGGCTTATTTCTTTCCTATCTTTACAAGGAAACTTGTCTTCAAAAAATACATCATTCCTAGATTCAACGATAGTATTTTCATGTATATCCGGAATGTCAGACTTATGTACGAGGAACCGATAAGCACTACTGTTATTAGCATATCCAATGAATATGCAATCGATAGTTTTAGGCCCTATTTTAATTTGTTTAGGCTTTGGTATTCGTACCTTAGCCAAACACCCCCACACTTTTAAGTATTTGTACGAAGGTTTATGACCTTTCCATACCTCATAAAGAGTTTCGTTCCTACCTTTGTGTAGTACTTTATTTAGAATGTGGTTAGCTGAGAGAATTGCTTCCCCCCACAAATTCTGTGGTAAACCAGAACTAACCAACATAGCGTTCATCATCTCTTTTAGAGTGCAATTTTTGCATTCTGCAATACCGTTTGATTGAAGTGAATACGGAACTGTAGTTTGATGAATAATCCCAGAATCTGAACAAAATTCATCAAACGGTGCTCCATATTCCCCACCTCTTTCACTACGAACAACTTTTATTCGTTTGCTTAGTTGATTCTCAACCTCATTTTTGTACTGTTTAAATGCTTCTAAAGCCTCGTCTTTACTCCTTAACAAAAAGACATAACAATACCTTGTGCAATCATCTATAAAAGTAATAAAATACTTTTTGCCTCCTCTAGTTTGCACAAACTTTAAATCACAAATATCACTGTGAATTAATTCTAGAGGATTCGAGTTCCTTTCAACTGAATGAAACGGTGTTTTTGCTAATTTAGCCTCTACACATGTTTCGCATCGATGATTTTGATCAAAGGACATTGAAGGTAATAAATCTAAACTTACTAATCTTCGTAATGTATTAACATTTACATGTCCTAACCTATCGTGCCATAAGTTAGAAGACTCAATCAAGTAAGTAGAAGATTTATTTTTATTAATATCAAAATCACGAAGTACAGGCATTACATTCAATTTGAATTGCCCATTGGCTAAGTACCCTTTGCCTACAAACATTCCATTTTTGGTGAGTACAAACTTGTCAGATTCAAATATCAGCCTAAACCCATTCTTGCTTAAAAGAGCTCCGGATACCAAGTTTCTGCAAATATCGGGAACATGTAGCACATCGATGAGTGTTACTTCTTTCCCTGATGTCATCTTCAGCACTATTTTACCTAGACCAATAACTTTTGATGTTACTAAGTTGCCCATGAAGAGTTGTCGTCCATTGATAGGAGTGTAAGATGAAAACATCTCCTTATCCGCACAAACGTGACAAGTAGCGCCAGTATCAACGAACCATTCTCTCTGATTATCCACCATGTTTGCTTCAAATATAACAGCCGAGAGCATTAGTTCAAACACTCCGTTAGACAGCCTGTCTTCTTCAGTCAAGTGAACTTGGTCCTTTTTGTTTTGCTTTTTCTGCCGACAGTCCTTTGCAATATGATCAGGCTTACCGCAGTTATAGCAATCTCCTTTGAATTTCTTGGCCTTGCTCTTTTGCTTGCTATTATTCGGGTGCATCCTTTTCTTGCTAGTATTTGGCTCCACCAAGTTGACTTTAGCCTCCATTTGCTGCTTCCAGACTTCTTTTCAGCATTTCGATTGTCTTCCTCAATTCTTAATCTAACAATCAAATCTTCAAGTCCCATTTCCTTGCGTTTATGTTTCAGGTAGTTCTTGAAATCTTTCCACATTGGTGGTAATTTTTCGATAATTGCAGCTACCTGAAATGGTTCACAGAGCTTCATGCCTTCTGTATGTATATCGTGCAAGATAAGTTGTATCTCTTGGACTTGAGTCATTCCTGTTTTAGAATCTACCATTTTGAAGTCCAGGAATTTGCCTACAACGAATTTCTTCAATCCGGCATCTTCTGTTTTGTACTTCTTTTCCAATGACTCCCATAGTAATTTAGCTGTTTTGATGGAACAGTATACGTTGTATAGTGTGTTGTCAAGGCAATTGAGGATGTAATTTCTGCACAAGAAGTCACTATGATTCCAAGCATCAAATGCTGCTCGTTTTTGAGAATCTGTTTCCTTCTCCTCAACAGTTGGAGCATCCTCTTTCAAGATTTTGATCAGATTCAGAGTCGTGAGATAGAACAACATTTTCTGTTGCCATCTTTAAAATCCACTTCCGTGAATTTTTCCGGTTTCTCCCCGTGAGCATTGTTAGAGGGTACGACAGACGTACTAAGGGGTACAACAGACCTATTACTACTTGCCATTATCGTTTTAAGATTGTTGAAAAATAATAGCAAATAATAGTGTTACCGTAATTTATATTTGGGCAGAGTAACGACGTTTGGATGGTTTTGAACGGTCGAGGCAAGAGTTTGACTCTTTCTCCTTAAAACGATAATGCCCCACACTAGTACTAACGATATTACAGCACTCGTTTTCTAAGATACAACGATCTCATCTTGCAATAGTAGTACTCCAAATTACAAGACCCGACGAACCCGTAAAGTTTAGATCTCTCCACACACACTAGATGACTGAAATGCACGAAAACTAATTTTCGAGGACTGAACTATAAAACAGAAATTATGCAAGGACAAAGGGATAATTTCGGGAGAGTAGAAAATCAATTCTGATTTTTGGAATGAATAAAAACGGGGGTATGGGGGCCTATTTATAGATGTTAAAAGGTTGTGTCCTAACAGACACAACCGTCGAAAAGTTGTGTCCAAAAGACACAAACTATTTGGACAGTCAACCGCCACTTTGGACAGTCAACGCCACTTTGACAGTCAACCGGGTAAATTCTAGAAGTATCGTATCACGTGTCACACACAAAAAATTCGGGGAAGGAAAAAAATTAATAACATAAAATATATTATTATTATTATTATTATTATAATGAAATAATATAATTAAATGTTATTTTACCAAAAAATATATATCAACTTGGCCCAAGCCCACGATCCACGACCCGTGCCATGCCGAGCTGGCCAGTCGGACGCACAGCGGCGGCGGCGCGCGCGTGTGGGCTTTGGCTTAACCTACTAGCACGTAGGTTCTCTCCCCCTCAAAGACTATTGGTACCCCTTGGGGCCCAAACCCAAGTCCCAAACTTGAGCTATATAAGGTGGTTTATATTCTTCTAATTTTCCTATGTGGGATTGATATTTTTCAATTTCCCACCTATTTTATTTCAATATCAAGTGGGCATCATTTGGCCTTAATTTCTCATTCACCCTAAATTGGTTTTGAGAAAATAAATATACCATATTAATCTACTCATGGAATATAACACATTTGGCCAAAGAAATCTTATTTCCGATTAACGGGACCCACTAAATTTATTGGTCAAAAGTTGGTCAAACCAACTTATTAAAACCAATTTTTCCAACAGCTACTTCACTTGACAGAGTTGTCAACATTAGTTTGCTACCAATTGATTTTGTGGAAAAATTCCACGCAAGAGATTCCAATCGTTACGAGAATTTCGAACACGTTTAGTTCTTGATATAAAGAAAAGAGTTCATGATGTACAACAAAAGCTAGAGTTGTGGCAAGTTGTATTAAAAGATCTAGATGGGAAAAAAGGAAGGTGTCAAGTGTACAATACCTAGAAAGGGAAACCAGAGACTTAGTTACTAGACTTCAGAATGTCCTTTAAACTTATTTCATCAAGGTCCAATGCAGAAGAGGCAGAAGCATAATTGAAAATTTCATTAATGATTTCCAAACCTTCCGGAGGGTCGATTTAGATGTTAAATAAATTAATATCCAGATAATGATGATCATTGCCCGTTTCTCGATATTAACACTCATTAAGACAATAGGAGAAATGAATCTTGGATCTGAGACCCAACAAAAGTTGAGGAAAAGCTTCTCTGACTCTCTAGAAACCCATATTGTTAGGATGGATCACAAACTTGAAACTCTAAATTCTGCTCTGCTTGATGGCAAAGACACAGTTATTTACGTATATGGCAGGGGTGGCATAGGGAATACTGCACTTGCCCACAAGTTATACAAAGATCTGGGTCTCCTTCAAGATGTAATCAGTCGTAAGTAAGGTTTCACAGTTTTGACCCGTATGAATCAAATTTTGTCCTCTTAGGCTTCACTTAAATAGGCTGGCCATATGGATGCTAATTATTTTAAATTTTTGGGTGACTGCAAAATCAAATTTTTTTTTTTTTTTTTTTTTTTTTTTTTTTTTCTATTTTCGAGAATATATTCCTTCTATACAAATATTCAGAAATCCCTAAAATAATAAAAGATAATACATTGCTTTCACTGTTCATTTCAATTCTCATTATTACTGTTCATATGGCGTCATTGGTGAGGTCATGGCTATGTCATATATTTTTGAAATACCAATTCTACCTCTTTTTATTATTTGATTGATGTGTATAACTGGTACCATTTGGCATTTGACCATGTTTATATCTCTTTCATTTCGTATTATCTCCATATGTAGAAAGCATAAGCCGTGGGGGAAGAAAATCAGTAATTTCATTCCTGGTTCCATCGCACATTTGATTTCTTGGTTGTATTTTTCTCTTTATTTGCCTGAGATCTCCTTCTATACAAAGCGAGAACAACATGGAAAAAACAAGTAATTACTTTGGTTTTGTTTTGTTTTGTTTTTTTTTTTTTTTTTTTTTTCCCTTTTTTTTTTTTGTTTTTTTTTTTTTTTTTTTTTT
>NC_036258.1:10079874-10095597 GCF_002742605.1 Olea europaea var. sylvestris | reverse complement strand
GTAGAGACCGACAAACTTAAATAAAAAAATAAAAAAAATAAAAAAAAATTTAAAGAAAAACGGTGGTGTTGTTTTGTACTTGTGAGTGGTGCAATTCTATAGATAGTTTTATTTATTTTTTGCACATTTTTCTTACCTTACACGAAGATCTAATTCCCAGATCTACTAATTTCTTTGTCTCCCTGTACACAATAACCCACATTTTAAACGTGTTCACGAAGTTGATTTTTTTTTTCTTTGTTTTGTTGGTATGAATTGGCTACCTTAGATAAAGGTGAGATAACTAGATATAATTATATTTTTTCGTTCATTTTCAAATCATATTTTCAAATTGGAAATTAATATTTATATTTGTGTAGATCATATCAGAAATTTTGTATGATTTTCTACCACTGGGAAGATTTGATTTACTGGTAGTGAGTATTTAGCTTTTTCGACTTGGTTCACTGAATTCACATGGTGGTAATACTTTCTTCCTATTTTCATGTGCATATGATGTTTTCGGTTCTTTAACTTTGTTATTGTTTATATATTCTTTCCATCAAGGTTCGAGATAGTTGGGTTCTTGTTTGTTGGCAATACAAGAAATACTATGAGTTTTCCAATTTATTTTCTTTCCCCTTTTTTCCATTTTTATATGAATTGTGCAATGTTTAAGTTCTTCTATTTTTTTTTTTTTTTTTAATTTGTAACGTATTTTTCCATATATTTTTTTTGTTTTTTTACTCTAAATTGCATCATATGTTGTTATACAAGTGTGGTGTTTATTTAGCTTTCTGTTTATTTTTAGGGTTAATTGAAGATTTGTATTCAATCATATATTTTTTTTCCTTTATTATTTTTTTTTTAATACTACACTATATATCACATGATTTGTATCGGGATTTTGACGAGAAACAAAATTATTTTAACTATCTCAATTAATCTATTATTTGATTAGTGAAATTTATGATGTTCATAATTCTTTTAGCTTATAATTAGTTGCAATATTTTTTTAGATTTAAATTTTATAATATTGTAGTCTATTAGACTTTCAAATGAATTAAGTTTGGAAACAATTCATAAGTAAGAGTTCAAGAATCATACATTTCAAAATCAAGAAAACAAGTTTCAAACTTCAAAATCAGATTTTTATTAAATTTTATTTATAATTTAATTAATTAATTATTAATTAAATATATTTAGGTCACAGATCTATTCAATTTAATCACAAATTAACGATTTACTTATTCACTTATTAATTTTTGGTTACAAATCATAAATTTTATGTCACAAATTATTTTACGGTTGTAATTCAAAAATTTTATAGATCACAGTTTGTTCATCGGTCACAAATCAAAATATTTATAAGTCACGATTTATTTATTGGTTACAAATCACAAATATTATAAGTCACAATTTATTATATAGTCACAAATTATCAAATTATTGGTCACAGATTAACAAATTTTTAAGTCATACATTATTTTTTGTCACAATTTACCTTTTTAATTGGTCACATATTCTTTATTGGTCACAAATTAACCAATTTAATAGTCACAGTCAACTAAATTATTTGTGATCACAACCAACACTTGTGACCACCACCTTAATTTCTCTTCCTCTGTTAATTGAAGATGTGTTAAAGATGGAGATCGAGCCAGGCTGCAGGCTCTCCAATTTTTTTTTTTTTTATCAATTTCATTTCATTTCATTTCACATTATTTCTAGATTGATATATACATGTATACAATCGATAATGGTTTCTACAAATTTTGACAATTTTAGCTGCTTTAACCACTGGATTTTCCCTTGAGATGGCCTCTCTTCCAGCGGCTTTGTAGTCGTAGCTGCAATCGTGCCGATAGGAATAACGATGATTGGCATAAAAGAGCTCGCAACATCTACATCTAAACTTGGTCAAACCAACCTTCCTCCGACAATCAGAGCACCGATTTACCTCTCTCTTCACCTGCACAACCTCTGTCGAATCCAAATCCTCTTTCTTCAAACTCTTACTGATCTCCACAGGTTTCAATTTCATCTCAGGCGAAGACCTCAAGGACGAGTTGGATCTAAATGATTTTTTAGATCCTACAACCATCGTGACCACAGTGGACGCGGACCCAACTGCAGTGGCACTAAAATAATTTTTATGCAAATCATTGGTCGGAGCAACACCGCATTTAACACATAGCATGATGGCCTTCGGTATGACCTTGAATTTCGTCTCATCTTTCTCTTTTTTTTGTGCCATAGTTGAAAAAGCAATTCACAAAAAATTTAGACTTAAAGGTTATAACAAAATATTTTTAATCTTGTGAAATACTTTTAAATTTTCTTCTATAAATTTTAAATTGATAATTACGTATCCTGTTGTTTCACCTGAAGTAGAACAATATTATAATTAATATTTTAGATAACAATTTCTATTCTGAAGTTTACATATACTCATCTATTTTGTTATAATAGAAATTGAGAAGGATTTTTTTATTGACAAAATCAATTTTGATTATTTCTGTCTCAATTTGTATTTTATAATGTCATTAGAAAAACACGATTTGGAGATCCATCGAAGAAGATCCTTCTCCTTCCTTTATTTTTGAAAGAAAATGAGGATCTAAACAAAATCAATGAAATGGAAGAAATTCCAGTGAATGGAAAGGAAAAAACATAGGATGAATTCCACTTTTCGATTAACAGATATGGGCTCTAAAAATAGCTCAGTTTATGAAGAAAGGAAGGGATAGTGTGTATTTTTCGTTGGGGATTTTCTGAAAAAATCGTTCCATATTTCTCCAATTCCTTATAAAAGATATTCAGTCCATTAGAATAGAAGTTAAAGATGAAATTTATGCTCATCGTGTCCTTTTAACCATACGACTTTGATATACTCTATTCCGCCATTGTTGTGGTATTAATCTAGACCTTTTGATCTGAGATAAATCTTGTTGATAATGCCCTCTTAACCAGTTTTTCCATCGATTCATTTCAAAACTCGAAAGTTTGTTATCCTTTAATTGAGAATGAGTTATTACTTGTGTCTCAAAAGAATCATTTACGTTAAAGGGGAATAAATAAATCAATCAAATTTCGGCAAGCTTCATGAAGTACTTCTTTCGGAGTTAAACTCCCATATGTCCATATTTTGAGAAAAGAGTATTTCTTGTTTTTCATTCCCATTCCGTCAAACAAGATGCGTAATATTTATAACGCTCTGGTAGTTAAAGGTCGAGATACTATCGGTCAAGCAATTAATGTGACTTGTGAGGTACAGTAATTAATAAGAAATAATCGAGTTAGAGCTATAGCTACGAGTGTATTCATGGGTTACTTCTCTGCTGTAGCGCCTGGCCCTCGAACACTAGCTCAAGGCATTTTCTCTACCCCTCTTACCTGAAAAAATAGGGACACCTTATGTTCTGAAACCGATAACCAACTTTTGGCTAACCTAGATATTTGAGTAACAATTTCTATTCTGAGATTTACATATTCTCATATATTTAGTTATAATAGAAATTGAGAAGGATTTTTTAATGAAAAAATCAATACTGATTAATTCTATCTCAATTTGTATTTTATAATATCATTAGGAAAACACTTGCTCAAGCCGGATGATAAAAAATTATCTTGTCCAGTTCTTTTTGGGGATGGATCTATAAGAATTCACCTATCCCAATAACAAAAAATAAAATTAAAATAAAAAAAAATCTGATTTGAATGATCCTGTATTAAGAGCTAAAGTGGCTAATTTTTTTCAATAAAAAATCCTTCTCAATTTCTATTTTAACAAAATAGATGAATATATGTAAACCCCAGAATAGGAATTGTTACACAGATTTCTATTATTTAGATATGTTGTCGATAGGGAATTATCATATAATTATCATACTTCCATTTTGCATTGAATAGAAATTTCGTTTTTCGAGGAAAATTTTGATTTAACTATTGAAAAGAGGACCACGGGTACCTCCTCGAATTTCAAAAAGGAAGAGTAAACCTCATTGATTTTTAACACCTGAACCATAAGTGAATATATAACCTACAAAAAAGTAGGCTAGTCCAACCAATCTTTCTTGGACAATGGAAAGAGCCACGGTTTATCTTTTCATCGGATCAAATTGGCCAAAAGTGTGTGTTCATGAGCCGATGCTAAAGTTTTCAATCAATTCCTGCCAATATCCATGCTAGGAAATTAAGAACATAAATCCAGTAGCCCAAACAAGATGTCCAAATAAGAACATGCATGCCCAGACCGACAAACTATTCATCTAAAAGTATATAATGTTTGGATCTAAATGGGTTTCGCGGAGGTGAAGGAACTAGATTGAAAAAATAGAAGGATTCTAGTTTCACCAAAAATACCTTAACTATATGCTCTATGTACATATGTGATACTATTACCCCAACGTTCACATTGCGCTTTGCTATTCTGTGAATTTAGTTAACAACCACATATTTCGAGAAGATTTATTAATGTTGTGCTTATTTTACTATTATTTTAGTAATTTTGGTTAACTTATTCCTACGTTTATATACTTTGCTATTATGTGACCTAAGTTAATAAATATACATTTGAGAGACTCACTTAAATATTTATTACTGTTGTTATTAGTTTAGCAAGTACGTTCTTTGTAGTTTTTTATTCCATGAATTGAGTTTATAAGTCATGAATGACTTAAAGATTTATTAATATAATAAGCAACTGACAATTCCAAACACTCACTAGCCTATATTTCCACTTGAACTTATATCCCCACCCATATTCTTCCACCTCTACCCTTATCAAACATAGGTATCAAGCCCTAGCCTACTGTTGGACATGTTATGACATTGAACTGCAAGCATGTGTAAGACATATAATTACAAAATGTGGAGTCGAATGATATTCAATTGTCACATTATTTTCAACCGCAAAATTGAATGGCAAAGGGTGCAAACTTGACTCAAACAATTAGCCAAGTAAAGAACAGATTTCAAACCCCATCTTAGCACCGCTAATGCTAATTTCAGTGCATGTCATAGTTGGCATGTAATACCAAGGCAAATGCTTAGAAGAGCATTAACGATATAATCCAATTTAAACAACATTATACTTTGACTTAAAAAGTTATAATCAAGGTAAATGCTCAAAATACTCCTCTACACAGACATACATCAAAAAGGGGTGAAACGATTTTGCCAGATTGATATGAATTAATCAAAGGTTCTCCATCATTGCACCTATTTTCTATAATATTGACTTCACGTGAAGTTTCTAATTCTTTTTCCTTCTGATTTGCAGCAGCTAAATTTTCATTCTTCTACAACTTATAACAATCATTTCTTATGTTCCCGTCACTACCAATAATTGCATACTTTATTACTGTAATTAGACTTTAATCTGTGCCTCATATAATTACCATCAATAACAAGGTTATCTCTATAAACCTCAGATTCAACAAGATACTTTATCTTTTTCTTTGAGAATAGACACAATCTTAATCCACAAGGATTGATTTAATATGTGTTGTACACCACAATCCATAACATATTAGGAATATAACACAATGAAGAGTTTAATATAGGATGAAGTCTCAATACAATATGTAAAACTAATAAAGGGATATTTGGGATAAAATAGGAGTAAAACATTGCCAAAAATTCAAATAGAAACTAATTGCAACTTGGATTCCTTCAAGACCTCTTCAAGTTTACTATCAATTCCAAAATTGAATTCCAACTTAAATTTCCAAATAGACTTTAATTAAAATTTCCAATTGGATTTCAAATAAAATCCTCAAATAGACTTTCAAATAAAATTTGGATCACTCCCTAATTCTAACAAAAATGATAATAAATATTTTCTTTTTGTTTGATAAAAATCTTAACTTTAAAGCTAATTTTAAACGGGGTGGGTAGCACCATTATCACCTGGTAAATCCTTTAATAATTCTATTATCACCATTGTCCAACCATGAATCTGCTGTGATAATATATCATTTTAGGCTCTGATAGCACTTAATGTTAGCCGACCCTTAAACAAGTGAAGTAACTAAGATTAAAATACTCCAAACACAGTTGGAGCCAAGATTTCTGAAGGAAAAGTTGGAAAAAGCCTTAAGAGGGTTTTAGACAAACTTTCAATAATTGATGATAAAAATTGATTACAAAGCTGGATTCTTGACTCTATTTAAAGTAAAAATGACTTTTTGACCTCAGTAATGACTCTTAGAATACCTAAACTTCAAATAAATTAATCTTGGAAAACTAATAGACTTCTTCAACTACTCAACTTTTAAAATACAATTAATTGAAACAAGGACTTTGCATAAAACTAGACAATGACTCTTTGACACTTTGACTAAGACTAAAAGTAATTTGCATCAAATCATTTCCAAGTCTCCGAGAATTTTGCAATGATTGTTCCCACTTGGAAGGATTTCAAAAGTTCTATTTTGATCACCTTCAATTTGTTCACAAGCAATTGCAATTTATGTGCTTGGGAAGATAGGGTAACGCTATTAAGGAATTCAAAGTTGAAATACTTTGACATTAGGAATTTTATTGGGTCTTCCTCTACGGATTTGTATTTATATTACAATGCATTCTAAATCTCTTTCACCGAAGTGGGGTTGGTGTAGAAATCATATAATTTATCTGAAGAACATTGAGACGTGACCCAGACAAGTTAATTCATCTTCTTAATGCTTCGTCTGTTAGCCCTTACAACATCCGAGTCTCCACATGTTGATTTCGGTAGTGGTGCCAATCCGGATCAATAATGTAGAAGATCTTCGAAGCTGTTAGAAAGAACTTCAATTTGTCTTACCACACTAGGTGAAGTTCATTCCATAAAATCGATCCAACCTTATGAGGTTTTGATTCATGAGTTTGATCGTTGTCATGATAGTCTCATTCTACATGATTATCATTTGAGATTGTTGCATATTTTATTTATTTATTTATTTGGGAGTAGGAGTGGGAGAAGAGAACAAATGTAGTAGCAAGAACACTGAAAAATCGGAAACACGCACACACAGACTTAAGCACTTGTGTTTTTCTTCTAAAAACTTGAAAAAGACGGGAGTTTGAGTAATGGATTGGATAAAAACAGATTTCAATTGACGGTTTTATGTATTTATAATTGGATCATATCACCTATTTGTAGATTTCAATTCATAATCCACGAAATAGTGACATCTATTCATGAAAAGTTGAGAACCTTTCATGAAAAATCACCAAAAATCAAATTTGAAAATCAGCCTATCGGCTAATATTTTAGTGCCTGCGCACAGGCAAATATTGCTTTACATTCCAATTTCATTCATTTGGACCTCGTGGCTTCCCATGCCGAATTCCATCCATTTTAAGGCCCAATTCCTTTTATAATTGTGAACAAATTATAACACTAAAGTCACCAATTAAAAGAAAGTGTACAAATTTTTTACCATAAATCTTTTAAATTATAACACAACAATGGCAAAGGTCTTTACAGTAAAGACATTAATTTATTCAAACTAAAGGACACAAACATCACCGAAACTCTTCCAAATTAAAATATGAAACATTTTACCTTAGAAACACAATTAGATATTTTCCAGAATAAAAGACATTTTCCATGTTCAATACGAATGCACCCTTCTTGGAATTTCTGCAACATTATATTCTTGTGGGAAGATAACGAGAGTTTAAATCTTCATATAGAAATGCCCCTGTTCCTGCAAAATTAACAATATTGGAAATCAAAATTCACAAAATATATATAGAGAAATAATTTAATAAGAACCGATGCTCATCTTATCCTAATCATTAATATGATACGTTATCGATACTTAGGATAAGATGAACACTAGTGCTCATTATATATATATATAGACATTATTCCGTTTGACCCGTATCATTCAATTTCTAGGAGAATACAAAAAATATATACATTGAAGCTCCTAGAAGAAAATAACTTTTCTATTATTTGACACGTAATCCAGTGTATCAAGAAAATAGAAAACTATTTTGATTATACGATTCAAAAATAACTTTTCAGTATTGTATTTGAATATATGAGTACTAACAATCGCAAAGTGAAATATAAGTTCAATGTGTTTGTTTTGGACAATCTTCAGATATTGTTTTCTAGAAAGGGAGAGTGGAGAGAGATAAAGGGAGACCAGACAAATCAGCAAATTTGGTTATTTCCCTAAAAATGCAATACAAGATGAAAATTATAGTTTGAGAGAAACTACTGATGGTTAAGAAACTACCTGGTCCAGATTCTTTCAACCTAAATCCATCTTTGGATATATGCTCACTGACAATGTCAAATGTGATTCCACGAAATCGATTCCTTAATCCATCCGGTAGAATTCGCAATTTCTCGCAGTTTTTAACTGCTAAAATGGAAAGCACAGGCATGGATCCTTTCTCCACCTCCCACGTCTCTAAGAAACGCAAAGTCAAGAGCTCTAACCGTTTGAGTTTCTTGAAACCAGATTTAACGCATATCATTTTCTCTCCGGCAAATGCGTTGTCTTGCAATACTAGTACCTGCAATTCCGGGAGCTTGTCCAAAGTTGCCATAGGGTCTTCCTTAAGTTCAGAGCCTATCAAGACTATCCCAGTCAGGGTTGTAGTGATTTTATCGTGTAGTGGTATCTGTCCAAGATGCCCATCCATATGCAAGGTGTGGAGAGTCTTACACTCGAGTAGTTTTCTAAAAACAGAATGCCTTTCTTCTGTATAACAGTCAAAGTTTTTGACCTTAATGGAGACAGCTGTATTCTCTGAAGTCATGACCATGCGATGGACAATCTGCTCAAGATCCCCCAAAATCCCTTCAACAGTCGTAGACAGGTGTCGTAGCCTCTTCATTTTAAAAAGATCAGCAACATTGCACATCCCAGTGTCAAAGTTTTGAAGTAACTCAATTTCCTTCAAACTTTTCAAATACAGCTTACCGTTATTTTGCATCTTAAACTCGAGCGGAAGATATAGATAAACAAGTTTTCCCAGTTTCCTCAAGACATTGGGAATAATTATTTGACTTGAAACTCGTAGATCAAGAGTTTCCAAGAAAGACAAGCCACCTATTGATGACGGCAACACACCCAGAATACATCCTTTGAAACTCAAATACCTAAGGTAGATTGGCCATGTCATTCCCCTAGGTAGACCTCTCTCTTGAAAGTCAACTCGTTCAAAAGTTAGAACCCTCAGCATTCTGTACCTCTTAAACATTCTTCGAGGCCATTCCAACTTCACCTGAAGATCCTGCGAACTCAAGAGTAAGAGAGACCTAAGATGGTCAACCTTTTCATTTCTTAACTCATCAACAGAAGATCTATCTTCTTCCTTGCCTAAATGTAAAGCCATTCTACGTGCAGGATTTGTAGTCAATGGGAGGGAATTGGAACTTCTCTTAACTAGAACCATAAAGAAATATTCTTCTCCCTTCCGTGAGCAATGATCGTGCATATCCTCATGAACACTACAAGACCTATATTTTCTCAAAGATGGAGTTTCTTCTTTTTCGACCTCAACCATTTTTCTCTGTACCAGCTCGCTCAAATAGCTTTCTGCTAAATCCATCATCGTTCCATTTTCTTGACCATCATCTCGTGATATCATGCCTTCAGCCATCCATTGAAGACACAAGTGCTCCACTTCTATCTTCGAACCCTTTGGAAACAAACCCAAATAAAGAAAACATGGTTTCAAGTGATATGGTAAATCATCAAAAATTAAATCTGAGATCGATTTTTGCGATACGATTTGTTCAACTGGTTGGCCTCTATCGATTAATAACTTGACATCTCGAAGCACCGTCTCCCATTCCTGAGATGTACGCTTTTTAGCTAAAACTTCTCCGACTGCAACTATAGCTGATGGCAAGCCCATGCAATATTTCAATACTTGGCGCTTTATATTATTCAACGAATCAACTTCTGCATTTGCTATAAAAAAAAATTTGTTAAGCGGATCCTAAATATAATACAGTTAATTATGCAATAATGAGACGATTACAGCTCATTTCCATTATATTGCCTGCATTAGCTCTTAATATACGATAAAGACCAGCAATAAACAAAATTCGATCTTCAAGAGAAGCAATTGACTTTATGAAGAGGATAAAAATGATAAAGTGGATAGATCTTAATAATAATACGCTTGTTGTGCTACCAATATCAACATTACATATATTGACTTCAGTCCATTATTGAGCATCCCCGTTGCTTATTTGCTATCATATAGACAGTTTTGTTGTATCTTTATTTGTTTTGATTCTTTTTACACCTTACTTCAAAAAATTCTCTAAATGGCAGTATTAGACAAAATTTTCAATATATATGTAATAAATCAGACTAATAGGTTATTGCATCAATAAATAATTGCTCGCCAAAAACTGTTCTATAGGCAGCAAAAGGTCAAGGAAAATTATTAAATTATATTATCAAACATACAGAACACCAAAATAAGGGTTCTGAATAATTAAGAAGGTTTTGGGAAAAGTTACATTGGGAAATTAGGTTTTTGTGAACACTGTTTGGTACGCACAAGAGAGCGAAATTTTACGTTGTTCATTCTGCAAGACAGACATTTGACTATGTATGTACTGAGGCCCAGCAAAATTTTCTGCGAAAGTATGGATTTATTTGTTAAGTCGCAAGAATTTGGCTTTCAAAACTTCTAAGAGTGGAAAACTTTGATTAATAATCAAATTGGCAAGAAATTAAGAATTTAAAACTGACTATGGGCTAGCATATGTTATAAGGATATTTTATACACTAATTTGGACTAAAAATATAGATATTTAATAGTTCTTTGGATTAATTATGGCCTAATTATTGTATATTTTGTTACTAGGCGAAATTCGATTATTGGAAGCAAAATTGAAGAAAGAACCAAAAAATAGTGAAAAATGACTCAATCCAAAGTATAGGGACTAAATTGCACATTTTCAATAATTGATTCGGATTTAAGATCGCATTTGAAAAATGCATGGGTCTAGTTGGATGCAATTAGAAGTTAAAGGATCCAAATGCAAGAAGAATGGACTTAATATAAATCATTCAAACAAATAAGGTAATTCAATTAGAGTTAAAATTGATAGACACTAGGTTAAGTGTCTAGTCCTTGTGGGATGATACTTTACTCTTCAATTTATTACTTGTTCGCGATACCATATACTTGCAGAAAATCAAACGATCAACATCCAATTCGAACAATTTTACAAGGAAAAAGGGTTAGCAAGGGAAAAGACGATTGAAAAGCTCATCAACGAAATCATATGACCGAGAGAATGAATAGAACTATTTTGAGGAGTTACATACATGTCACCTAATGTAAAATTACCTACAAGGGCACATGTTAAATTCTCATCTACTGTACTTAAGAGGTGGAGTATTATATAAGTCATGTTCATTACATTAATGGCACATGAAGTTTGATGCATTCCATGGTTTTCTCAATGCCAGACAACAAATTTAAAAAGTTTGATTTAGGGTTAATCGTGGAAGAAGCCATTGGAACGCACGTAAACAAGTCTTTTGGTACTTGATGGAATACTGTACTGGGAAACGATGAAGACATAGCAAGTTCTGTAGATTCAGATTTTGCAAGTCATCTAGACAAAAGATGATATTGACATGAAATATTTTAAATCATGGGAACTTTGTAAGCTGGAAAACAAATCTTCAGTCTATAGTATAGGTGTTGATTTTTAGCATAATTAATTATATTATTTGCACTTATGTTATTTTATATTGCTAAAAGAATAATTGTAGTTTTACTTGTTTGGTCAGGATAGTTTAGTCATTTTGTTTGTTAGAATATGCAAACCTCATTTTGTACAATTTGCTTATTTGGTTGTATGATACCCTAGTCCACTTTGCTCTCTTGTCTTCCACCTTGCTTACATTAACAATATCCATATGGTATCAAAGCTTCAACTAAGGTAGATGACATCGGACTATCATGTATTAATGTCTGATATTCTTCTTGTTACTTTATTTCCGATTTTGATATTTTTTGGGCTTTTACTATTTGCTTGAGATATTATTGTGTTGGTTTTTGATTGAATTTTTATAATGGCTGGGACAAATCATAATTCACCTGGCTCCATTAATGTGAGATTAGATGAAAAAAATTATTCACATTGGAGGGTTATCATGAAGAACATTTTGAAGGGTAAATTAATTTGGGATTGTGTAATTGGTATTTAGACCAAACTTAAGGTCGATAAACTTGATTATGATAAGTTTGTAGAAATGCTTCGTACTTGTGACATGAACAAACATGCCAAAATTTACAAATTGGGTGCTCAATTCTACTGAACACTCTATTTGGGCACAACTGGAAAAATATGAAGCAACTAAGGAAATTTAGGATGGGCACAAATGGTTGTTTAGACAATCTAATTTTGCAATGGAATACCAATTGGAAGCTAGTATTCGGCACTAGAGCAAAAAATTTGAGTGCTCAAGAATTTCATTAAGCAATGGCTAACTTTTAGATCTTACATAGGATGATGAATTTCGAACTTATAAATTATACATTAAGCATAGAAAGCGACAACGTCTGGTTCAATTTTCGATGGCCCTTTGTGATTATTTTGAGGGACTCTGTTGGTCAACCTTATATTGTAATCCACTTCCTTTTGCCAATTTTGTTGTTACTGTACCTTAGGCAGAGAAAACACATTTGAATTCTCATGGCAGGAAAATTATCTACCCATATCTACTTCTTGTACCACTTTATCTAACCTCATTGAGCAGTTTCAAAAGTCACCACCAGACAACCTCATGCTATGTCATCATCTTCGGTATAGGTAGGTAGTCCCAGAATCATTTGGGTATTTCTTTTCGATACGAGTTTTAGATTCGTGTACTTCTCACATGTCATGTGACTTAACATTCTTTACTTCTTTGTGTCCCTCTAAATCATTTGTATCTGTCATAATTGCGATGGCACTTCTATATCCATGACGTGTGTTGGTTCTAGTAGTGCACATAATTTACATTTCAATATTTACTGTATACCTGCTCTTACTATGGATCTTGTCTTTATTGATCATTTATGTGACTCTATATACTAGGTTAAGTTTTCTTAAGCCTGTTTGTCATGTATAGAATCCTCAATTTCAAAAGCTCATTGGGATAGGGTGTAGGTCGAGATTATTATATGTTTTGGACAATTTAAGATAATCGAATGTTGCAACAACCGGTGTTGATTTGTCATCTTTTGCTTGATTCCCCCTTCCCCTAGATTTTATTTGTGATGAACTCATATTGGACATGTTTTCATTAGTGATTTGAGATATATAATTTCTAAAGGTGCTTTGAAATTGTACAGACTCAAGATATTTTTATTGTAGTAGTTGCAAACTAACAAAATACTCTACTTTACCTTTTAATCAAAGTATTTCTTCTTCTATTACACCATTTGATCCATTATATTTTAGTATGTGGGGACTTACTCCTATTACTAGAAAGGGATAGTCTAAATAAATCTTTTAGATTAAGTGGTAAAATTTAATACTCTATTGTAATTAAGTATTTTAGATGTGATTTATGTGGGAGTATATTTTTCTTGGATTCTCTAAATTACTTGTTCTTAGGGAACTATGCATCAAACCTCTTGTATTGATATCCCACAATAGAAGAGTGTTGTTGAAAGGAAACGCAGGCATATATATTTCATTTAATCAATAAAATTCCATCATCTGCCACTTTCATTTGCCACCCTTCAAAACATTGTTTGGACACCCTCATGATCATTATTTCTTCAAAGTTTTTAGTTGCATTTGTTTTGCTCATCATCCAAAAGCTCTAGTGTAGCAAGTTAATGTTACACTACGCCATTTTTGTATTTTTTGGTTTTAACGATGGACAAAAAGGTCATCGTTATTTCAATCATGCCAATGAAAAATTATACGTCTCTCGTTATTTTGTGTTTCTTGAAAATATTTTGTTCAATTCTATTTTTGATAATTCTTATAACATGAGTAACTCTAAACTCATTTCATTAACTCATTCTCTAAGACACTGATAGTCCATCCTCTATTTCACCATGTATTATCGATACTCATACGCTCAGGAACAAATTGACTTATAATATCTTAGATATTCCTTCTCCATCTATAGTCGTCCATACACCTCATATGATTGCAGATCCTCGTACTCCTCCTCTCTATCCTCAGAATGATTGAAAGTTCATTAAGTTATCATATTATAATTATTCTTGCTGTTCGAATTCTTTTTGTTGTTTGTAACCTTTATTCGCAAACTATTTGATCATTTTTCCTATAAAAAGTTTGTTCTTGATCTTCTTTGGTAACCGGATATGGCAGAGGGACTCTGTGCATTGCATAAAACTAATATTTGAGATTTGATTCCATTACCACCTAGTAAATGTTCTCTAGGTCTTCGTTGGGCCTATAAGATCAAAAAAAAAATCCGATGACATAGTTGAGCAATATGAAACCAATGTAGTTGCTAATCGATTCATTAAGTAGTATGGTATAGATTATGAGAAGACCTTTTCGTCCGTTGCAAAGATGATTACTATTAGTGCACTTATTGTTGACTCATGTGTTATCGGTATAGTATGTCTCAAATAGATGTTAAAATGTCTTGTTGAATGGGAATATTCAAGAAGACATTTATATGGTACCTCTCCTTGTGTTTCTCACAATCATGAAGACGTTTGCAAATTTTAGAAGACACTTTATGGTATCAAACACATACCTCTTGTCTAGTTTAAGAAGTTTTCTAATGTTATTGCTTCTCTTGGTTTTTCCTCGAATCATCATGATTCTATTCTATTTGTTTGGTACACCACAAGGGGTTACATTATCCTTTCATTGTATGTTGATGACATTATTATTAGTGTTGACGAGATTGTTGTCATGTAGATTGTTGTCATGTAATCAGAATTAACTTATCAATTTGAAATGAAGGACTTAGGCCCTCTATATTATTTCTTGGGCACAGGAGATACTTATTCTATTAAAGCTTATCTTCTATTTCAATCTAAGCTTATATTAGAATCCTTGAGTATGCTAGTTCTATTGATATTCAAACTATTGATACTCCTCTTTAGACCAATAATTGGTATTCATCTCTGATGGTATACTTTTGATAGATCCTACTTTATATCGTACTGTTGTTGGTTGTTTGGTATATTTCATTATTGCTCGTTCAGATATTGCATATGTTGTTCATATTATCAGTCAGTTTGTTGCATATTCTATTAAAGTTTATTCAACTACTATTGTTCATATTTTGTACTATATCGTAGCACTTGCTTTCAAAGTCTTTATTTTTGTTGATGTAATCTTTAGAGATATGTGTGTATTCTAATGCTAATCATAAATCCACCACTAGTTTCTGTATATTTTTTGGTGATTCTCATCTCGTGAAAGAATAAGAAGTAAACTATCGTTCCTTGATCTTCTACCTAGGCTTAGTATCATGCTATGATGTCTAGTACCATTAAAATTGTATGTTTGTCTTGGTTACTTGCAGATATAGGTTTTACTCTTCCCATTTGACTTTTATATGTTCAGAAAATAAGAGTTCTATTAAGATATCTCACAACTCTGTGCTCACTGAATAGACAAGGCATATTGAAATTTATTATCATCTCGTTTGCCACCAGCTTCTGCAAGGTATTATTATTCTACCTTTTGTTCTTTCTTCGATTCAACTTGCTAACCTTTTCATAAAATCGCACCCTACTTAGGGTTTTTTTTTTTTTTTTTTTTTTAAA
>NC_036258.1:9963253-10079849 GCF_002742605.1 Olea europaea var. sylvestris | reverse complement strand
TTTTTTTTTAAACAAGCACTCTCTGCTTCTCTTTTTGTATTGTAAGTTTGAGGGAGATGTTAAAAGTTTTATTATTTGTACCTATGGTATTTTATGTTGCTAAAATGGTAACATTTATAATTTTACTTGTCTGGTTATGATAATGTAGTCATTTTTTCATTAGACTACTTAAACATCTTGCAATCTTACTTTTGTATAATTTGCTTATTTAGTCATTAGAAATCCTATCCTTTTTTCTATATACTTTTCCACCTTGCTTATATTCACAAAATCTACATTGACAACAAAATTCGAGATATTATAGTTACAGAAGTAATAAAAGAAGCTTTTCGAGTCAAAGGACTAGTAGCTAAGGTTGAAGGTTGAGAAGTAAATGCTATGCCTGGAGGGGTTAGCAATTTTTTTCTATTGAGCTAATATATAAGGAATAAAATTTCCAAAGATCTTTTGTTTTAAAATTAAAAATTAAATGGGCTTGGGGTGGTTTGAGCTAACCCCTATCTATGCCCCTATATGCATGTGATAGTCGAAGTTCAATTTATTTTACAAAAACCAGGTGATCAATGTTAAAAACCATAATGATGCAAGGCTACATATATACAAGGCATCATAGCTCAATGTGTTGTAAAATATGTTGACAATAAGCGTTATTATATTCAACCTAATGCTTCTTTATCAAAGCTCTACCATTATCTCTTTTTATTAGCTGTAAAGAAAAAAATTAGGATCTCTGTAATAAATAGTTTAGATCTAAGCAGTTATTGCTTTCCTAAATTAGTCAATCGCAATCCTAAACATTAGGATCTGACCTTTGTACAGTGGCTATTTATGCCATCGATTAGAAGAGAAAAGTAACATTAGTTCATTCCTTCATAAACCTTCTTTTGACTTGGTATCAGAGCCTTTCTCATACACCCGTACCATATTACCAAATCTAAATTCCTATATTCTTTACACCATGACTAATGACATATCTGAATTCCCTGCATCAGAATCATCCTCCATGCAAATTATCCATGTTCGGTCAGAAAACACCAATTTCATAGCCACCATCATTCTTAATGAATTCAACAATGACGTATGGACCCAAATCATGAAAATCCAGATAGTATGACATGAGAATCTTGAATATAGTAAGGAAAAACATCTCTTCCACAGACTACAAATTCTTCTGATTCAAAGTGGTATGTCAAAAATCAAAAGGTGGAGGATGGTTGCTAATTTCTATCTCGCTAGACATTATGAAGCGTTATATTTAAATGCCCTTTCCACATGAAATTTAGAGTGTTCTTGCCAAAGCTTTCTATGATAGGTCAGAAGAGTTGTAACAATATGTATTGAATCAGTGAGCCTTTTCAACCAAACAGTTTGGTCATCCTCTATCGATCTATTATGGTGATCTTGTGAAAATCGTCCAAGAATTAGATCATCAAGATGTTGTGCAAGTGGCTCATATAGAGTAGAACACAGTTCCTGGATCAAATGGATTGATGCCGACGCAGAGTGGAGTGGAGTGAGAGGAGTGGAGCGCATCGAACGGAATGGAGCGGAGCGACGGCATCGACCTTGCGTGGGTTTAATTCACTGTCTGGTTGTTGGGAATGTTGAATGGGTTGGGGCTATCCCCGTAATACAGTACAGGTGTATTTCTTGTACGAGCCTTAAAGTTTTATATGGGTCTAGACTAAGGTTTGTATAAGTAATATGTTGTAACCCTATTTTTCACTACTGAATAAAGATATCTGAGCTTTGCTGTCGTGGATGTAGGCGTACCGCCAAACCACGTAAATTCTTGTGTTGATTTTCTTTTTTCATCTCTTTAATATCGCGCATAAAATCCAACAACTGGTATCAAAGCAAGGTTCAAATTGCGAGTTCTTCGATTACAAAATTCAATGTAATGAAGTTTGATGGATCTGAAAATTTCTGATTATGACAGGGAAGGGTAAAGGATTTGTTGGCACAGCAAGGAATGGTGAATGCACTATCTGGGAAGAAGCTAGAGAGTACGTCAGATGCCGATTGGAAAGAGCTCAAGGCGCGAGTAGTTGGTACAATTCGGCTTTATTTAGCGAATGAGATCATGTATCACGTCATGGATGTTGAGTCTCCGACGGAGGTTTGGGAGAAATTGTAGAATCGTTATATGTCGAAGTCTCTTACGAACAAGCTACATTTGAAGTAGCGGATGTACGGGCTGAAGATGTTGGAGGATAGGGATTTGATTCAACACACCAATGTGTTCAATCAAATTATCGGCGATCTATTGTGACTTGAAATCAAGTTTGATGATGAAGACAAGACAATGATTTTATTGTGCTTACTTCTTCCTTTGTACGATCATCTGATGACCACGTTGACATGAGGTAAAGAGACTCCCGAATTGGAGAAAGTCACATCAACCCTGTTCGCCTACAACCAGGGAAAACTGCATACTGGTGAAACTTCACAGGATAGAGGGTTGATCGTAAAGGGCTATCAAGATCATGGAAGAAGGAAAGATAGGGGTGGTTCTTATAGAAGAAACATGAGATCAAAATCTAGGAATCAAAATAAGAAAAACGTCAAGTGCTACAAATGCCATCAGATGGGCCACTTTAAGAGAGACTGTCCCAATAAGAAGCAGGGTAATGAAAGGAAAGGTGATGGGTCGTCAAACTCAACTAGTGTTGCAGAAGGAGACTTGGATTCTAGAGATGGGGACATACTATTAGTCTTTGCAGGTAATTCTAAAAAATTAAATGACTGTTGGGTATTTAATTCAGCCTGTTCATATCACGTGTGTCCTCATCGGGATTGGTTTCATTAATATAATTTTAGATCGGTTCTGATGGATAATGATGCATCATGTAAGGTCATTGGAATGGGGTCCATAAAATTTAAAATGTTTGATGGTGTGCTAAGGACCTTGGAAAATGTTAGGCATGTACCTGAGTTGAAAAAGAATCTAATTTCTTTAGGCACTTTAGACACAAATGGTTACTCTTATAAGTTAGAGTGTGGGGTTCTAACAGTGAAGAAAGGGGCTATGATTGTGATGACCAGTCAGAAATTAGTAGGGAATATCTACAAACTACTCGGGGATACAGTTGTAGATGGAGTTGCTACAGTAGAATTTGAGTCAAATAACACTCTTCTATAGCATATGCAACTGGGCATATAGGATAACGTGGCATGGTTGAGTTTCACAAGAGGAATTTTTTAAGGGGGTAAAATCATGAAAGCTGGATTTTTGCAAGTTCTGTGTACTTGGAAAACAGTCCAGAGTACAGTTCAAGATGGGAAAGCACAAGACATAGGGCATTCTTGATTACGTGCACTCGTATGTTTGGGAACCAGTACGGAAGTTGTCCAAAGATGGATCTCAGCATTTCATTACTTTCATTGATGACTGCTTTAGAAAAGTTTGGGTATATTTCATGAACCAAAAGTCTGAAACCTTTACCAAGTTCAAATTATGGAAAGCAGAAGTAAAGAAACAGACGGGCAGAAAAATTAAGTATCTAAGGACAGAAAATGGTACAGAGTATAAAGATTCATAATTTTTGAAATTTTGTGAGGAGCAGGGTATTTAGCGGCACTATACAGTTCAAAAGACACCGCAGCAGAATGGTGTAGCAGAAAGGATGAACAGAATAATTACAAAACGGGCAAGATGTTTAAGGCTAAATACAGTGCTCTCGAAGAGTTTTTGGGTAGAATCAGTGAACATGGCATGCTATGTCATAAACAGATCACCACGAGCAGCACTAGGTGGGAAAGTTGCAGAGGAAGTTTGGACATGTAATGAAGTTGATTATTCTGAATTGAGAGTATTTGGGAGTGATCAGAAATCCAAACTAGATCCAAAATCAGGAAAATGTATTTTTTCTGGGCTATGTAAAAGGTGTAAAATGTTACGAGTTTTGGGATCCAGAGGCAATGAAGATGGTGATAAATAGGGATGCAGTATTTGATGAAGCATTCATGCTTAAAACTTCTCCAGATAAAGATAAGCTCAATTCAGACGAGGGCAAAGGTAAGAGCCAAGTGGTGCAAGTAGAGCTAGACAATGTTAACACAGAAATTAATGCTCAGGGAACGAATAGTTCTGGGTCAGAGGCGGAGCAGTATCATAGTGTTGCCTTAGATAAACCGCGTCGCATTATCAAGCCACCAGCAAAGTATGGATTCGAGGATTCGATTTCTTATGCACTCATTACCAGCAATAGCGATCCTATAACTTTTTAGGATGTCATTGGTAATCAAAAGAAAGGTAAATAGATAGAGGCTATGACGGAGAAAATTGAGTTACTGCATAAAAATGATACTTGGGATTAGGTGGAGCTTCCAGAGAGGAAGAAACATAGAGGGTGTAAGTGGGTGTACAGAAAGAAAGAGGCAATGTCAAAAAAAGGAAGGAAAAAGATACAAGACTCGATTAATAGCAAAGGGATACTCACAGAGGAAGGGAGCATATTATGATGAAATTTTCTCCCCAATCATTAGACACACCTCCATCAGGATTGTTTTGGCAATGGTGGCTAGTTTTGATTTGGAGTTCGAGCAGCTAGATGTAAAGACTGTTTTTCTTTATAGTGATTTAGAGGAATAGATTTTCATGGAGCAGCCAGAAAGGTTTTTGGAACCAGGAACATAGAATCTTATGTGTAAACTGAATAAGTCTTTATACGGGCTTAAGCAGTCTCCACGGCAATGGTACAAGAAGTTTGACTCTCATATGATTCAGATTGGCTACAGTCGTCGTGAGTATGATTGTTGCGTTTACTACAGAGTTCTTGAGGATAACTTGTATATTTTCTTGATGTTGTATGTGGACGACATATAATTGCTACTAAGAACATGGATGAGGTAGACAAATTGAAATCTTTGTAGAGCAGTAAGTTCGATATGAAAGATTTGGGACCGGCTAAGAAAATTCTTGGCATGGAGATCAACAAAGCTAGGAAAGCCAAAAAATTATGGGCGTCTCAGAAAAATTATTTGAAGAAAGTGTTAGAGATGTTTAGCATATCAGATGCAAAACTAGTTGCTGCACCATTGGCAAATCACTTTAGATTGTTTAATAATCAGTGCCCAAAGAATGAAGAAGAAGTTGCAGATATGTCAAAGGTATCTTATGCCAGAGCAGTTAGACGTTTGATGTATACAATGGTGTGTACCAAACCAGATTTAACACATGCAATCAGTGTGGTAAGTATATGGCTAATCCTGGTATAGAGCATTAGAGAGCTGTAAAGTGGATTTTCAGATACTTGAAAGGTACAATGGAGTGCGGGATCATGTTTGAGAGACAACATGGTGATATTTCAGTTCGAGGATATGTAGATGTAGATCATGTAAGGGACTTGGATGATAGAAGGTCCCATACAGGTTATGTTTTCACACTCGCAGATGGGCCCATATGTTGGAGATCAATGGTACAGTCCCTTGTGGCATTATCTACAACTGAAGAAGAGTACATGGCAGCAACTAAGGCAGCCAAGGAATTATTGTGGTTGAAAGGGCTTGTCAGGGAAATTGGGATCAAGCGAGATGGAATGAAGTTGTACCACAAAGATGGAATGAAGTTGTACTGTGATAGTCAGAGCACCATCTTCCTAGCGAAAAATCAGATTGATCATGCAAGAACCAAGCACATTAATGTGAGATTTCATAAGATAAGAGAGTTGGTTACTTTAGGAGAACTATTGTTAGAGAAGGTGCATACCTCAGAGAATGCAGCAGCTATGATGACAAAGCCAATCACAATGAATAGGTTCAAGCATTGCTTGAACTTGATTAATATCTCTAGGTGTTAGAGAAGATGTGTCCCAACCCATTGGTCCAGATGGTGTGGTTTTCCTGGTTATGTTTTTCTCCTAAGGAGTGAATATTTGTTAAGGTGGAGATTGTTGTGTATGTGGCTCATATAGAATGGAACACAAATCCTGGATCAAATAGATCGATGCAGGCGCAGAGTGGAGTGGAGTGGAGTGAGAAGAGTGGAGCGGAGCGACCTTGAGCAGGTTTAATTCACTGTTTGTTGTTAGGGGCACTGAATGGGTCCTACGCCCCGTGGTACAGTAAAGGGGTATTTCTTGTACGGGCCTTAAAGTTTTATATGGGCATAGGCTAGGGTTAGTATAAATAATATGTTGTAATCTTATTTTTCACTACTTAATAAAGATATCTCCGCTTTGCTCTCGTGGACGTAGGTACACTGCCGAACCACATAAATTTCTGTGTTGATTTTCTTTTTTCATCTCTTTAACATTGTGCATAAAATCTAACACAAGATAAGATTGAAATGAAATATCTTGATGATGTTATCGCCTATACTAAATCAGTTGAATGATTGCATGTGCATATTTTCTTAGATGGACTAGATGATGAATCTGAACAAATTCGAGGTGAGATTCTCAGAAAGGATCCTGTACTAGATCTTGAAGAAACATTTGCATATGTATATCGTGATTCTATTCGTTAAACCACACTTAATAGTGAACTTGGTCATCTAGAGTTATTTGCAATGGTGGCTTATTGAAGCAAAGCTCAACATCCTAAACTAGACTGAGTATTTGGTCCTATCATTAGCCAAAATCCATCATCTGGATCACAAAATCATAGCTATGAAATTGAAGTTGCACAATTAGAATGCATTTGTACTCATTGCTGTTAGGCTTTTTTATACCTAACAAATTTTGAGCTATGATGTTAATGTGGAATATTATATTTCATAGGCCTAGGCCGATGAATGAAATAAGTATAACAACCAAGCCCATGAGCTCGACCAGATCCAATTGTATTCCCTATTAGATGGCTTAAATCTTGGCCCGCTTACCTTTCTCTTGGTCCAATCAAAAGCCTAACCCTAGGCTATTTATAAGACTACAACCTTAGCTATTTTCTAGTGTGATTTGTGTATGGGAAAAGGATAATCTCAACTGTCCCCTTTGGTGTGAAAAACGATCCCTTTGAACTGTCAAAACGCTTGATTACTTTGTGTATTTTGTGATTCCTTCGTAGCCTACCTTTGTGGTGTTTTCTCCTTACATTTGTGGCTACAAATCATCACCATTTCTTATTCTTTATAGGAAAGATTGAATAACAATTGAGATTAATTATATTGGTTGTGGATCGGAGCCGGTTGGTTTGGTTGCTTGATAGAGAAAGGCACATTAGACTGAGCTTAGAAAACATCGATTTGAAAATCCTTGGAATGAGCTTTCGTAACATTTGGTATTAGAGCTCCAAGATTTTGGCTTGTGAAACATACTAAAAAGTCTAGAAAAATCGGCAGAAATCTGATTGAAAAATTCTCTAGAAAACTGTCAAAAATCAGCCTCTGTTTTTCACTTTTTTTATCAATCCAGAAGGAGTTTAGGGAAACAGAGACCACTGGTGTGACATGAAGATGGAGATGGTCACGGAGGTCAAGCACGTGGCAGCGGCACGTGAAGCCCATGCGCAGAGAGCCTAGCAAGCACGGAGGACGTATAGGCCATTTTCAGAGAATGATCTCTTCAGGCAGTTTGTTTCTAATGTTACATGTTGGTGTTGTTAGTTTTCTGTTTCAGGTTTTGCAGTGGAGTCTGGACATAATTATTCTTTGCACGTCCGGGAATCGATCATGGTTTGTTGGTTGCTGCAGTTTCTAGAGACTTTAGGACGAATAGTAGTGGTCCTAAAGTGATAAACTCGCATCTCTCGATATTAATGGATCTTCAGACGTGATTCGCACGGTATCATCTTCTTACCTATTATTATTATTGCATCTAAAATTTTGTGTAGTGTAATTATTTATTTTTTGCATTAAAAGTCATGATGTGGGGTGATGTTAGGTTTGGGGTTACCGTGAAGAGGTAACCATTGTCAGTTGCTAGAACTAGGAAATATTTGCCTTAAATTGTTTGTGAATTTATCGCCACGCTGTTAGAATTGTATGTGACCTTAGAAAAGTTTATTTGATCATTCTAAGTGAATTATGTTTACACTTTGTTTGTGGTCATTATTTGGTATTGATAGCATATGAAGGTCTAAGGCATGTGCAAAAAGTAAAATGTGTTTTAATTGTGGTAAATTTGGACATAGTGAAATAGACTATCCTGAAAATGATAAGAAAAGGAAAGATAATGAGAAAGGTGAGGCGAATATGGCTATAGGGTCGAGTGGTGACCTTAGTGAGATTTATTAAGAGTGAACCTGGTTACTGCACGTGTATTTGTGTATAATCCTTTCTGCATGTATGTGATTGTTTAATTCTATTGAGTTAGTATGTTACACTTTCAATTTGTTTGATGTGTGTAATCACGTGAATTCGAGTGATTTTATTACTTTGTGTAATGTGTTTGCATACATAGTGAGCTGAGATTTGTGGCTTACTCCATTTGCTCTGTAAGTGGTGTAGAGCAGGGTAGTAAGAAGACAAATGGGCAACCATTTTCTCCTTTAACTTTGTGAGCCCGTGTGGTTTGTGAGATTGTTTGAGGTAACCATGTGGGGTTATCTTCTTCCTCTTTGTGAGCCTCTTTTGTGAGTATAGTGAAGTAACCAACCCTTTTCTCTATTCTCATTACGAGTGCCACTTTCGCCATTTCTTTTGTGGATTTTTTAGCATTGGTGATTGGAGTGACCTTGTGGTGCGTGGATCAACTTCTAAATTAAGCCCTAACCCTTGTGGTCGTCGAAAGTATTGATTTGTCATGGTAGGTTTGAGATGTATTAGTAGTGTGTTGAGTGTCTTTTGGTGAGATGGAGTATAGATGACATGGATACATTGTGGTTTGTACCGAGAATGTGAAATGTGACACTTGGATCACGAGTAGAGAGGTGACTAAATGTCTAAAATACTTTATTTGTGAAGAGACCATAATCAGGTAGAGTGTGAGAGAGGCACTTTGATCACTTTTGTTAAGTAGAGACCCATTATCCACATAGGTTAGGAGAAGTGGTGTGGTGATAGAGGAACTTACCATTTAGACATGAGTTGAGTGATTAGTCTAGTAAGCATAGTGGGCGATGAGAAAAGATATGTTCTCGAGGTGTGAGCAGGACGGAATGGGATAAGATAAGTGTGTTGAGGTCTTTTAGTTGGTCATTTATGCATTTGTTGCATATGTGTTTGATCGTGTGTATAATTAACTAGGTCTTAATTAGTGGTTTTGCGTGAACGTATTTCTGAAAAGATCTATATGTGTTATTCTATAATATATCGTCATCGCATGTTTATTTACTCTTGACGACTATTCACTGTAAATATTTGCTTCTAGTTGGGTGTTCTTGACCTTAGCCCCGGTGAGTACATGGAGCAGGCATGTTACGTATTTTGGGTTGAAAACACGAGGTAAGGCTTTTGGTCCAATTTTATTTGCTACCTTGATTATGCAAATGTTAAATGTATGTTTTTTATTGTTTGTAAATTTATCCGGTATCAAGGTGGAGATTTGTTGGATTTTTTGATACCCAAAAAATCTCAAGCTATGATGTTAACGTGGGAAATTATATTTCATAGGCCTAGGCCGATAAATGAATTAAGTCCAACAACCATGTCCATGAGCTCCACGCGGTCCAATTGTATTCTCTCTTGGATGGCTTAAATCTTGGCCCGTTTACCTTTCTCTTTGGCCCAATTACAAGCCTAACCCTAGATTATTTACAAGACTACAATCCTAGCTATTTTCTAGTGTGATTTTTGTGTGGGAAAAGGAGAATCTCCGGCTGCCTCCTTTGGTATGTGAAAAAGGCCCTTTTGAAGAGCCAAAATGCTTGATTACTTTGTGTATTTGTGGTTCCTTCATAGCCTATTTTTGTGGTGTTTTCTCTTTACCTTTGTAGCTACAAATCATCACCGTTTCTTGTCCTCGTCGGTAAGATTGAATAGCAATCGAGGTGAATTATATTGGTTGTGGATCAGAGCCGGTTGGTTTGTTTGCTTGGTAGGGAAAGGTACTTTGGACTGAGTCCGAAAAATACCGATTTGGAAATCCTTAGAGTAAGCTTCCACAAAAATTGCAGTGAAATTGGACATACTAAGTCATGATGCTATCAGATCGTTGGGTAATCAACGTGGTGGGATTCTGCTAAGGCACCTCAAATAGAACTTCAAGCCAAATCACCATGCTTCAGTTGGTGGTGTGGCTAAACCTTTCACTAACACTCCCAAGAAAGCCTCATCTTTAATTGCTACCTCTAGTAAAGCTCTTCATTTCCTAATAATAGTAGTGAATAGATAATTGATTTCGGTGCTACTAACCACATGAAGTTTGACAATCATCATCTTTAGTCTATGAAGTTGTCTGAACAACGGTACTTCTCCTCACTCTTACTGAAATCATGAATTTAGATTCTATTTAGATCATTTAAGTTATTGTTCATTGATCTAACAACTCGTACATTGCATTGAATTGTGATTTTTTTGGCCAAATCTTTGTGCTTTTAAGGACACTCGGACTTAGAAGACAATTGGTTATAGTATTAGAAGGAAGAAGCTCTATTATCTTAATTTAATGTTGACAAGCTCAAATCGGTTGGCTTAACTTTTTTTTGGTGAATAAATCTAGCACAATTCAGAATTCAAAAATTTGGTTTTGGTGTAGACGTTCAGGTTATGGATCTTTTGGATATTTAAAGAAATTATTTCCAAATCTCTTTGAGTAATTAGCTACTTCAAATTTAGGTATGACATTTGTAAAATGGCTAAAAGCCATCGTTTCCATTTTCAGCAAGTGTGAATCAAAAACCAGCACCTTTTATGGTTATTTACTTTAATGTATGGGGTCCAGTAAATATTTCTTCTTTTAGGTATTGGTTATAGTATTAGAAGGAAGAAGCTCTATTATCTTAATTTAATGTTGACAAGCTCAAATCGGTTGGCTTAACTTTTTTTTTGGTGAATAAATCTGGTACAATTCAGAATTCAAAAATTTGGTTTTGGTGTAGACGTTCAGGTTATGGATCTTTTGGATATTTAAAGAAATTATTTCCAAATTTTTTTGAGTAATTAGCTACTTCAAATTTAGGTATGACATTTGTAAAATGGCTAAAAGCCATCGTTTCCATTTTCAGCAAGTGTGAATCAAAAACCAGCACCTTTTATGGTTATTTACTTTAATGTACGGGGTCCAGCAAATATTTCTTCTTTTAGGGTAAATGTTAGTTCATTTCATTTATTGATGATCATACCCATAAGAGTTAGACTTGCTTAATGACATAAAAAAAAAAATTGTAGTTAGTTCATTATTCTAGAAGTCTTACAAGATGATAGCCACCTAGTATCAATCTAGCATACATGTTCTCTGTAGTGATAATGGTGGAGAGTTTGTTAATCAAGACTTAAAACAGTACTTGTATATTAATGGCATTGCTCATCGACTACTTGTCCTTAATCCCTCTCAACAAAATGGGCTGTGGAGTGCAATAACCTTCACCTTCTTGAAACTGTACATCCTTCCTTGTTTGAAGCTCATATGCCTACCAGTTAAAGCTATCACTACTGCAATTTACCTTAATAATCATGTACCGTCTAGTGCACTTCAGTTTCAGACATTTTCTAACATTATTCATGAGGCCATACTTGCTCTTGCTATATCAAGTATACTAACTAAAGTATTTGGATGTGTAGCCTTCGTGTATCTTTACAAATCATTAAGACATAAGTTGGAACCTCGAGCTCTTAGGTCTATATATGTTAACAGTGTGCTTAACATCAGAAAGGCTATCGATGCTACTCGTTGATGTTGTATTTTGTAAGGATGACATCTATAATTCTACTCCCAAGTCTCGAATTTAGGGGTATAATAGAAACGAATTGCAGACCTTTAATCATAGTTTGGAAACTTCGGATCTTAGAAGTGGTGACAAATTGGATGAGATTGTTGAATTTCCAAATAATGGCAACTTTGATGATAGCTATGATTGACCATATGAGACAAATGGGGATAGTTTGGAAGGTGAAAGTAGTCAGGATCTAATGGAAGTGGTACAACTAATTGTTATGCCATTTCTCCCATCTACAATGTACCAGTTGACCAATTTATCACTCAAATTGATTCTATATTAAATTTCAAGTAACATCTAAACCCCAATTAAAGGTACTGCTCAAACGAACCACAAGGGAAAAACCTAGAGTAAATTATTAACCTATTCTTAACTCTAAACCTAAGTATCCCATATTAACTTTGTGTCTTACCATTGATTGTCAAAAAAGGAAAGTGAAGCATTTGCGAATCAATTATTTAATGAATATATTCCTTGTAGTGTTTAGAAGGCTTTGAAAGATCCTAAATGGAGGGAAGCAATGAATGAAGAGATGAGGTCTCTCCAAAAGAATTCAACATGTAAAGTTGTTGACGATGGGAAGACACCATTAGGTTGTAAGTGGGTCTTCACCATTAAATACAAGGTTAATGGAACGATCAAACGATTCAAAGCAAGGCTTGTCGTCAAGAGATATACTCAAATCTAAGGGATTGAATACATCGAAGGATTTGCACCTGAGGCTAAAATTAATCATGTACGTATTCTACTATCTTTGGCGATAAATCTTGACTTGCCTTTACACCCATTACATGTAAAGAAAGCATTTCTGCACGGAGATCTTCAAGAAGAAGTATAATGCAATTGCCTCCTGGATGTATTAAGCAAACCAAAGGAAGTAAACATGTCTATAAATTGAGAAAGTCCCTATTTGGTTTGAAGCAGCCACCTAGGGTATGGTTTGGAAGGTTTACATACATTATGAGGTTTATTGGATATAGCTAAAGTAACTCAGATCATACTCTCTTCCAAAAAAATGATAAAGAACACATCATAGCTCATATTGTGTATGTTGATGACATGATAGTGACTGGAAATGATCATGAAGAAAGGACAGCACTACAGAATTATCTTGCTTGAGAGTTTTAAATGAAAGATCTTGGCCAATTGAAATATTTCCTTGAAATTTAATTCTCAACATCAAAGAAAGGAATTTTTTTCGTCTCAACGAAAATATGCTTTAGATCTATTGAATGAAATTGGTGTGACAGCATATCGTCTAGCTAGCACTTATATGGAAGAAAATCTGAAACTGAATATACATCAAAATCAAGTCCCTACTAACGAGGAATGCTATCACAGGCTTGTTTAACCTTGCACATATCAAGCCTAATTTAGCTTACTGATGCTAATTGGGCAACATCAATCGAGGATATATGATCTACATTCGAGTATTTCACATTTGTAGGTGAGAATTTGAGTACTCAGAAAAGTAAAAAACAAGAGGCAATAGCTAAATCCAGTGCTAATGCAGAATATAGGGAAAACGGCTAAGGCAGTATGTAATTTATTGTGGATCAAGAATTGGATGTAAGATTTACATCTTAACCAGATCAATCCTATGAAGCTATATTGCAATAACAAGGAAGCATACGATATTACCCATAACCTAGTTCAACATGATAGAAAAAAACATAATGAGGTTAATACACTTTATCAAGGAGAAACTTAAAGCAAAGCTTATTGAAGTGCCTCATGTTCAATCTTAAGAGCAGCTTACGGATGCACTAATCAAGCATTTAATAGCTGCCTCAACAAATTGGCATTAATGACATCTATGCATCAAATTGAAGGGGAATGTCAACAATTAGCCTAATTATCTTCAAACTAGTGCTTCTCTGTCCCATTGTCTCTTTTTATTAGCTGTACAGAATTATAAACTTGTATCTAGGTAGTTTGCTTTCTAAAATTAGTCAACAACGATCCTAAACTTTATAATCTGATATGTGGACAATGGCTATTTATGCCATCGATTAGAAGAGAAAAGTAACAAAAGCTTATTCCTTCAAAAACCTTCTTTTGACTAAATAAAGAAGGTCAAAATCTGAGATGTGCATCCAAATATGTAGATTTGTTTATGTACTGGATAAAAATAAACAAACAACTAGATCAAGAAAACTAAAGGGACTTTATTTTTTTGTACAGATGTGTTAATTAATTCCAATATTAGAGAATTTACAGTTTACTACCATATTGAGACTTTGTCGAGTTTTAACACACACACACACAGGGGGGGTGGAGAATAAAATGCATTTCGTCATTAAAAAGTTTGCACCCCCTCCGTTCAATTTATATAGGCCGACTTTCGTTATTTACTTGTCCAATAATATAGTCTTGTTTCTTTATTTAGAATTTTTTTTATCTACTAATATGTATAATAAATCTTTCTCAATTTACCAACTTGAAGGGGAATATGGAAAATTAGCGTGATTATCTTCAAGCTAGTACTTCTGTGTCCAAACTCCACCATTGTCCATTGTCTCTTTTTATTACCTGTACAGAATTATTAGTTTGTATCTAGGTAGTATTGTTTTCTAAAAGTAGTCAATAATGATCCTAAACTTTAGAATTTGATATTTGTACAATGGCTATTTATACCATTGATTAGAAGAGAAAAGTAATAGAAGCTTATTCCTTCTAAACCTTCTTGTGACTAAATAAAGAAGGTCAAAATATGAGATGTGCATCCAAACGTGTAGATTTGTTTATGTACTGGATAGAAATCAACAAGCAACTAGATTAAGAAAACTGAAGGGGTTTTGTTTCTTGTATAGATGTATTAATTAATTCCAATGCCAGATAATTTGTATTTCACTACCATAGCGAGCAATTTTTGAATTCAAAACTGAGAGAAGGAGAAAGGAGGGGGGGGGGGGGGGGGGAAAATGTTTTGAATAGTGAATTTTTGAAGAACGTGTGAATTTATAATGTATTTCATTATTTAAAAATTTGCTCTCTCCCTATTCCATTTATATTGGCTAACTTTCCTCATTTTCTTCTCCCAATTATATAGTATTGTTTCTTTATTTAAAATTTTTTATTTATTAATATATGCTTATCTAATTTACCTAATTATAATGAATCTTTCTCAATTTACTACTAGTTGTCGATAATTAAATAAAGGTAAATTAGGAAGAATTTTGACAAAAATTGTTTTTTCAATAATATTAAATAAAATTTCTTAATTCGTGTAAGAAACAAAATCATTCTATATAAATGGAAGGAGAGAGTACAATTTATTCTTATTAGGTATTTACAATGACACTTCTTAATTAATCTCTCAACAGAGAACACTCCGCTGCACCTCGTTAAAGCAACTATGTGCTCATCACTGTGATACTATGAGAGGCACTAATGTCCTGTTTATAACTGCTATAGCCAGTGGAACAACAGGCTTATTTATACCTAGGGACATCTAGCAGGGAAGGCAAAACTAAGGATCGTAAAGTTCAGAATCTGCCCGACATTTGACAAGAGTCAAAAAATAAAACAACATTATAAAGAAAGAGACAAGTGAGAAGACAGTAGATGAAATACCTAGAGTAGTCTGGATTCTTCCTTGAAGTGACGATGAATTTTCTGATTTCAATGAATTTAATAGTGGATAGATCTCACTAATTTATTGTCAATAACAGGAAAGAAATAAATCTAATCCTAACGTGGATATGAGAAATTTACTGAACCATGTAAGATGACTAGCACTTTCAGCATCTGTTAATTCTGTAATTCTCTGTGTTTCATTCATTCACTTCTACAATTCATTCCTGCATGCATATATCTGGGCTTGTGGTGGTCTTGTTCGGTGCTTAACCGATTAAGACAACCATTAACTTTGCATGATCACTAAAAAATAGTGTACTTCTTAACCTAAGTGGATATATTATTATAGATTAATGATTGCTCTCTAATATACAATGACTAGTAGTATGTCATTTATTACCTATTATTTTATCCATAACGTAGATGTCGACTAACATTAACTCTATTATAGGTGTGAAGGTTACATACCACATAAGATAAAAAAATTTATCAAGAAAAGCCTAGAATAGAGGATAAGGCAGATAATCCTGATCCAACAAAAATGAGGAAAAAGGTGGTTGCGGAAGATGGTGAACATAATGGAACTCAGATTTGGATGAATATTGTGGAAGAGAAACTTACCGTCATGGTCCCACGAGAATGCTGTCTTGTTAAATAACTCCAAAGACTCAGATGGGCTTAAACGCCGCATCATATGAACAAATGCGCCTGGTTCATCAAGTCCATCTTGTTCATCAGTTCCATCTGGTTCATCAGTTCCATCTGGTTCATCAAGTCCATCTGGTTCATCTTCATCCATAGAAAAAGCCACATCTACTGACCGAGTTGTCAACATTAGTTTGCTACCCTTTTGATTTTTTGGAAAAATTCTACGCAAGAGATTCCAATCGTCCAGTGACCGTATGTCATCCAAAACAAACAAGTATCTCACATCTTTTCCATATTCTTTAAAATGTTCTGCAACTGTTTCAAGTGATATATCTGATTTCTTTATTCTCTCTCTCCCTTCGGGAAGTTTTAATAAAATACTTTCAAGAACATTTCTTACTGCAAATTCTGGGCCAATTTCTACCGCAGAACAAATGTAAAAATGGGACTGAACAGAGGGACTACTATAGAACTTGTGGGCAAATGCGGTCTTCCCTATGCCAGTCCTACCGAATATGCGAATAACTCTGTCTTCGCCATCAAACAGAGCAGATTCTAGATTTCGAAGTGTGTAATCCTTCACAACAATATCTTTTTCTCCAGAGTCAAAGATGTTTCTCCTCAACTTTTCTCGGATCTTAGCTTCTGGATTCTCATTTGTTGACTGAGCTTCTGTCTGACTCAATGCTCCTACAAAATGTAAATACCAACTAGTCATCCTTATCTGCATATTAATTTCTTTAACATCTAAATTAGCCATCCGGAAGAATTTGAATTCATCAATGAGTTTTCCAATTATGCTTCTGCCTCTTCTAAGTTGGAACTCGTTGAAATAAGTTTCAAGGACATTCTGAAGTCTAGAAACAAAGTCTCTGATTTCCCTTTCCATGAGATGTACACTTGACACCTTACTTTTTCTCTGATCTAGATCTTTTAATACAGCGTGCCACAACTTTTGCTTTTGTTGTACATCCTGAATTCTCTTCTTTATATCAAGAAATAAATATGTTTGAAATTCTCGTAACAAACCAGCTGACATTTTATTTTCATATTCATTGATCAATGAGTCGTCCATTTTCTTTCTCACAGCAAGGACCAACAAAAGATTCTGAAATTTCGGTCAGATATTTCTCAATAGTGTCAAGTTACATTCGTCATCATTGCATCGCACTCATATGCATCCCAACTCTGAGAAACTGTAATAAATCCATGGGTACCTATCATAATAGAGAAAATGTTTATCCCGTTAGCCAATCTGATCTATAAGTAGTTCCAAACTAATTGCATTCTTTTCTTTTTTTGACAAAATCTAGAACTTCATTAATCCATAACACCACGAATTGTGGCTGACAAGTATAATGAAATACAAATAAATCGAAGTAGTGATATCAGAAATTGGAGAAACAAAGGATGCTAGAGTGCGGGCTACTTTATTCCTCCCCGGAATAAAGCAAATAGACCAAAATTAACATCGCCAAGTGGTGTTACAATACCTCAATTTCATCCATTTTTTATTTGTATACATTTCAAACGCAAATTGTAATGTTCTTTCCTAGACAATTCATTCAAGGTATAGTTTTTTTATTCTGTTCAATTTATTGTTATCATATTTATTTGGGATCGAGAATTTTTGGGTAAAATCTATTAACTGTGTCATTTTAGACCCTACTTGGTAGAGATACATATTCAATATTGTATTTGTAGCGATAAAAACACCTATCAATCAGTCAACCACACAAATTCAGTTAACTATTCAATAGATAATGTAAAATAGTCAAATTCAAGAATAAAGCTTCCCTATCAAGCTCCAATGGATTGGAACCAAAAGTGGATGGATCGAAGCTCGAATCAAGAGCTGAAAATCACATAGCAACACCACACAAATTGGACCAGAAAGTGTTGGGTTTGTGACCTAAGTTAGGGTGGATTTTTTTGGAAATAAATTGTTTCCTTATTTTCATGTGAGAGAAATTGCTTCCTTATATTTCACATGATTTTTATGGAAACATTTTATTTCCTTATTCTATATTATTTCTATCTTTGTGCTATGCCATGTACCTATAAATAGTTGTCTCCTCTTTCAGTTTTGTTTAAGCAAGAATTGTTGAGTTCTTGTATTTCTCTCCATATTATAGATTAATTAAACACTGTACTTCTGCGATTAACTCTTTTTGTTAATTTCTTTAATTTTAAATCTTGTTTCTTGTTGCAATCTTCATTATTTCATATTGCGTCATTAATATCATTCGCTACAATCCTTCTGGGTCCAACAATTAGTATCAGAGCTTGTTCTTCTTCTGAGGATTGGTTGAGGTTTTTTTTAGAGATGATTACTATGAGTATGATATTCCACTGCTGGATCGCAATGCAAGGTTTTCTTTGTGGCAAGTAAAGATGAGGGTTATTCTAGCACAGTTGGATTTTGATGATACGCTGCTGAATTTTGAGAAGATGCCAGCTAACTAGACAACGAAGGAGAATCAACGAAGGGATTGGAAGGCTTTGTCGTTGATTCATCTTCATATATCCAATAATATTTTACAGGATGTCATGAAGGAAAAAATAGCAATTGTTTTGTGGTTAAAACTGAAGCAGCTATGTATGATCAAGAGTCTTACCAGTAAATTGGTTCTAAAGCAGAAGCTATATTCCCATCACATGGCGGAAGGAAGGTCGCTGGAAGACCATACTGTCGAGTTCAAGGAAATTATCGCATATTTAGTAATGTTGGAAGTTATGTACGATGAAGAGAATCTTGCCTTGATCATGTTATGTTTGCTGTAGGGAAGGTATAGTAATGCTATGAATGACCCAGTATCAAATACTAGTAATAATATCAGATCTTGTTCATGATATTGAGAAAAATAAAGATATTTATAGATTATTCTAATTTTTATGTATACTAAACTAATCCAATTACATTATTTTATTCCTTTTTTTTTCATTCCTGACGATCTTTGACCGAGCGAGGTAGGCAGAAGTTGATCCGGTAGACTGACTACATTTGGCCTCTAATAGAACCCTAAGATTTCAGATTAGGCCGAGGAATGTGTTGTCAAGTTGACTCAAAAGAAAGCAATCCAAAGCAGATACCAACTCCTCATAAATCCCAGCCTACTCAGTCCTCCCGCGCAAGTGGTCCTTCATGTCTTCTTCTTGCATAGAAGAACGCAATTGTTGCAAAGAGAATATGCATCTAATTTCCTCAAGTTTAATGGTAGTGACCCTAGATGCAGGATCTACTCCACGAGGAGCGGTACGGATGTAGATGATATCATCACGACTTCTCTTTTCTTACCGCTATTATGCGTCATTTCGAGACACAATTTTGTATAATCAGGATACTTTGACTATAGACGACGTCTATGATGCTTTGCACTCAAAGGAGAAGTTGAAGTATTTGGTTAGAGCTACATCGAGGGATGACGAAGTTCTTATATCTCATGGTGGTTGACGGAGGGGCAAATCAAAGAATAACAACAATTTGTTTTGCTTGTACTGCAGACGCAAGGACATATTCTAAAAAATTGTAATAAGTTGTAGGCTAAAGGTGATTAAATTGCAAATATGGAGCACAACCTTTGATTTCAGACGAAACAAATGTAGTTGGAAAATTTTCATACGGCGGAGATGTGATGTTGACCGTGGTATCTGACGTAGAATTTAGGCTTGACGAGGAGTGAATTCTCGATTCGGCATGTTCACATCATACGTGTTCAAATAGAAATTTTTTCTGACATATGAAACTGTTTAGCAAGGTGGAGTTGTAATGGAAAACAACCAGTCTTGCTGTATTTCTAGGATTGGTCGAGCCAGATTTAGGCTACAAGATAGGATAGTCAGAACAATTAATTAGGTTCGACATGTTCCAGGCTTGAAAATGAATCTCATCTCCCAAAAAGGGTATAAGTTCTCTTGTAGAAGTGGAATCTTGAACCGAAAGGGTATTCGGGTTTTATTGAAGGGATGGAAGATGTCTTAGTTGTACATCTTGCAGGGAAGCATAGAACCAATTAAGAAACATTTGGACAAGTTCAGTACCATGGTAGATATACAATTTGGTATAGTACCTCTTGTGACGAGCTCTAAGTTTGTTAAGAACACTGTTAGGAAGAGCGTTGGTGATTCTGCTTTGCTATCAATTTCAGCGGATACACTATGTTTATTTGCTAGGGTTGGACTCATAGAGTGTAAGTACCGTGGTGTCAATAATATCTAGGATGCGTTTGGGGACGTTGAAGGGAACAATTCTAGCAATGGGCCTTCTGATCTAGCATATGGTATGGTTTCTGCTACAGGGTGTGCTTTGACCCTGTTTGGTCAATAGTAATTCCTTGGTGGAGTTTTGAGAACCCAGGATTTGGGTTCAGGTGTCACTTGTGGACGCTTTGCAGAGGACGACTATTTGATTTGGAGAGTTTTAGTTACTGTATTGAAGAGATTGGCTATTTTGATGTAAACGAATTTATAATCTTCATTCATTGCATCAGAAATTAGGTCAATGTAGAAACTATTGGGTTTGTAAACCCAAATTAGGGTTGATTTTTTTGAAAATAAATTTTTTCCTTATTTCTATGTGAGAGAAATTGTTTCCTTATATTTTACGTGATTTTTATGGAAACATATTATTTCCTTATCCTACATTATTTATATCTTTATGTTATGCTATGTACTTATAAATAGTTATCTACTCTTTCAGTTTTGTTCAAGCAAGAATTGCTGAGTTCTTGTGTTTTTCTTCGTATTGTCAATTAATAAAACGTCGTGCTTCTGCGATTAACTCCCTTTGTTAGTTTCTTTACTTTTAAATCTTGTTTCTCGTTATGATCATCATTACTTCACATCACGTCATTAATTTCATTCATTACAATCCTTCTGGGTCCAACAGAAAGGAATACCCAAAACCCAGCCAGAAAGACCACACACAGAGGCGGTTGAACAGGGACGAAACTGGACAGCAACACGGTGAAAAAACACTCACAGACAGAGGCACAATTTGGTGCTGAAGTGCCGACGAAGAACCAGTGGTAAGGAGCAGAGGAGGTGATCATAAAGAGGCAGGAGAAAGAGGTAGCCAGGAAGTAAAAGCCAAGGAACAAAAAGGCACAGCCAAGTATCAAAAATAGTGCCAAGAAGGAAACCATGGGTTATTGTTCAAACACAAAGGACACACACCTACATATATGTAATAATAGTATGGTCAAGTTGGTTGAGTGATCTTGATCTTTCTTTGTAACTTGGGTACCAAGTGTGATTTTCGATCCAATAGCAATTAAGTGCATTCAATTAAGAGTTTTCATTGAAACTAATTGAATAGAGTATCCATCTCGATAATTCATCATCGTCTCGACGTTTATTTGGTATCAAAATACCCAACAATATTATATGGTACTTAGCTCACAATGAAAAAATAATGTGGATTAACATTATTCTTATCTCTAGAATATTTTACAGTTCCTGGTGAATAATAATGTGTAGGCATTTTAAATTGACCATCATTCAAACTCAAGGTAAATGTACTTTGTGCACTTGTAGATGCTACAAAAGAAAAGGAAGAAGAAGAGTTGAATGGAGATGCTGAGAAGAAGGATGGTGTACAATCTAAAAGTGCAAAAAAAGAGAGGAAAAAAAAGGATAAAGTTTCAAATGAGACTAAGGAATATGAGGATGAACCCAACAGCTTGAATGTCTTTAACAGTTTTGAAGAAGCTGCTAGAACCGAATAAGGAGAAGAAGATGCATATGATGTTGATATGAAGAAACATCTAAAGAAGTAGGCATCTTCTAACAAACATAAATCTAGCAAAGAGATCGACACTGCTGTTGTGGAAGCCGCTGCAAGGAATGCAAGACTTGCAGCTACTAAGAAGAAATAGAAATAAAGAAACTGGAAGAATAACAGAATTAAAGAAAAAATAATTACACTAGGAAGAGTGCACGTCTTAGAATTTCTTAAAAGTCTTCGGCACATAGTTATCGAAAAGCGTCATTGACGGGGTCTAAGGAGAATGATGGAGATTGGCTGGAAGATCTAAGATATTAGGTAGTTTTGATTAGAAGTCTTGTCAGGATCTTCCTCAATCTGCTCAAAGTGATTTTCGGGGTCAGTTAACCATTAAACATCGAATTCAACACCAAAAAGGGGAAAGGACCGACCGCCGGCGTGCTTCTCATCCTATGGTTGCTATTGCTCCTTTTGCTTGTTGTTTCTTCCACTACTTTGATGGATACCACACAGGTAAGGGTCACAAAGACTCAAGCAGTAGGTAGAGAAGAGTAATCAACAGGATGCACGAAGGAAAAGGACAAGAAGACTGCCTCTCTCTCGGGTTCTATCACACGGCATGAAGGAGAAGGAGAGAATTACCAATATATATATTAGTCTAATGACCACTTAAGGTAAGTTATAATATGGTAAGTAGGCTCGACTAGGGTTAAGTCCCAATAGCACACCAGCAAGCCACAAAGGTTATTAGCCATCCAATAGGTAAAGCAACGCTAGGTCGGTTCATCCATTATTCGGTGTTGATTTATCATTCAGTCATTCATGTCGACTGATAAAATTGGTTTTCATCATCGCCTGGGAGGTCGTTTGACAACATGATGTCTAACAACCTCCACCTTGGTGTCAAAGGACCTGCAAAGAAAAACGTTTTCCATTAGTGACACCTCTAACAGAAAACCGATAAAATTGGAAATCATTTACCTGTACCGATGTTTAGAAGCTCCTTGCAACTTCTAAACTTTACCAGTAGCAACACTTTCGTGCCCATATCTGAAGGATTATATTGTGTGTGAATTTTTTCAAGTCTTACTACTTCTTGTGGTATTATATCCCTAATGAAGTGTAACCTAACATCGATATGTTTAGTACGTTCATGAAAAACAGGATTCTTACACAGATGTATGGATGACTAACTATCAGAATACACAACCACATACTCATTCAAGACACTCAATTCATGAAGTAGACCTCTAAGCCATAGAGCCTCTTTAATTGCTTCAGCGGTGGCAATATATTCTGACTCTGTAGTGGATAGTGCAACTATGTGTTGTAACTGTGATTTCCAACTAACACACGAATTTGATAAGGTGAATACGTAAGAGGAAGTTGATTTCCTACCATCCCTATCTCCTGCATAGTCAGCATCTACAAAACCCTTTAATTTCACGCCTTCTTTATTAGCACTAAATTTTAGACCCACGTCATTTGTACCCTTCAAATATCTTAAAAGCCACTTTAATGCTTCCCAATGTTCAGGACCTGGATTAGACATGTACCTACTGAGAGTACTAACAGCGAATCCTAAGTCTGGTCTAGTGCAAACCATCAAATACATTATGGAACCAATCACATTTGAGTATGGAATTTTAGTCATGTATTCCACTTCACGTTCATTGCAGGGAGCTTGTTCTTTAGATAGAACAAAATGGTTTGCAAGAGGCAACGTGACAGGTTTGCAGTCACTCATATTAAACATTTTCAACACCTTTGATATGTATGGAGACTGATGCAAGAATACGATGGAATTTGACCTATTTCGTTCTATTTCCATGCCTAGAATCCTTTTAGCCTTTCCTAGGTCTTTCATGTCAAATTCTCCACTAAGATCTGCTTTTATATTGTTTATCCACTTAGGAGATGATCCAACTAAAAGCATGTCGTCCACATAGAGCAACAAGAACAAATAATCGTTATCAGTCTCGTTGTGTTAAAAGTATAGGCAGTGATCGAATTTACTTCTTTGAAATCCTATAGTGAGTACAAAGGAATTAAACCTCTTGTACTACTGTCTAGGTGATTGCTTTAGACCGTATAGGGATCTCTTTAGAAAACACACATAATCAGGTTTTAACTTGTCTTTAAAACCTTTTGGTTGATTCATAAAGATTTGTTCATCAAGCTCTCCATGTAAAAAAACGGTTTTTACATTGAGTTGTTCAAGTTCCCAGTCAAAGAGCGCAATCAATGCGAGCATGACCCTAATAGTAGTGTACTTGACAACTGGTGAAAAAATCTCGTTATAATCAACACCTTCTTTCTGTGTGTAACCGTCCGCTACTAACCTAGCCTTAAATCTTAAGGGTTTTGTACTACTAGTACCTTCCTTAACCTTAAAGACCCACTTGCAATCAACGATTGATTTATTCTTAGGTCTCGGTACTAACTCCCAAGTTTGATTCTTTTCTAGAGAACTCATCTCTTCTTTCATAGCCTTAAACCACTCCTTAGATTGACCACTATTCATAGCCTCTTCAAAAGTTTCCGGCTCCCTATCAACTAGTTCTTCGTAACTAGCGTATGCAAAATCCAATTCAAATTCATGCCCGAACCTCTTAGGTTCTCTCATTTGTCTTCTCTCTCTATCTCTAACTAAATTATAGTTAGCTAATGGATTTTCTTCTTTAGGATGCTCTTCTTTAGGATTTTCTTCTTTAGGATGCTCTTCTATCACTACTTCATTTTCCTCTTCAGGTTCTTGGACCTGAATCTCCACCTCACTAGAAGTACTAGGTATTGATGTCTTAAATTTTCCTAACTCCACCTTAAATCGATTTCTTTCTTCACCTGATTCAGTTTCACTTACAGGTTCGGTTTCGTTCCTTAGACAAGGCATCTCACTCTCATTAAATGTGACATCCCTACTCACGATGATCTTAACTCCTTTTTGGCTTCTATCCCATAGCCTATAGCCCTTAACCCCTTCGGGATATCCTAAAAAGACACACTTCCTGGCTCTAGGTTCTAACTTTCCCTCACTTTGATGAGAGAAGGCAGCACAGCCAAACGCTTTAAGCATTGAGTAGTCACCCAATTTTTCAGACCATTTCTCATGTGGAGTATCACCATTTAATGCAGCCGATGGAGTCAAATTTATCAGATAACAGGCAGTTACAACGGCTTCACCCCAAAATGACTTAGGAATCCCAGAACTTAACATCATGCAGCGCACTTTATCTAGTATGGTCTTATTCATTCTTTCTGCTACCCTATTTTGCTGGGGAGTATAAGGAACCGTTTTGTGCCTTGTTATTCCACTTTCTTTACACATCCTATCGAATTCAGCATTACAGAATTCTAGACCGTTATCTGTCCTTAAAAATTTGATCCTCTTGCTAGTTTGGTTTTCCATTTGTTTCTTCCAGTTGTTAAAGTTATGGAAGGTTTCAGTTTTGTCTTTCAATAGATAGACCCACACTTTCCTGGTGTAGTCATCTATGATAGATAGAAAATACCTATTCCCACCCGATGTGGGATTACTAGCAGGACCCCACAGATCAGAATGTACATATTCAAGCATGCTTTTAGTCTTATGCATAATAGTGGAGAATGACACTCTATGGTGCTTTCCGAGCACACAGTGATCACAGAACGATAGGTCAGACACACAGTCATTACCAAATGCACCTTTTTCATTAAGTAGCTTAAGTCCTTTAATGCTTACGTGTGCAAGCCTACTATGCCACGTATGTGTATGATCGATTTTGGCGGAAGAAATAGAGGAGTTTAATCTTCTAATCACTTCCCCAGTAGTGATGTAAATATCATTTTTCTTGATTCCCTTAATAGAGATTAACGCACCCTTGATCATTTTAAGCATGCCGTTTTTAATTTTACCGGTGAAGTTGTCTTTCTCAAGTCTTCCTACTGAAATCAAATTCCTAGATAATTCAGGAATGTATCTAACTTCCTTTAACATGTACACAAAGCCTGTGTTAAATTTTATCTTTATATCTCCAATTCCAGCAATTGTATAGGCAAAGTTATCACACAAAACTACTTGCCCATCATTAGATTCTTGCAAGTTTTCAAACCAGTTCTTTTCAGACGTCACATGAAAAGACGCACCAGAATCTAATATCCATTCATGCATGTGAGAATTAGTAGTTAGATTTAATTCAGTAGTGTATGCGACTGGACTAGTGATCACATAGACTTCACCGTTTTCGATATCGGAGGTAGAGGATAACACATTTACCTCATCTCTTTCCTTAACCTTTTGTTTTCCCTTTTCTTTATAACAGTCTTTTATAAAATGCCCTGTGCCTCCACAGTCATAGCATTTTCTAGCCTTAGTTCTAGATTTTGACCTAAGTCTACCATTTCCCTTCTTTTTCCAACTATTACTACTTGATTCGCCACTACTTTGGTATCCATCATGACTGGCTTGCCTAAATTGAGTTCTACCCCGCATCATATGCAACTCTCCACTCCTCCTATCCTGTTTTCAACCCTCATTTCCATCTCCTTACTCCTAAGAGAATCTACGACAATTTCAGGTGTTAATGTGTCCCTACCATACTTGTTGGCATTTTTAACTTCTTTATAAGAGTCCGGGATTGAATTGAGCAAGATAATGGCCTTATAGGTTTCAGATACGGCTTCGTCACAATTGACAATAGCTTTCACCAATTTGTTAAATACATCTAAATTATCGTCGAGATCCTTTGAAGGATCCATTTTAAAGCTGAAGAATCGTTCGAGTAGGTAGAGTTTATTCGGTGTAGATTTAAGCAAGTATAAGTCTTCTAGTTTTTTCCAAAGTTCTTTGGTGGTTTTTAGTTTTCCCACTTTTCTTAAGACAGCGTCAGACAAGTGTAATATTATTGAGGTATAGGCAAGCTCATCAGCCTTCTCTTTTTGTTCTTTTGAAATGTCAGGTGCAAAATTGCCTTCGATGGCTTTTGACACCTTTTGTTAGACTAATATGCCTCTCATCTTTTGTTGCCAGATAGAGAAGTCCCCTTTACCGTTAAATATTCCCAAATCAAAATTATGTGTTGTCATTGGTTAACACACTAATTAAACCACACGAAGTAGTATTGGGAAGCGTGATAAGGTAATATCTTGTTAATTCTTAGCAAAAGTAACAATGAACCTAAACGCTACGTCCACCAAGAAATACCAAGCACTTTAAATCAAAAGAACAAGCATTCAATTAATGCAAGTAATCCTAGTTCTAGCACAAGCAATGGTTACCCCTTCACGGTAACCCCAAAACCTAACGATCACCTCACACGATGATCTTGCTATTGCTGAATTTAAATGGATTAAGCCAATTTACCAGAGCGGACCTATCTGAGTCCGTAGAGTGGAGAAAAACGAGCTTGCTGTTGAATTTCAGTCGGCGTCGCACCAGGGGTAAAATCGTCCAACTTTTTCTGTGTAACCTGAAACACAAAACAAAGTATATCAGCGCGTTCAGGAGATCGAAACAAGCAAGTTACCTGAAGAGAGCTTCGTCGGACAGCCGCCCACGCGCCGCCGCCGTCCACCCACGCGCCGCCTCACCAGGGGCGCCTCGACCTGCTGGTAATGGGTATGGCCTCCGTTTGTCCAACCGAGCTTTGGTTTGTGAGTAATTGAAGAATTTCATATTCGGGTTCTATGTTGAAGATGCGAAAATCAGCCGATTTTGAGCCTTTTTTGTTACCCAAGCTCTGATACCAGATGTTAGGATCTTCCTCAAGCTGGTCAAAGTGATTTTCGGGCTCAGTTAACCATTAAACATCGAATTCAACACCAAAAACGGGAAAGGACCGACCGCCGGCGTGCTTCTCATCCTATGGTTGTTATTGCTCCTTTTGCTTGTTGTTTCTTCCACTACTTTGATGGATACCACACAGGTAAGGGTCACAAAGACTCAAGGAATAGGTAGAGAAGAGTAATCAACAGGATGCACGAAGGAAAAGGAGAAGAAGACTGCCTCTCTCTCGGGTTCTATCACACAGCATGAAGGAAAAGGAGAGAATTACCAATATATATATTAGTCCAATGACCACTTAAGGTAAGTTATAATATGGTAAGTAGGCTCGACTAGGGTTAAGTCCCAATAGCACACCAACAAGCCACAAAGGTTATTAGCCAACTAATAGGTAAAGCAACGCTAGGTCGGTTCATCCATTATTCGGTGTTGATTTATCGTTCAGTCATTCATGTCAACTGATAAAATTGGTTTTCATCATCGCCCGGGAGGTCGTTTGACAACATGATGTCTAACAAGTCTGATAGAAAGATATGGACTAAAATGTATTCGATAATTAGTTAGTTGGGTCCATTAGATTCTAAGGTTTAAAGCAAAAGCTATCAATACTGGTGCATTATATTTCAATGATATATTCTTCGTCTTTCTTTTTTTGAGTCGACTTCTTTAATTCATGTGGGGAATTGTTAAAATTTACAGAACAATTTTTATAGGCGTGAATTGAAAATATCTTCATTTTTTGCAATGACTAGTGGCAGCTATTCAAATGTAAAAGGTGCGTAACAAAAAGTCAATTTGTTTTGTAATGTGTATTACTGTTCAAAAAGATACATTATGAAAAGTCATAACCTTTTGATAGGATGCAATCTTCATCAATAAATACGACGTTTATATATGTCAAAAGATGTAAGCATTCTCTTTTTCTTTCCGTTTCCAAATTATATTAAAATAATTTTTAAATTATTTTTAAGTTTTGTATTCAATATCTTCCATTCTAGATTTTCTTGGTGAAATTAATATTGTGCTGAATTGATTGTGGAAGAGGTATTGTATCTTGGGAAATAGACATCTATTTGATCCATGTTCACTCCAATAAAATCTGCCCCACAAAACTTATTGCCTTCATTGTGAAGCATATAGCAATATGCGAGGGAAAAGAAGGCATGAAAGGTTCGCACAAAATAAAATACAAATCGCTCTGTCGTTATAAGGAACCGTCATTTGTCATTCTTCTAAAAAGATCAAACTACCCCAAGGCTTGGAGGGAAATCTATAAATATCCCCCTCATTTGAAGATAAAGGCATGCAATTCAAATATTTTCTTCTCAAATAGCTATTTCCTTCCTATTTGAAGATCAAAACTAATGAGTCTAGGAAATGAAAATCATAGCTAGATAAGCAGGATTTATCGATTAGATATCTATCGTCAACAAATTGTCACCATCTATGTAAATTCTGAACAAAGAAAATCCCAAACTCTTTTTGTTGGAATCGAAAGGCTTTAAGGATCTGGAAGGATGAGTAGAAGCAGATTCGAAAATAACCAAAACATTAAAAGTAGAGATAGAAAATCTAGCAATGATTCAGTCAAAAGTAATGTTAATTCAAAGAGGAGGAGAGAAAATGCCGGTAGGATCTCAAGCCAATATTTTCCTTATCTGATGCCATCATCAACAAAAAGGAACGCATACTGTATAGGCGATCCATGAAATGACAAAGAAAGTAAAAGAATTTACAGCTTAAAATGCATATTTGTGTGTTAAGTATGAGAATTTAAAGACAGGTTAGCAATATAAGGATAACAGGAGAAAACCAGCGTCTAATGCTAGGTTCTGTCCCAAATGTAATGACGATTTGTGGACGTCACAAACTTATGGTATTGCTGGCAAGAAAGTGGAAAAAATTGCTGAATAGCAGATACTCTATAGACAAAGTGATGAACAAGGAAAACTCTCATGTCTAGAGGTATAACCAATGGATGAATCTGAAGATGGGAAACTATAACTGTTCTTATTACGATCATTCGCATAAAAGAGTATACTGATTTTATGAATAATCAAACTAATCGTCACAAACTTATGGTATTGCTGGCAAGAAAGTGGAAAAAATTGCTGAATAGCAGATACTCTATAGACGAAGTGATGAACAAGGAAAACTCTCATGTCTAGAGGTATAACCAATGGATGAATCTGAAGATGGGAAACTATAACTGTTCTTATTACGATCATTCGCATAAAAGACTTGAAGGTTAATCCACAACAGAGCAATATCAAAAAAGAATGTGATGCATCATCAATCAGTAGATTTGACAAATGATTGTCTTCCTCATTAATGAGCAAGTCTCAAAATACGGTAATCAACTATAAGGTCGATAAGGTTAAATAGCATCAAGGAAAAGGAAGGAGAATTCCTTAGAAGTTATTATACTTGACTTAAAGTCAAAATGCTCGCTTGCAAGATTACTCTAGATAAAGAAGCAAGGAATGCATTATGGAATGGTTTGTCGATGAACACCTCCTTCTAGATAGAGGCCCGCAAAAGATATCCATTTTCCTTCCAATTAGTAGCTCTTATACTTATTGACTCTAGGTAGATGACATCTTAGAGAATTGGAGGATGATGGAAAATAATCAGGTTGCGGAAATTAAAGGAGATGCAATAATGTTCGCATCTGGATGAATCCTTAAGTCTAGAACCTTCAATCTTAGAGCCTTGAGAAACATTTTGAGAATCACTCAAGGACGACATGATGATAAAGGAAGGATATGAAGTTGCTAAAAGAGATGAATAGCAAAAGAAGAAAGAAAGAAACCCACAAAGAGAAATAACGTATTAGGAACCTGAACGTTATGTTGTGTGTTTCGATAAACCACAACTTACCAAATTAGATAGGCAATTGAAGCCATTAAATATTACGAAATGCCTGATTAAGAATTCATATAAACGGATTCGATTAAACATATCTGACACGCACATTAAATACTTATAGGAGACTAGCCTAGAAATACAAGAAAAAGCACTGTAGCACACGCAAATAATAGCAGTAATCATAGTATACCCCCTCAAAATGACGCACGTCAACCACCACTAACAAAAAGTACATGTAAACAACAATAGGTTTTCAAATGCATCAAAAGAAACTATAAGTCCTAAAATTTAAATTAATATTAATGCCACGTTTGATTTTCATTTTTCTCAAAATGCATGTTTCTCTATTTTCTTTTCAATCACACATTCTTCATTAAAATAATATTACACGTAATCAAAAACTTTTCATCCTTACATTCTTCATCAATTTACTATTTTAAAATTCATTTTTCTTTAAAAATGGATATCAAACACCTTATAAAATCAAATTTCAGGAACTATTTGTTAACTCCAAAAAACCGCTACATGAACCCTATTGCATTCACAGTGAAGCATATAGCAATATGCGAAGGGAAATAAGGCATGAAAAATTCATATAAAGTAAAATACAAACAGCTTCTTCGTCTAGGTTAGCCATAGATTGTCAAATTGCACGTAAAGCATGGAGCTTGTAATGGAATTAGTTATTTATAAGCTAACGAGAAATCGCCATCTATCATTCTTCTCAAAAGACTAAACTATCCCAAGGTTCAAAGAGAAATCTATAAATATCCCATCTTTTGAAAAGATTGACATACAATTCAAATGTCTCCCCCTCAAGTAACTATTTTTCTCTTTGCTCTCATTTGAGCATCAGAACTAATGAAATTAGGATGTGAAAGTTATATTTAGGCAAGTAAGATTTGTTGATCAGATTTATATCATCAACAATTATGTTAGCACCAATGTAGGAAATGGAATCTGTCTTAAGGATATTTACATTCTAGTGCCTCACTTCTTATTTCTAATTTCTACATTTTAGTAAGTCACTATTTGTACATATTTTTATGTGTATGCTTTAGTTTTAGTAAGTCGAAACTCTATCCATTATTTATCACTAATGAGTCACGATTTTTATCGTATTTGCATGCATGTACTTTTTATTAAAAGGAATAATCATCACTTTTCTAGAAAATGCACTTAGACTGTGCAGAGCAAAAGGCACGGACAAAATGTCACGTCTTGACAACTAAGTAGTCAACTATCAAGTTGACCGTTAAGCGCAACTAGGCGTGCCTTATTACTATTTTTTTTTTTTAATCTTTGCCTTTATTTGACTTTGGTTTCAAGTTTTTTAAATATCTTTATTTGTACGAAAGTAAAAAATAATGTTATCTGATAAAAAAAAGTTAGATAAGATTTAGTTACGGTGCTATCTGCATTAAGTAATTATGATTTTCAAACTTATCATTTTGTTGGAATCCTCAAAAGTATGTATGGTGTTCCAATAAATCAATTAAATATGATTTGTATAGTTGAAAATTGAAACTTTGACAAATATTCTAATTTTTGCATTTTGAAAACTTGAAAATTGTATAATTGACTAATAGCAAGAATTATTAAGTAAATATAATATTTTATAATTTTAGATGATCGATATGTATTATTTTAATTATTAATGATTTTAGAATAAAACTTGAAATTTGACTTCCATACGTAGCTACACTTTATGCTTTTTAAAATGTTGGTTATTGACCTTCGAAAATAGTCAACAAGTGTCGTTAGAAAACAATATACACATGGACCTTTTTTTTGCAATATTTCTACTGTAAGTACGTTTGCGAAGGAAGAAGAAAAGAGATAATATATTATGTTTTCTTTTCCATTCATAGATTCATCCTCCAAAATGATACAAAAAGGGGAGTATTTATAGTGTTATGAGATGTTGTCCATTGGATGAGGAGCCACGTGGCTTCTCTCCTCAACTAAAGCATCTAATCCTAGCCATCACTGTTGTGCATTTAATATTCTTACACATAGCAGTCATCATATTGACAAGACAAGATAGTTATATTCATTACAAAAGTCATGTCAATCAGTTCCTAAGATACACATGTCAAACCCTCTGGGCGTCAAGGTTCTCGATGCCAAGGGATTCGGCAGGAAGACGTCAACCCACTTCGGATGAACAAGTTTAGAACAACTTTAGAGAGTTATAGTAAAACGACCTTAGAGTTCAGAGTTCAGTGCAACAACCTTGACCATTGACCACTTACAGATTGCTTCGCTTTAGGGCCTCGCCACTTACTCAGGGCTTCGGCTTAAGGACCTCTTGAGCCTCTGGTTGAGATGTGGACATCCTTGAAGGCACATCAATGGACACTTCAGCCATCTTTGAAGGCACCTCGGCTTACCTTTGGAGGCACCTCAGCTAACCCCCTTAAGAGCCTCAACTAAATTATTGATTTACAGCTCATCCATGCATTCCACATGTATTATTATGTTGTCTCCGCGTGGCATTTCATATTCGACTAGCAACAATACTCTCCCAAGTATAAGTTGTACATTCATGTGCGGGTCAGACTTTCTTTGTATCTGCAATTTTTGCAAAGTTTTGGTAGTTCAACTGGTCTTTTTTGTTGTTCAAGGGATGTATCATCCGTTCGTTTTGTTTGTGTTTTTCTTTTCGTTTTGAGAGTGGTCCTCGTCGAGATCCTACTCTTCGTTTGTGTTGCCTCTTCTGGGCTGATGTTTTTTCATTTTAGAGGTGGCCTACTTTGGGCTACAGCTTATTTATTCAGTTGCCTCTTAGGCCAATATTTTCATTGAAAGGCCTCTTTGGCTCATAATCATTGACATACCTTTTGAGCTCAAATATTTTTCGAAGTGCCTCTATGGGCTTGTTATATATGATATATTTATTTATTTATTTTTTTACCTCTTTCCAAGGAGTTTACTCTTCTGTGCCAAGGCATCCTCCATGGTGTTTGATCCATCCATGGAAGGTTTCTTTTTTCTCTCTCTCTTTTTTTTTTTCTTTATCTCCTTACATGGTGGATGACTCATCCATGTCAAGGGTTTCCTGCATGGTGGGTGGTTCATCCATGCAAGGGATAATATAAGCTTTTTATCTAAACATAGTCATGGTATAGCTAAAGTGGAGGTGTAATGAGCTCTCTAAAGATAAGTGCAGTTGTAATGCAACATTTTGTATGGTAAGGCATCTCGCAGGGCGAGGAAAGAGTATCAAGTTCGTAGCTCGTCTCAAACTATCGGAGGCTTATAAACTGGTCTCAAAATGACGAGGTTTCATGTAGCGGAGGTGTTGAAGCATAGGCAAAAATAAGGCCATATATGGTGAGTCTAAAGTATATGCAAGGACGAGGCATTGCATGCTGAGGTATTGAAGCTTAGGCAAAGATATGAGGCCTTGTATGGTGAGCGTGATGCATAGACAAGGATGAGGCCTTGCATGTTGAGGTACTAAAATTTAGGCAAAACATAAGGCCTTGTATGGTGAGCCTGTGGAAGCTCATGCTTGTACATAGGCAACATATTAAAATTGCATTTAAATCCTTCAGTAATTTCATGCCTAGGTCCCTCAACTTTTGATTTGGTACATTTTGATCCTCATATTTTATCTTTTATTTCAATCATACCCTTGATATATTGCATTCATGGTCCTTCAACTTTCAGAATATCTAAACTTCAATCCCCAAGTTCACATTTTTGTACGATTTTAGTCATTTTCTCTTCTTTTGTATTGTTCCTCTCCTTTAGATGCCTCCCATTTGTAAAATGGGTCTTTCAATAGCCTCGCCATAGACCTTAATGCCACTTTTCCTTTTTCAGAGGTCCCGCTTATTCATGGCCTCTTCTTCAGAGGCCTCCCTTTTCAGGGGCTATTACTTATTCATGGCCTCTTCTTCAAAAGCCTCTCCTTTTCAAGGGTCTTACTTATTCATGGCCTCTTCTTCAGAGGCCTTTCCTTTTCAGGAGGTCTTCTTCATCATGGGCTCTTCTTTAGAGGCCTCCCCTCTCCAGGGGGTTTTCTTCTTCATGTCCTCTTTTTCATAGGCCTCCCTTTTCAGGGGGTCTTCTTCTTCTTCATGGCTTCTTCTTTGGAAACCCCCTCTTTTCAAAGGGTCTTCTTCCTTATGGCCTCTTCTTTGGAGACTTCCCCCTATTAAGGGTTTACTTATTCAAGGCCATTTCTTCGACAGCCTCCTTTTTTTTCCGGGCTTTTCTTATTTATGACCTTTTCTTTGGAGACCTCCTCCTATCAGGGGGTCTCCTTCTTCATGGTCTCTTTTTTGGGGACCTCCCCCTATCATGTGTCTACTTATTCAAGGCCACTTCTTCAGCGGTCTTCCCCCTTTTCAGAGGATCTTCTTCATCATGGCCTCTTTTTCAGAGGCCTCCCCTTTTCGGGGGGTCTTCTTGTTCATGACCTCTTCTTTGGAGACCTCCCCTTTTCAGGGGGTCTTATTCTTCATGGCCTCTTCTTAGAAGATCTCTCCTTATTGGGGGTCTACTTATTCATGGCCTCTTTTTTGGAGATCTTCTCCTTTAGAAAGTTTTCTTCTTTATGACCTCTTCTTCAGAGACCTCCTCCTATCAGGGGTCTACTTATTCATAGCCTCTTCTATGGAGACCTCTCCCTATCAAAGATCTACTTATTCAAGGCCACTTCTTTAGCGGCCTCCTTCTTTTTAGGAGGTCTTATTCTTCATGGCCTCTTTTTTGGAGACCTCCCCTATTAGGGGGTCTTTTTCTTCATGGCCTCTTTTTTAGAGACCTCCCCCTTTCAGGGAGTCTTTTTCTTCATGGCCTCATCTTTGGAGAACTCCTCCTATCAGGGGTCTACTTATTCAAGGCCACTTCTTCAGTGGCCTCCTCTTTTCAGGGGGTCTTTTTCAGTATGGCCTCTTCTTCAGAGACCTCTCCTGAAAGCTCCCCTTTACAGGGGGTCTTCTTCTTCATGACCTCTTCTTTGGAGAACTTCCCCTATCAGGGGTCTTCTTCTTCATGGCCTATTCTTTGGAGACCTTCCCCTATCAGGAGTCTACTTATTCAGGGTGACTTCTTCCGCGGCTTTCCCTTTTTTAGGGGGTCTTCTTCCTATTTCTTTGCATTTGGAGTTGTTGTACAAGGTCTTTTTCTATATGATGCTTCTTATGTTGGTAGCCATTCATTTACTTCCCTAGTGAGCTGGACAGTTACTCTCATTCTATCTCATCTATGCTAGTGATGAGGTCGGTGATGACTCACTAGGAAGGTTCTCTAGGAGACCTCTTCTTCAGGGGTCTTCCTATCCCTTCTAAGTGGGACTAACTCACTGCTTGAACTTATTTTTCCATACAAATCTTTTCTTCAAAGATATGGGGTCACACAAATGGATTTCTATCTCAACATATTCCTTTTTTTTCCAACAAATATCAACAATTCAGATACCAATGTAAACTCCAAAACTTTTTCTTGAGGCTTCCACTTGTTCTTTCTTCAAGAACAAATTTTTTTTCAATGGGGATGCCCAATTCTCTAATGGCAAGCTTTTGCCACAAAATGTTCGTGGTTATAATGTGGTTTCCCACAGACGACGCCAATTTTGTTGACCTCCGAAAATGGCAAACAGGTGTCGTTAGAAAACAATATACACGTGGACCTGTTTTTTGAAATATTTCTACTGTAAATAAGTTTGCGAAGGAAGAAGAAAGAGATAATATATTATGTTCTCTTTTCCATTCATAGATTCATCCTCCAAAATGATACAAGAAGGGGGGGTATTTATTGTGTTACACATGAGATGTTGTCCATAGGATGAGGGCTTCATCTCCTCAACTAAAGCATCTAATCCTAGCCATCATTTTTTACTTCTTAGGCTGTGGTGCATTTAATGTTTTTACACATGGCAGTCATCCTATTGACAAGACAAGATATTTATACTCATTACAAAGGTCACATCAATCAGTTCCTAAGATACGCTTGTCAGACCCTCTGGGCGTCAAGGACCTTGGTGCCAAGGGGTTCGGCAGGAAGACGTCAACCCACTTCGGATGAACAAGTTCAAAACCACTTTAGAGAGTTATAGTAAAACGACCTCAGAGTTTAGTGCAACAACCTCGGCCGTTGACCACTTACATAGTGATTCGCTTTAGGGCCTCAGCCACTTACTCAGGGCTTCAGCTTAAGGACCTCTTGAGCTTCGGTTTGAGGCGTGGATCTCTTCTTGAGCTTTGGTGGACATCCTTGAAGGCACGTCAGCATGCACTTAGGCCATCTTTAAAGGCACCTCGGCTTACCTACGGAGGCACCTCAACTGACCCCCTTAAGAACCTCAACTAAATTACTGATTTACAGCTCATCCATGCATTACACATGTATTATTGTGATGCCTCTGCACGGCATTTTATATTCGACTAGTAACATTGGAAATTATATACCAATTTTTTCAACAAACAACTCATAAATCATAATACCACAAAACTCTTGCCAATATAATATTTAAAATTCATTTAAATCCCCTCAACTTTCTGTATTTATAATTTAATTTTGCTCGGTGCTTACCAACAAACTTGGAGATGGAAACATATGAACTCTTGTGAATCTGGTCTTGCCTCCTTGAAGACTGGCAGGCAGTCATAAGGTTGCACAGTTCTAACTCGCATGAATCATGTGTATCTTTATCAATCAAACTTGTAAGCTACAATAATCTTATTATTTTTTTTTTTATCCAAGTAACGTTTTCCTACATTCAATTTTGTTTATGAATCTTGATAGACATCATGATGTCCAAGCCTCTAATGTACTTCAACCAATAATAAATACCTAGTATTTAAAATCATTATCTTACAGTTTGTTAATGCCTAATACCGAACATCGAGAAATCTTTACTAGTAGCTCATCCAAAGAATTGTGTATGGTATTAACTTGTTATTAAAGTGAACAAATTAAATTGCAGTTAACACTTCACAAAAGAATTTTAGGTATATCAACCTCATTAGATCATATACAACTTCAAAGGTTGTCAAATGTGAATATTAGTACTATTTTTAAAACTCGAGGAGATGTATCTGATACTGTCATAAAACTCATGAGGTATTGTCTCAAAATCAAGTAACTTGGTTTAAACATGAACTCTTGTTTTCATTTTATTAACATTATGCAATGACAATACACATTTCAAATTATGTGTTGCCCTTGTGCAAAAGTAGTGGAGGAATTTAACCAAATTTTCACGTAGAAAAATCGATTGGTTCTATTAAAAAAAAACAATCTCATAGCCAATATTTAAATGAAGCTAAATACTGAATAATAAATCACGCTCTAACCTGGTTAGAAAATCTCATAGACAGAGCCTGGAAGACAATATGACAAAGGGTTTACAATTGTATTTTTTCCAAGTGCAAGAACTCAGAAGCAGTCTCCAACATACCTATATTATGAGCAGTTTGATTCCATTTGGCAAAAGCTAATTCTTAAAATAATTTGTACGTAAATTCAAAACTTTTCTTACTCTTTAGTCACATATTCTTTAAAAAATCGGTATTACAAAACTTGTTTTTTACACAAGATGAGACTCGAATATAATGGGGCCAAGCAAGGCACTCACATGTGGCTTGTCCAACGTCCATGTTCTCCCTGTGTTTTCCTTCCCCTTTCTGACCATTGATTTGAGGGTTCAAAAAACAAAAATAGCCTTGACATAATGGTACATTTGATTGCAAGCATGGAATTTGTAAAAAAAGAAAATAAATTTTAGACAATTGAATTGCCTAGAATTTATTTATATAGAACTTATTAATTAAATGTGTTTGATCGATTTAGTTTTCGACATAGAAAATATTAGATTTGTCCATTTTTTATTGTTGAATAGATAAGAGAGACGGAATAAATGAGAGAGAAAGGATTCTTTGGAAAATAAAATCATAATTCCCCGAAAGAAAATATTTTTCTTGATTTCGAGGGAACTATGGTCACATTATCAAAAGTAGAAAAATGTTTTCTATAAAAAAATGTCAATCAAATAACATAAAAGTAAAAATTTAGATGAAAAATATTGTCAATCAAACGTACCTTAATAGAGGCTTTTGGTCAGAAAAGTGGTGGATGATACTTTATAGAATACGCGGGCCTCAAGAAAGTGGAGGTGCGATTCTGGAGTAAAGGTATAACGCCTACCAAATTACTTCATTTTGGGGTTTGGGGGGGGGAGGGAGTCGAGCTATTTCACTCTCTTCATACATCCGAGATTCACTAAATACAACGCACTATATAGAAATTCAAAGAAAACGTTAACTACAAAACAGAATAAAAAAAAAAAAAAAAAAAAAAAAAAAAAAAACCCCTTATTCCTTTCTTGGTTAATGGAACTTCCTTACTTGTCATCCTCATTTATTCTCATCTTAATGTTCATACAAAAAGCTAATTAAAGACTGACTAACATTTGATTAATTTGTCAAACTTGACCGCATTCCTTCAACAATAGCTAATTGTGATACGAGTAGAAATTAAATTATTCTTTTTAATTTGCAATTTTAATAAACTATGTACATGTGGGGAAAGAGAAGTAGGTGTAGAAGAGAATATTAAGAAAGATAAACATGTCACTGATTAATCTTGCACATAATATTTAACTCTTGTTTGAAGAGGATTAAATATATATTTTTTAATAAAATTTACAATTCAAAAATTGTGAATCCATGAAATATATTAATAAAATTAATTATTAGTTTCGACTTAGATTAAAATTTCCCAGTCAAATAGAGGCTTAATTGTTACGGTTGTGCTATGTACATCATCACTTACATATTTATTTACATACACATGATGTGGGGAAATATGATTGGATCAGAATTTTTTTTCAACCAAATTTAAAAAAATAAAAATAAAAAAAAATCTCTATTCTCTTCTTACCACCCCATTTATCTATAAAACTTTTTATAACTCCTTATATACAATAATAACATTATTCAATAAACATTATGCCCACAATTGGTAGAGTTTAAAATCATATTTTTACTATAATTATGTGGAAATATCTCTATCTTTTTTTTTCTATCATTCAGTGCAATGCCTTTTATTTATAACTTAACCCATGTTTGTCTCCCTTTAAAACAAAGTTCTTTAATTTTCAACCACATATTCACATAATAAAATATTTTGCATGTAAACTCAGAATTTTTTCCTACTTTTTAACAACAAATTTTAAAAATGGGAGCTTAACCCCTACTATTTGGGAAATTTCCTTCTTATTCGTCAATGCCAATTCTTTTTCCTAATTGCAACATAAATCTTTTTAAAGACTTGATTAAATAAGGTTTCCCCCACCAATACAATTCTTCTAGAAATTACCATCTTCATATGTTATTTTTATTTATTTATTTTGAGTCAACTTTAAAAATTTCCGCCTTAACTCAAATTTCCCAAATCACAACAAACCTTGACATACATTTTCGCACACCTTTACTAGTAAGTATCCCCTTTCCTTGATCAATAGTCATGTACATGAACTGAGTTCAAAATTTAGTAAACGTTACTCTACGATTTGACATCTTTGAACTTTGATCTTTATTGTTCTTGATATTACCCCCATAACCATCTTGGCTATTTCAGAATTCTTGACAATAGTGACCACCTTCTGTGTGATTCGATTACTACAACCACATATCTATATGACTTGATCACTACAAAACCACCTCGATATCTCTCAATTGTGTAACTTGATCACAACAGTAGTTACATTGGTTCCATAGTCTCTCACCCTAGAACCATCTCAAAATTTGACATTGCTATCATTGTTGAATTAAGAAAATGAGCTTGTGGTCTCATGTCCCTTTTTGATGAATATGCGAGGACAATAAAAGCCAAAACATAAAAGGCTGCTAAAAAAGAAATTTTGATCCTTCATATTTCACTACATTATGTGTATATAAATCAAAATGGAAGTTGTGATGTACATGTGACACAACCGTTTTGATTAGATATGAGAGAGAGCTAGGGATGAAAAGGTTTGGAGGATAATGAGCAGTATTTTTAAGCCTTTGTTTGGTAGAAATTAAAATCTAAACTTTAATCTAAGTCAAAATCAGTAAATTTTAATCACATATTTTATGGGTCTCACAACTTTTCAATCACACATTTCATCAATTTCTATCAAAATTTGCTAAAAATCTGATTTTATCCACCAAACAAGGCCTAATAGTGAAAAAAGGGTTAGAACTAATTTAGAATTAGCAAATGAAAAAATGAACGGGCAACTTTAAAAAATTACCAAGGCCTGGTTGGCAATCGCATAGACTGTAAATGGAACTCAGACACATTTTCATCTGAAATCTCTTCAGTCTCTGTATCTCCAACATTTTTCTTCATTCTTTGTCATCATCCTCCATGAAGGAAGGCATGCATCTACAAGAGACCAAAGGGCTTGAGGAAACAGTGAAGCCTACCAAGGAAGTTTCAGAAAAACAGGAGAGGAAAATGGAAGAGTTTCTTTGTAGTCAAAACAAATCACTAGAAGACTTCAAAAGTAAAAAGATCGAAGAGTCAATTCAAAGAAATAACCCATCTGGTTATTGCACTATAGGATTGCCTACAATTGAATTCCCCAAGTTTTCTGGTGACGGTTTTGATGGGTGGGTTTACAAATGCAATGAGTTCTTTGATTTGTGTAAAACCCCCGATGACGTAAAAGTTAAATTGGCATCATTTCACATGGATGGAAAGGCTCTTCGTTGGCATAAAAAGAAGATGGAACAGTCACCAATTACGAAATGGGAAGATTACACTCGTCAGATGAAGTTGAAGTTTGGGGCTAAAATTCAAGGATCTGGTATAGAAACTAGAGAGACTGATGCAACACCTCTGATTGACACAAAACGGCCACGCCGCAGGATATGCGAGTTTAAAGGAAATAGTGGCGAAGAGATCCCGAAACTAAAAGAATCTCACCCCAGATTTGGTCCATTTTACTGCAACAAGGAGACTAAGGAGTCCTCGCGCTTCTTGAGTTTGTCTAAGGAGGAGGCTTGGGAGCATTTACTGAAAAAATCCCCTGCCAGGGCAGCAGTGACCATTGAAATTTATACGTCAGCAATGAGAAAGATAGAAGAAGAGGCAAGAGCTACTTATGATGGTGGTGTGGTGGATCATTTGTCGGGACCTGAGCTTAGATGGATGATGATTAAAGATGGTTGTTTATTCCTCCAACTCGTGTTGTGTGTTCTTGGAGGTGGCCAGCAACTTGGCTATCCTCCTGACCATATCATATCCGGTCAAAAAAAAAATTACAAGGATATTAAAGAATTGATTGAGGCTATGTTCTTCGTTGGAAATCAAATTCCATTCACAGTGCTCAAGGAATTAATGAAGCAAAGCTACTTCAAGAATGTCATAAAAAAGTGGAAATGGGAGCAACCATCAGATCTGTGCAGGACAGCTTTGTATGAATTGTTATTGTTGCCTGCACAAGAAGTTCACGACTCTAGGAAGGTATTTGCATCAAGATTTAATTGGCTTCAACAGCAGCAGCCTTCTGATTTGCTTCATGGCCTGCAGTTGCTGATTCTCGGGCCAAAATATGAAGGAGAGGAGGAGGAGGAGGAAGAAGAGAAGGACTTGGAAGCTCAGCACGATATTGATAATAAAATATCTTGGTCGGCAACAGAATTAAGAAAAGTTGGTATACATTTCAGGCGTCTAAATCGTTCGAATGGAAGCAGAGGAATCCGTTTCACAAATAGTATATGGCGTTGCAAGGCATATCCGATTCTTTACTTGCCTCATTTCTATGTTGGAGACGATACAGAGTTAATGTTTCAAAATCTCAGACGCTACGAAATCAGTCAAAAACTTGACCAAAGCAAACAGGAGGTTAGCACCTATTTGTTGTTTATGAGCGAGCTGATACGTACGCCTGGTGATGCCAAACTCATTCGTTCCCATGGAATCATTCAAGGAACTTTTAAACACAATCTCGAGCTGCCAAGAATCTTAAGAGGACTAGATCTCGATGGAAGCTATAATAAAAACCTTCGCCGCGTAAAACTTCAGACTAATGATTATTCTCCCCCACTTTGGACAAAATACTGGCAAATTGTTAGTTTTGTCTTCATTTTAACAATACTGCAAACTGTTTACTCCATTCTCCAATTTTACAGAGGCTAGTCTATGATTGACTATCGTTTGTAATTTGATCAATATTATATTTGCAATCAATTTTCTGTTTGTTTACATTTGAATTTAATTTCTCGACTGTGGAATGAAGTTCTGGAGATTTATTAATTCAAACTGTCAAATGTTTGTGGAGATCTTAAGCCGTTTCTTGCTAGACTCTAATGTAATTTTAACAATTATATATTTCAACGCACTTTGTAAGATTGATTGTGTTGATTGGGTTCCCAAAATCATTTAAAAAATTGTAAGAAATAATGTAAATAATAATGCTACTTATTCTCACTTGGGATGATCACCTGTGATGTGGTATTATTTAATGGGTATGAATATGAAATTTATTTTCTCGACCTTAGATCATCTCAAAAAGATTCTTCAAAGTGAAATGATTTCTATTTTAAAGATTCAATCCTTGAAGATATGCTCCAAGATACTCTTCAAAATAACGTCTTTAAAATAAAGTATGTTTAGCTCTCCAAATTTGGAAAGTCAAAAGCACTCTTGACGTATTGCACGACGAGGAATTCAAACGAAAACATTAAGAACACGAAATTTAGAATTCAACAAATTATGAAAAGAATAAACTCGAAAAAAAATTTATTCTAGAAAAGATAATCAAAACAACGAAATTACCCCTCATTTATAAGGGTTTATATGGAATAATGGTTTAAAATAACTAAAACTAATGAAAACAAAGTTTAAACAAACTAAAATTAAAAAGAATTCAAAATAAATTAAATGAAACAAATAGTGCTAAACTTTAAAAATTAGTTTTCGAGTCCTAAACAAACTCGAATGGTCGAAATCCATCGGACATCATGGCGTAACGATGAATATTGCTCGTTCGTTGTCCTCTTTTCGAAATGGTCTTATGGGCTCGATCCTAAATTCGAATGTTTTCTCTCCGCCATTACTTTTTCCCCATTTTTACCCAACTCTTCTTCAACCATTCAACAATATGTTCTACATCAACTCTATAATTAAATACACTCAAAATATTTCAACTTTCTATGCTCCATATATTGATCCAATTAAACATATATACAAAGAAAATGAAGAATATATTCTCTCCATCCAATAAAAATAAACTTGCTTTTCTTTTTTATTTGTTCGAAATTAATAGAACATTTTCAAGTGATTCTATTTTTAAATATCATATTTAACAATTTAGAGAGCATTTAAAAATTGAAAAAAAAAAATTAAGTAATCCAACAGACATTTTTTAAAACACTAAATTTTTAATACTCACAAAATATATTTATTATTTTTCCTCTTTTATTTTCGCTGGCTTCTCTCAAAATTATTATATTATTCTACTACATTGAAAATTGAATTAGTTTGAGGACATTTATTAATAAAGAATGTTTGGCTCTCCAATCCACTATCTATTTTAAAATGCAAATTTGAAGAGTTTCTTGTAACATAATTTTAAGGATTGACTCTTTAAAATGGATATGATCTTATATTTTAAGAGTCTAAAATGCTCTAAGACACTCCCCTTGTTGAGAGTATAGTTGATTTCTTAATTTTTTAATATCTTCCTATTAAATGTACATTGTTATAAATAAATATGAATTACTCATAATTAAATGATTATTAATGTAGGAGTATATTAAAAAAATGTAGGTAAAATTTATGTTTCTAACTATATTAATTATATTTTCTTAATTTGTGTAAAAAAAAAAAATCTATCTTTACGAGATAGAGGAAGTAATAATTTTTGAGGGAAGTTGGTAAAAATAAATGATAAGAGAAAATAATAAATACATATTGGAAGAAGTAAAATTAAATATTAAAGACAAATCAACATTGCTACATTTACATTCTCTCTTACACCATTTTTGTATTCTTTCACATGGCAACATATGCACTCTTGATTTTGAACTCATCTATCGCATCACTATACATATTTACTTCACATAAAAGGGAATGTCAACCAAATTGTCATGATTGTTATACATATAGCATCATTCATGATAAATAGGTTATTGGAGTATTTAATATCTTTTTACTCTAAATTTATAGATACTCTCTCTCTCTCTATATATATATATATAGATACATACATACATACACACACACACACAATGTGTGTGTGCACGCTATTAAAAAATAAAGAATTTTTGCTGATGCCCTTTCAATTAAAGTCACATCATATGAAATAATCTTCCGTGAGGATAAATATCTTTGATACTGTGGGATAAGTCAAAAACTTGACAAAAGAAAATAGGAGGTTAGCTCCTATTTGTTGCTTATGAGAGAGCTAATACGTACACCTGGTGATGCCAAACTCATTCGTTCCCGTGGAATCATTCAAGGAGGTCATCTTATACACAAACTCAAGCTACCAAGAATCTTAAGACTAGTTCCCGAGGAAAGTGTTAGCAAACTAGCCAAGAATTATGTATGCTCTAGTACCACTTGTTATGATTTAAATGAGTATAACAATATAAAAAATAGATCAAATAAGAGCACAAGATTTTACGTGGTAAAATTATACCATGGGCAAAAGATGAGAATTTTATTAAAATCAATAATGAAAGATTACAAAATACTATGTAGAATGTAAGGATTGGTTTTTCTAGAGGTTTACTCCTCATATATAGTGCAAGAAGAGCCTAAGATGTGGTGTAGTTCAACTATAAATAAGTCTATACAACAATTGAGTATTTTGGGTAAAATGAGATTTAAAAATCTGCCTAAAATTGTGAACTAACCAAACCCAGATAAGACCGCTGCTCGAGCAACGATCTCGCGGTTATCCAGAGGTGGCCTGTCGCTCGAGTGGCTACCTCATGGAAAGTGAGCGCCCAATGCTTCTATCTTGGACACTTGAGCGAGAGTTCAGCACCTATTCACAATGCTTCCTTCTCAGATTGCAATTTAGATTTGAGAAGTGTCCTTCAAGTCCAAAACAACTTCCAAACTCCCAACTAAACTTCCAAATTGAATTCCAAATAGACTTCAACTAGAATTCTCAACTAGTATTCAAATAAAATTTTCAAATAGTCTTCCAATGGAATTCGAGTCACACCATAATTCTGTCAAATCCCATCTTGAATCGAATTTCATTGCAATGAACAAGGCTTCAAAAAAATTCTCCACTTCAAAATAAATTCCATTGCAATGAATAAAAATTAACAATTAAACCAAAAATCCTCCAACAGAAAAAAATTCTCAACCTCTTCCATAATACCCAACTAGGGTAAACTCAATTACTAAAAAAATAACCGAACCCACGCATCACTCGAAACTTTAATGACCAAATTTGAAGAAACTGAAAGTTGAGAAAGCAAACTGAAGTAGTTTAAAGTTGGAGGACCAATTTGTACTTAAAAAATATATAAGTTGATTCCATTGCAATGAATAAAAATTAACAATTAAACCAAAAATCCTCCAACAGAAAAAAATTCTCAACCTCTTCCATAATACCCAACTAGGGTAAACTCAATTACTAAAAAAATAACCGAACCCACGCATCACTCGAAACTTTAATGACCAAATTTGAAGAAACTGAAAGTTGAGAAAGCAAACTGAAGTAGTTTAAAGTTGGAGGACCAATTTGTACTTAAAAAATATATAAGTTGACAAAGTTGAAAGTTGATGGATGGAAATTGCATAAACCAAAAGGTTGGAGGACTAAAGTGCACACTTTTGGAAAGTGTGACTGTTGTGGTCCGAAGCATTGGGTAATTTCAACTAAAGTAACTTGGGAAGTTGATGCAAATCTAGAACGCCCACGACAATTGATTGGAAGTGGTGGCCAACAAGAATGGAAGATTGCAAAAGAAGTTCAACGCAATGGCATTTTGGATTTTTCAATGGCACGACTTTCAAGTCATATTAAAAGACTATATAAATAGAAAACCTAGTTCAGTAATCACATCACGATATAGAGAACAACACATAATCTTTGAGAGAAAGCAAAATCTAAATTTCGGGAGATTTTAAGGAAGAAAGAAGATTCAAGCTTGGTGCACATTGTTCTACAATTTTTTCCTATCATACATTTTAGTATCGTAGACTTGAGATTATACCCAAAATATTTTTGGCGCTACTTCCAGTTACTTAATTGTTGCTAATCCACAGATGAAACATACATTAAACAAAAGACATTGAGAAAAGAGAGAAAATGACACAAAACAGCATATCACAATGAATCCATCGAGAAATAAAAACGATCAAAACAACAAGGGTTTTGCTGGGCCACATGCTCCCTATCACTCTAGCACCCCCTGTCTGTCTAGGAAGAATGGACGAATTGCAAAACCAAACAACAAAGATCCAGTAGATCCTATGCGGCAGTGAAGGCCCCAATTTGAAATAGAAGCAGTTGTTAAGCTGAACCTATATTTGACAATGATTATCGTCCATTTGGGGAGCTCGTGATCCTGCTACGAACTTGTAATCAATCTAACATTGCTCCTTCTACTCTTGGACTACAAAATTTTTAGCTGAAGTAATATGTTATTGAGATGATGCGAAACATGTGTTCGTTCAACGAGAACATCTATGAAGATCATCATGCACATATATCAGAATTTATGGAATATGCGACTCAATCACTTATTATGGAATGTCAGGTGATACCGTAAAAATATAGAGTTTTCATACTCACTTTGAAAGGACAAATTAGTTCATGATTATCTTCTTCCCTTGGGATGATCTGGCTAAAAAAAATTTCACAAAATACTATCCGCAAGCTAGAGTAAACAAATTATTACGAGACATCTCCTCCATCTCGCAACATGAAGGAAAAACGTTGTAGGAGGTTCGTAAAAATTTTAATGGACTACTTCGTGTTGGAAAAAATGGGCTAGTGGATGATTTTGGCATAAAATTTGAGTGGGACCCGTTGGTCCAATTTGAAATATCGAAGTTGATCCTTATTCTCCTCCGTGAGAGTATCGAAACCTCATATTTATTTACCAAAATTTATGAATGGATGAATGAGATATTGGAGCTCAAAGATGATCATTAAAAGATGGTTTATGTGGGATAATAAAACTAGTCATACATAAGAAAATAAAGAAAGTATAAATCACTTTATACAGGATTACACTTTGAAAGTGTGTAATCATGTGTAGCAAAGATGCTCTCTCTATGTGCGCGTACAGGGGGTGCAAATCACGGACTAAAATAGCTTTCGGACCTTGAAATTGTGTGTGGGCACGACCTGCGTACACGAATATCGAACCGAACGAAGCAAAAATTGGCCCGTTTGGAGTATCCACGTTTTGTAATTTTTTTATTTTATTATTATTATTATTTTTTGCTTTCTCCATTGACTCTTGAGTTTCTGAAACTGCAGAAATTGATGTAACTTCAATGGTTAATAGACAGATTAAGTCTATATAATTAAACTCAGTTTCCAAAAATTTACATAGATGCCTCTCTGCATCTGTAATGTTTTGGGTTCTTCCTACATACGCATATTTGTCCAGTAAAGTCGTGGTGATATTATTATGACACTGTATCAATTGGTCGGAGTAGTATCTGTGATGTTCAGATTCTACGGGTTTTACTGTTGTATCCTAGAAAACAGACGCTCAGATTAGACCTCAAACACATACGGTGGGGGCTAATCTGTTTTAAGGAAACTGTGCTCGCACAAGCCTCGGGTTGAAAATTAATTCATTATTTATTTATTTATTTTATGATTACACGTTTACAATTTACTCTTGCAGATTTAATTATTTAGCGTTTATTCGTGTGATTTATATAATTTGCAATTTTATTATGTTATCGTTCTATTTATATTTATTAAAATTAATCTGTGTTAATTTCTATTTATGTTAAAAATAAAAATTTGTAAAAAATCTGTAATTTTGGTATGTGTAAGAGCAAAATCAGTATGTGAAAAACGATATGTGGAAATATGGTATATATGAAAAAGGTAAAGAAAATATGTGCAAATACAGTTAAAAGCATATACGATAGGCTGCAAATACGATAAGCTGTCTGCAAATATGATAAGCTGTAAATACAGTAAGCTACCAGCAAATACGGTAAGCTGCATATACGGTATATTACATATACGGTATGCTCAAAACCAATATCAAACCATATATACGATATGTGATAATCCGGTCTTATTAACACCACTATATTCCAACAAATTTAAAACAGATTCCTAAAGAAAAAAATTGATCCTTATACCGTTAATTTTAGAAACTAATTTTTTTTTTGTTTGACTTTCAAAAATGGCAACCGAATCAACCAACATGAATGTGACCCAAAATGTGCCTACTAGAAATCAAGTTGTGGGCTCTGCTGTGGTTCAAGGGCCAAACTCTGTTGAGGCACATACTGTAGCTAAATTGCCAATTCATGTTGTGAGTCAAAATATGGCTCCAACAACTAGCCATACCGTTAATGTACCGATTAATCGTGGAGAAAAATTAGAGAAAGTCAACGGCTTGAATTTCAAAATGTGGCAGCAGAAAATGTTATTTTATCTGACCACTTTGAATCTTGCGAGATTCTTGACCGAGACTGCTCCAAAACTTAATGAGGATGAGGGAGATGTTCAAGCAATCAGTGCACTTGATGCTTGGAACCATTTGGATTTTCTATGCCAAAACTATATTATGAACAGTTTAACAGACATGCTATACAATGTGTATAGTACTATGAAAACTGTTAAAGAATTGGGGAGTCTTTGGATCGAAAATATAAAACTGAGGATGTCGGAGCTAAAAAGTTCATTGTCAGCAAGTTCTTAGACTATAAAATGGTGGACTCCAAAACAGTTATCAGTCAAGTGTAAGAACTCCAAGTGATTCTTCATGAAATACATGCCGAAGGCATGAATTTGAGTGATACTTTTCAAGTGGCTAAAAAACTTGTCCCCCACATGGAAAAAATTCAAGAATTATTTGAAGCACAAATGAAAGAAAATGAACGTCGAAGAACTAATTGTTAAACTTCAAATTGAAGAAAACGACAAAAGTTCTAAAAAGAAGTGTTCAATTCTAGTATGGCTAAAGCTAATGTCGTGGAGCATGGTCAAAGTAGTAAGACCTACAAGAACAAGTCTGGGTCATCCGGTGACAAAAGGACCAAGCAACGACCGAAAGGTGAAATTTCCAAGAAGAAATTTCAAGGAAAATGCTTCAACTTTGACAAAGTTGGCCACAAGTCTTCTGAGTGCAGATTGCCAAAGAAAAAGAAAGAAGCAAATGTGGTTGACTACATGGTGGGTTCAAACCCTAAAGAGTGGTGGATTGACACCGGTGCTACGAGACATGTGTGCTCTGATAAAGAACTGTTTGTAGCATTCGAAACAATTGAGAATGGGAAGAAATTGTTTATGGAAAATTCAGCAACTTCTGAAATCAAAGGTCAAGGAAAGGTGGTTCTGAAGATGACTTCGAGAAAGGAGTTGACTCTCAACAATGTGCTATATGTGCCGAAAATTCGCAAGAACCTAGTGTCTGGGTCGATTTTGAATAAGCATGACTTTCGCATTGTATTTGAATCAGACAAAGTTATTTTGTCGAAAAGTGGAATGTTTATCGGAAAATATTATGTTTCTGATGGTATATTTAAACTCAATGTAATGGTTGTTAAATCAAAAATGAATTAAACAAACTCTTCTGTTTATTTGCTTGAGTTTTCAATTTGTGACATGGTAGATCAGGACATGTTAACGATGATACTTTACGAAGATTAATTAACTTGAATTGCATACCCGAGTTCCACATTGACTTCACACATAAGTGTGAAACTTGTGTTGAGACAAAATTGATAAGGCCATCATTTAAATCAATCGAACGGAACAAAGAACCACTTGATTTAATTCACAGTAACATATGTGATTTAAAATTGGTACAAATACAAGGTGGCAACAAGTATTTCATTACTTTTGTCGACAATAACACCAAACACTGTTATGTGTATTCGTTAAAAAGTAAAGATGAAGTTATAGAGAATTTTGTTCTCTCTAAGAATAAAGTTGAAACTTAACTTAATAGAAAAATTAAGGTACTAAGAGGCGATCGAGGTAGTGAGTAAAAAGCACTATTTGTTGAATTCTGTGAACAAAATGAAATCATACATGAAACCGTTATACCTTATTCACCGCAATAAAACGGTGTTGCTGAACGAAAAAAAAATCGTACTTTAAAGAAAATAATGGATGCAATGCTAGTAAGTTCTAACATATGGGGGGAAGTTGTGTTGTCAACAAATTATCTTTTAAATAAGGTGTCTCGAAAGAAAATGAAAAAGACCCCTTATGAGTTATGGAAAGGAGTAAAGTCTTCTTATAAATACTTACGAGTGTGAGGGTGTCTTACTAAAGTGGTTGTTCCAACACCAAAGAAGGTAAGAATAGGGCCAAAAATAGTAGATTGCATTTCCATTGACTATGCACACAATAGTAGTGTTTATCGGTTTCTTGTGTGTGATTCTAAAATTCCAGACATACACAAAAACACAATATTGAAATTAAGAAATGTTTTATTCTTTGAACATGTATTTTCGTACAAGTCTAAAGAGGAAGCAAGCTCCTCCAAACGAGCATATGAGACTATGATTGAAAATAATCATGACGACGAACTAGAAAAAAAGACTGAGGTTAGATATAGCAAACGGAAAGATAGAAAAAGTATATATTCCTGATTTTCTAACCTATATGCTAGAAAGTGAACCTCAAAGTTATCATGAGTTTGTGAATTCCTCGGAAGGACCACAATGGAAGGATACCATAAAAAGTGAGATAGATTTCATACTGTAAAATTATACATGTAAGCTAGTGGATCTTCCTCCAGAAAGTAAACCACTAGGCTATAAAAATCATATTGTAAGCTAGTGGATTTTCAAAAAGAAAATGAGAGCAGATGGAACTATCGAAAAATACAATGCCAGATTAGTAATAAAAGGTTACAAACTAAGGGAAGTCATTGATTACTTTGATACGTATTCTTCAATGACGAGAATAACATCTATTAGGGTGATACTTATGATTGCCGCTTTGTGAAATCTTGAAGTAAATCAAATGGATATTAAAACTACCTTTTTAAATGGAGATTTAGAAGAAAAAATCTATATAGAACAACTCGAGGGGTTTTCATCACTAGGGCATGAAAAGAAAGTTTGTAAATTGGTGAAGTCACTATATGACTTGAAACAAGCACCTAAAAAATGGCGTGAAAATTTTGATAATGTCATGATAGAGAGTAGATTTAAAATCAATGAGTGTGACAAATGTGTTTACGTCAAAGACACTAAAGATGGTTATGTCATTTTGTGTCTATACGTTGACGACTTGCTTATTGTTGGTAGTGATAATAAGATGATTGAATCGACTAAAAATATGTTAAATTCGAGATTTGACATGAAAGATATGGGTTTGGTTGATGTTATACTTGGAGTCAAAATCTCAAGAACATCAAGTGGGCTTGTTCTAAGTCAGTCACATTATGTGAACAAAATTTTAGAAAAGTTCAATAAAGATGATACTGACTTGGTTAGAACACCGATATATACAAGTCAACATCTATCTAAAAACAAAGGTGAAAGTGTCTCTCAAATAGAATACTCGAAAGTTATTGGAAGTCTAATGTACTTAATAAGTTGTACAAGACCAGACTTAGCCTACACAGTAGGTAAATTGAGTAGATACACAAGTATTCCAAGAGCTAATCATTGGAAAAGAATAGTAAGAATACTAAGGTACTTAAGATATACTCGTGATATGGACTACATTATACCAGATATGCAACGGTCATTGAAGGATACAGTGATGTTAATTGGATATCTGATATAAAAGACTCAAAGTCTACCAATGGATTTGTGTTCACATTGGGAGGAGCTGCTATATCGTGAAAATCCTCTAAGCAAACAGTTATAGCCTGATCTATGATGGAATCTGAGTTTACAAGCTCTAGATAAATGTGGTAAAGAGGCCGAGTGGTTGCGCAACTTTTTAGAGAATATTTCAAGATGGTCAAAACCTGTGCCAACAATTTACATATATTGTGACAGTCAATCAGCAATAGGAAAGGCATAGAGTAACATATACAATGTTAAGTCTAGACATATATGTCGTAGATAAAATACCATAAGACAACAACTCTCAACTGGAGTTATCACTATTGACTACATAAGGTCAAAAGATAACATTGTGGATCCGCTAACCAAAGGGTTGAATAGAGAGTTAGATGGGAAATTATCAAATGAATAGGACTTAAGCCCTTGAATGGATAAACTATTACAAAGGAAACTCAACCTAGTTGATTGGAAATCCCAAGATTTAGGTTCAAAGGGACAACCTAATTGTAAAGACTTAATAAAATCACTGTGGGGGTGTTACCTCCTGTTCGTTCCTATGATGTAACAGTGATACCCGTAAGGATGAAGGATAAGTAATAGGTTTTTAATGATTCTTATGCGTCGAAAATCAAGCCAAGTAACGCGGGTTACTTGTAATAAAAAATCACCTATGTGAGAGAGAAGTGTGGCCGCTTCTAAAAGAATTGTGTGGGGCTCAATTCTTAAGAACTCTCATAGAACCAGGCATATGTTCATGGCCAAAATGAACATAATAATAAGAACTAAATTGTGTTAGGAAAAATCATGTGTGAAGTGTATCATCATTTACATAAACGACAGAATAGTTCAAGGACAACACATCTACTGGTCAGCTAGTAAAGTAAATATGATTTCACAAGGGAAGGTTCAAATGGTAATACGTACCTATTCTATACAGGCTTCAATCATTGAACTTTATCACCTAATCTTGTATTTCACAATCATCAAGTCTCGTATCTCAAGGTCTCATGTCTCTCCCAATTTTCATTCATGTGGAGGATTATTAGAAAAAATTGGCTAGTTGATGATTTTGGCATAAAATTTGAGTGGGACTCATTGGTTCAATTTGGAAGATCGAAGTTGATCCTTGTTCTCCTCCGTGAGAGCATCGAAACCATATATTTATTTGCAAAGTTGATGAATGGATGAATGAGAAATTGGAGCTCAAAGATGACCATTGGAAAATGGTTTATGTGGGAAAATAAAACTAGTCCCACAAAAGAAAATGAAGAAATTATGAACCACTTTATATAATATTACACTTTGGAAGGGTGTAATCATTTGTAGCGAAGTGACTCTCTCCATGTGCGCGTGCAGGGGGTGCAAATCACGGACCAAAATAGCCTTCGGACCTTGAACTTGTGTACGGGCGCGACTTGCGTGCATGAACGTCGGATCAAACGGAGCAAAAATTGGCTCGTCTGGAGCATCCACGTTTTGCAATTTTCTTCTTGCTTTCTCCCTTAACTACTGAGTTTCTAAAACTGCAGAAATTGATGTAACTCCAATGGTTAATAGAGAGATTAAGTCTATATAATTAAACTCAATTCCCAGCAATTTACACAGATGAAAAAATCGTCCTCTTCCTCTCTGCATCTGTAGTGTTTTTCGTTCTTCCTTTATACACATATTTGTCTAGTAAGATCGTGGTGATATTGTTCAGACCCTGTATCAGTTCGTCGGAATAGTATCTGTGTTGCTCAAATTCTACGAGTTTACTATTATATCCTGGGAAATAGATGCTCAGATTAGACCTCAAGCTTACGATGAGGGGGCGAATCTGTTTTAAGAAAACTGTGTTCTCATAGGCCTCGGTTTGAAAATTAATCCATTATTTATTTATTTTACGATTACACATTTGCAATTTATTCTTGCAAATTTAATTATTTAACGTTTATTTGTGTGATTCAAATAATTTGTAGTTTTATTATATTATCATTTTATTTATATTTATTAAAATTAATCTGCATTAATTTCTATTTATGTTAAAAATAAAAATCTCAAAAAAAAAATCTGTAATTTTGGTATGTGTAAGAGCAAAATCGGTTTGTGAAAATACGTTATGTGGAAATACAATATGTATGGAAAGGGTAAACAAAATATGTGCAAATATGGTTAAAAGTATATACGGTCAGGAGCATATAAGGTAGGCAGCATATACGGTAAACTGCAAATTCAGTAGGCAGTATATACGATAAGCTACCTGCAAATACGGTAAGTTGCATATACGGCATATTGAATTTACGGTATGCTCAAAGCTGGTATCTAAACTATATATATGGTATGTGATAATCCGGTTTCATTAACACCACTATATTCCAATACTTCTGAAGTGTTTTCAATTTATGAATTAAAGATGAGGGCTTAGGTGAAGCACATTTATGGCAAATTGACTCCAGCAAGTTTGATAATTCTTGATGCAGCTACAAATGTTGTAACGTAAATAATGAACGGTTTTAAATTTTCAAATTAATTCCTTTTAATTTTCTATTTTTTGTTTAAATTTCAATTTTAGTAATAATTTTAGAGTGTAACATACATTTTGATTGATACAATTCTCATAATTGTGGGGTTGAATATGCCCTTATAAAAAAGGAAGTGAATTTTCATAACTTGCGAAACTAGAAAACACGACTTGAAAATATACTAGATCTACATTTTATACTATTTTTATATATTTTTACAATTTGGTGAAAGTCTTGTTCTTTATCGCTATGTAGCGGTGCGCATATAAAGAGAACCGGCTATAAATATGGGTTTTATCTTAATGTAGGTAGTGTCGAAAGTACCTACACAAAGGGGAGGAACACGACTTTAGGGCAATATTAGTGAATCATGTTTATGTTATTTATACTTATAGTGACTGATAATATATCTACACAAAAATCATCCCCTTTTTTTCTACAATCTAAAATTGTGTTGAGGTTGTTTGTATGTAGACAGTATTAGTTGTGATCTTTACTATGTAAAGTAATTATATATACTTTTACTTGTCCACTTAATTTAATGATATTGATTAAAAAAGGTTTCAGTGGTCATACTTTAATTGAAGTATGACCGAAATTCTATTAGGTATTGGTATTTAGATTGAAGAGGACCCGTAGAGGTCAAATTATAGATTAAGGATAAAATATCTCCACATTTCGCTTATTGGGCAACTGTCTCCAGCTTGAGAGTTCAAAATAGGGGTTCTGGTGCTTGCTTGGTATGAGTTTGCCGCTTAAGCAACAAAGTCAGCCCTCGCTTGGTGCCTACTTGCACTCGAGCGACAGTTCGTTTCGGCCCAAGGCCCATTTCGTATTTTCAACATTTCAATCCTTTTATAACTCTATGTTTAGGGTATATATACAATAACCATAATTTGTAAATGTAATACAACATTGATAGAGCCTTGAGAGAGCTTTAGATCTTGAGTAAGATTATTGGGATGTTGTGTAATGAACGTTCATTTTTTATTACAATGAAATACTCCACCTTTATCAGTAGTTTTTTCCTTTCTTAACTCTCCACGTAAAATATTTTTGTTCTTATATTGTTTGATTTATTTCATCTTGCCAATTATCTGATGATTATTTCATAACAAGTTGGTATCAGAGCAAAATTGATATTTCGCATGGCAATAATGACATAATATCCCATTATTGGATTGCAGCACAAGATTTTCTCCATGTCAGGTGAAGATGCACGCCATTCTTGCATAGATGGATTTGAATAATGCCTTGTTAGGCTTTGAAAAAAATACCTTTAACCTGGATGTAGAATAGCATATGGATCAAGAATCCCTATCACAAATCTATCTCCTTCTATCAAATCACATATTTCAGGATGTTCTAAAAGAAAAGAGTGATACTGAGTTATGGTTAAGATTGGAGTAGCATTGTATGATAAAGAGTCTGACCAATAAGTTACACTAAATGCAGTGTTTGTATCCTTACGTGATACTCTTACTATAGATGAGGACTTCTTGATGGGCAAATGACCAATACATTAAATCTCTAAGAGAATTGTGTCCTTGAAAAATAATCACCAAAGGAAGATACAACACCAAGGGAACACTTGAATATATCCATTTGGATATTTGGAGACGGACGATAGTGGCTTTTAAAGTTGATGCTTATTATTTGTTAACAATGATTGATGATTTTTCCATAAAGACTTGGGCATTCTTCTTGAAATATAAGAGTAATGTGTTTGTAACCTTTAAAGAATGGAAATCAATGGTTGAGAAACAGATTGTGAAGTAGGTAAAACGACTATGTACAAATGATAGGTTGGAGTTTTATTCGGATGAATTCAATAGCTCTAGCAAGTCAGAAGATATCTTAAGACACTTGACAGTGTCTAGGACTCCAAAATAGAAAGATATGGTAAAATAGATGAATAGAGCATTGATGTAAAATGTTTGTTGTATGTTTTCAATTGTTGGGTTGCCTAAGAATTTTTTGGACTAAAGTTGCTACTACAACTTGTTTTCTCATTATCGCTCACCCTTACTTGCCATTAAAAGCACGGTAGAAGAGGTACAGTTTGGTAATCTTTCTAGTTATTTTGATTTAAAACTATTTGCCTGCCCCACTAATGCTTATGTGAAAAATGTAAAGATGAATTCAAGGTCTAGAAAGAACACATTTCTTATGTATAAATTAGATGTAAAAGAATATAGATTGGGTTATCCAAAAAAGGAAAGGTGATGATTAGTAGAGAAGTAGTATTTGATGAATTTGCAATTGTTCAAAATTTGCCTCGTGGAGATCCTGGTAAAATATAACAACAAAATCAAAATATTCAGTGGAGTTGGAAGTTAGTTCAGAAGGAAAATCAGAGGACTCAAATCAGTTTAGTTTAAAGTGGAGGAGAATAACACTTTGCCTACTTTACCTCCGCCGCCACTAGCACAGCAGTATTCGATTGCAAATGATAGATCTTGTAGAGAGATTAGACCTCCACAAAAGTATGGAGATGTAGACTTGGTAGCTTATGCATTGGTTGTGGCTAACAGTATTGATTCCACTGAAGAGCCTGCTACATATATAAAAGTAGTCAGTTGTAGTGCTTTGAATAGATAGTTGATTGCTATGTAGACAGAGATGGATTCACTTAATAAAAATAGCATAAGACTTAGTGAAATTATCCAAGGAGAAGAAGGTTGTTTGCTACAGGTAGGTTTTCAAAAGAAAGGAAAGTACATCATGAATTGAAGAGACCAAATTGGTAGCTAAGGGTTATAGTTAGATTCCAAGTGTGAACTTTACAGAAGTGTTCTCACCAGTTGTAAAGTATAGCTTAATTCAAGCTTTGCTTGGAGTGGTGGCTAAGGATGATTTGAAACTTAAGGGTGCTTTTTGTTGTTGATGATTTTGTTTGGGTGGTATTAACCCATGATCACTTTGGTGTTGGGGAGAATAATAAGTTTAAGGATCGGAAGATTAGACCCCGTGAGATACTGCAGAAGATTAATGATAATGCCTATAGGTTGTTCCTCCCCAACCATTTGAAGACTTTTGATGTCTTCAATGTGAAGCACCTAAACCCTGTGGATTCAGATTAAGCTATTGTGAACTCGATGACGAATTCTTTCCAACCCGGGAGGACTGATACAGGAGGTTCCGAGTCAAGTGATGCTGAGTTGTCAGATAATACGTCGATGGCACTAAGATATCATGAGTTGGTAGATCAACACAGAGATGACAAGTGATTGTGATCTTTTCTTAATTGGGGCAGTTTTGAACATATTATAGTAATTTGGCCAAAATCCGTTATTTTTCCTCTTGAATTTCCATTTTTAGTTATTTTTTCCATTTATGGTAATATTTCGGTTGCCATTTCGAGGTGATTTTGGATGCGATTTGAGCCAAATTTTTGGCAAGATACTTCTTTTATTACGTATTTTATTTTGATATGATTATAGAGATTTTGTTATTTTTGGTAAAATTTCAATAATTTCAATAACTTGGCCTGTGGGTTTTTTCGTCATTCTACAGTTTATTAAAGTTGAATTGAATTTTAGAGAATTCTCTGTCTTTGAGCTTTTTTCTTCGTATTTCTTTCTGTGAAATATCTATTGCTGCTAACCTGCAGGATAATCGATGTCTTGTCTGGCATCATAACTGTAGTGGAAAATAAGGCAAGAGATCCTCGCCCTAAGCCTCATGTAGATTTGAACATCGAGCGCCTTCTTAATAACCACTAAGAACAAATAAAAATCGATTGTCCTATTCACGTTAAATATCCATTTTAAACTTCAACATTACTTTTGCAATACAATAACTTACCTTTAAGCATACTTTTTAAGCTTTGCTAAGCAGCCACTAGTAACCTGACACCAGGTATAACCCTAATCAGTTGGGTCAACTAACTTCTTGGATTAAATTATTTGAATTTACATAGATGAGTTTACAAAGTATATCAATGACTTTAAAGGGCGGAATTTGTCTTTTTGACTAGTGGAACAAAAAGGATATTAGAAAATAAAAAAATAATACTAAAAATTGTACTTTATATTGCTGTGTGAACCTAAGTAGGAAGGTTGAATTGACCTTTGTAATAAACAAATGCTTGACAATTTGCCCTTTATCAATTAATAAGGAGACATTTAAAACCAAAATTTCCTTTTCATTTCATATCTCTGAAAAATGGCCTTTCAAGAATGTTCTTGTTTTTTGTTCACCACTTTCTTCTTCACGTTAAGCTTATTTCACTCCCATAAAATTAGGTACCAAGGTGTTATAGTTTTCGTCAATTTTTAGATAGAGTCGAATTTAGGCGACGTCCATTTCTCATGTTTGAATTTCAGCAATCACTACATCATAGCTAGAAATTATCTCTATCTTTATGATAGAGCAATCAAAGTAAAACTAAAGCAAATGATTATTTCAAAACAAACTTTTTGAAGCAAAGACAATGCCCTTCTTCCACATCAAAAGAAAAAGACAAACTCCCATTCTTCCAAGTATATATATCACACACATATAATAAATGTGTCCTGCCAATTTAAAAGAACTGCATATTGTCTATAAACTCCTTAAAGTCACATCCTCAAATAACCAACAAAATCAATTTATCTATTAAAAACCTAAATAAGATCATTAAAAAAGAAATAAACTACCAAATACAACTTAGTTATACAATCACAACTTGAACTCTGTTCCATTTGTGCTTTAGCAGATTTCAATGTTGGAAATTTTGTATAATGTCAGACATAAAGTAGTATATACAAAAATTATACACTATTATTTAACTTTCGAATAATAACTATAAATTAACCATTACTGAGTAAATATAGAAATGACCCAATTATTCATTTCTCCACTATTTTAAGATTTTGAAATAATCCTGCTGAGTGAGGCAGCTAGTTGATGGTGGGTCCTGCAAAATTGCTGAAAAGGCTTCAATTCTCAGAAACTCTAATCAAATCCAAGATTGAATGGGATAGTTGCATTTGAAGGAATTTACACCACTTATGTGTGCAAATATGTCTGAAGAGTCTACCATATCCTCTTCTTTCACCATCACCTACATGCCAAAAAAAAAAAACAATTAAAAACTTTAAAAAAATCTCCCGCATTGACTGTGTGAACATGACATCAAGTTAAGAACCTCACTACATATAGATCCTCGTTTACACCCTCATTTATAGAATTTACACTTAGCAAGATCTCACACAATTTTCCACAACAAACACAATTAATCCCGCTAGTTTTCTGATAGATGAATGAATTTTTACACTTAGCAAGATCTCACACAATTTTTCACAACAAACACAATTAATCCCGCTAGTTTTCTGCCACATATTCATCTGTACACGATGGTGTACAGCTTTTCTATACAAAAAGCTTTTCCCTCGAGTTATTAGGTTCATATGACAAGACATTATATAACACTAGATAATGTAAGAACGAAACATAAGTTAATGCCTATTTGTAATGTTGATGATGCATGTCATGTCGAGTACAGATCAAACATTCTGTCAATGTTGTTGTTGTGGGAGACAGGAGGCGGGGGGTGGGGGCCGAGGCGCAGGAGAAGAAAGATGGGAAGAAGGTTATGTTGCAATTGTACCTTGTCTTGGTAGCGAGAGATCTGATTTGCAAACAGACTTACATCTTCATCTGTGTCTTCTTCATGGTTGCTGCTAGCAGTTCTTGCAACCTCTCCAAGTTCATCATTCTTTGCAAACCTTCCTCTAACACGAGGCCTGCTATCTGCAAGTGTTTTGCGACACGCATACTGCATATATATTTGACCAAACTATATTTGTCAATTCGTATAAATTATATTGTATACATATTTTCTCTGCAAACATTTTTAATTGTGTTACATTTTTATTATTTTTTATTATTATTTTTTTTAATTTAGTAACATTTTTTCCTTCTAAAACAATTTCTTTAGTCTTATTACAAGACAATTAACCCAACTTACCATTTGAATATTTTTCTTAATCGTGCCTAGTCTTGTCCTTTCAACTTCAATACATGTTGTGGAATTTAATTCTAAATAAGATTCTTGTGGTCTCAGTCCCACTTGATGGTTCTGGATTGAAACAAAAGTAAATTTGAGAAAAGAAAGGGCTTCCTATTAATCAGGTAAGCTTTTCATTTGAGATGAAAACAAGTAAAACCTTAAACTAACCGAATGGATAGACTTATGTTTTGCCAAGGTAATTTACTATAGATACCTTAAATGCAGTTCTAGTTCATCGGTTTCACGACTTTCCTGCGCTTTTTATTGTGGAACATTAATACTTGTCACACAGGACACATATACTAGGTGATAAAAATAGAATATGTCATGTATACATGATGATATATCATACGCATGTAAAAATGTCACATGAACATATACATGCAATTACTTGATTTAAGCCTCCGTTTGAAATGAGAAGAATATATCGAAAAGAGTGACGAATAAGTACACAGTTGAGAGTGGTTAAAAACAAAGGTGGACTCGAACATTATGGGGTGAGGCAGAATTATGTAAAAATTATGGGTTAAAAACTTAATATTATGGACTAAAAGATTATGTGAGCTACTTTGTAAATGTCAAAAATTAAGGGTCCACTGAGCCCGGGTCCATTCTTGTTTAAAAATGAAATTTTTAACAATTTATAATTTATTTGTCAAACGAAAACTAAAGTAGAGAGATTGAGAGAAAGACCTTAATTTTCTTACTGAAATTCCTTTCATTTCTTTTCTTCATGTATTTATGGATTTTCTTTTTCCTTTCTTCAACGGAGAGTTTGCCCACCTTGAAAGTAGAATCTTCCAAGCTCGAAATCTCTGATGCCAAAGGATTAGAATTTGGACCTCCATGGGCCATATGCGGGTTCTCGTTATTAAGTGCCTTAATTTTCAAAACAAAAATGAGAACATAAATACGATAAGAATTTTAATATGGATTATGTCAACTAGTATGGTCTAGTTGTCGAGTATTGAGTACAGGTATATAGTACCTGAAGATCACTAGAGCAGTTAAAGAGACTTGATATGGTGTCAGGGAGGAAGAGTCCACCATTATCACCCTGGAAATCTAGTTCTTGAGATTGAAGTTCAGTTCCCATGAGCAAACTACCCCCAGTGAGAATTCCGGAATTCTCAGTAGAAAATGGCGGATTCATGTTGGCTGCAGGAAGGTACTGTCCCATAATCGGATCCAAAATTCCGCAGGAAGGCGAAGAAGAACTCAGCCGCACGTAAGATGGAATAGAAGATAAGCATTCTTCATCGTAAGCCGGCGGCAGTGGCGGAGGCCCCAAGAGTGGCACCGGATGTGGTGGCTCAGGAGGGTACTGAGAGATTAATCCATTGACAACATCTCCAGCTGAAATCTGGTTATTCAGTGAAAAAAAGTCAAATTGGTCTTGATTATTGTTATTGTTGTTGAAGTACTGAGGAACTGAAAAGTTTGGAGACGGGGTGAAGTCTATGGATGCAGAAATATCGTTATCAATATCTTCAGCAGAGTCGAATATTATGGAGAAGTTGCCGTTGTTTTTAGTGTTGGTGGGGGAGATGGTGGAGGTGACAGTGGGCTCGGATGGGCTGGTGGTGGAAGGGGCAGAGGGAGTGGCCGTCATGACGGCCGGCGGCAGCTTCATTTCATTCTGTAGAGTAAGATCCATGGCACTGGTGAAATTACTCATATCTGTAGTAATGGAAAGATTTGCTGGATATGAAGTGTGTTCTTCATAGCAGCAATTTGAGCTTGAAGCAACTTCAGAATTTTGTAAAGTTTCTGGAAATAATTCAGACTCACGAAATTCCAAAATTTGAGCACCAAGTGGGCTCCCAATTTCTTCCTGAGAAAAAAATGAAAAAAAATAAATAAATTTTTTATTACAAAAAATAGTGATTAGACCATATGAAATAAAATGTACCAAGGCAATTCATAATATATGCATATATACACACACGTTTACCCATCGAATATTTTCAATGCAAATGCTTGCGCGTGCACGAAAAAATTCAAACGTTCTATCTACTCAGATGATTTTGCTTTCCACGCACTAAACACTTTGTATCTCAATTTGATCAAAACAACATAATTTTCATGAAAGGGATCTTGTTGATGATAGATATCCTTTAAATCACAAAAAAGGTAAGTGCATTTGTGCTCCATGTGACATGCACCAAGTGACGAGGTTCCAAATAGAACCAAAATATGAAAGTCACATTAAACAAAAAGAGAAATTCGTAGTATTTAAACTTAAACTCCATTTTTGGACAAACAATGGGAACTTTTAAAGAACTATTATAACATATTATATATCATACTTGTGTAGTGTTTTCCCTTAATTTAAGTTCCTTTGTCAATAAAGGAATCAAGATTTAGAAAAATATAAATAAATAAATTATACAATAAGCTCGAAAAGCTAAATATTCCATTAGGCTTTGAAAAGAAATGGAGGAGTTCGTAGAAAAATATTTTCTAAGTGATAATTAATTTTTATTTGATTGGCATAATCCATTTACTAATTAATAATTGCAAAAACAAAATACAAGCTAGAAATAGATGAAAGGCTTCAAAACCATTTTGAACATAAAGGATTTCTGGGAAAAACATAAATATGCAAATTTATAATTTGCATAAACAAAATATGAGTTAGAAATGTTAAAAGTGGTTTAAAACCATTTAGAACAAGAAGGGTTTCAGGGAAAAAATATATTAATGTATGTATGTATGTATCTGCATACATATGTATTTATGTATGTATATATATATTTGGACTTTGCTATATGTATATCAAATTTTACATAATGAGTTACATAATGTCACATATCAGTATATCATTTGTCAGTTTAAAACACAATTAACTTTTTTATTCAATTTTGTCCCTCCACATCATTTTATGTAATCCCTTATGTACCTTTTTTGGACAAGTAGCATAATCATATGTATTTATGCCAACATGCATAGGACAGATAGAAAATAGAAGAAAGAGCAACATCATGCACATTCAAGAAAATTGAAAACAATTACAACGGGAAGATGTTCTTGTGGATGAACCAAGTTCTGCAACATTGTTTTCTTTATAAACCTTGAAGATCTGCTTCCTTAAAAAGTTAGGAAAAAAGACAACATTAATTCTCTGAAAACTTTGTTTTCTAAGCATGGAATTGGAATGAATGATTGAACCAATAATAATAATAATAATAATAATAATAATAATAATAATAATAATAATAATAATAATAATAAAATAAAGGAAAACTAGAGAGAGAAAGACTCACTACTTCAAGCATGGTTAGAGAGGAAGAGAGAGAAATTAAGAGAGGAGAAAAGTCAGTGCATATAGCGTGGAATAGACATTAAATTATGGTTTTTTTTTACGGGAAACTAATGTTTGTTATATAGCATTGAGGGATGTCCGTACATTGGAGTCAATCCTAGGTTGTCGGTGGGCCACACATTTGACACCCCTATGTCTGCCTGGCTGGAATTTTTAACAAGCCAATCTTGTGGTGACACCTGGATTTTGTAGGTTTTGCTGACATGGCAATAGGGATTGAATTTTTATGAAACAATTTTTCATCTTCCATCTCTCTCTCTTTTTGCTGATTAATTTATATAAAACCGACCTAGAACACTATGGGTACTACTTTAACTTTCAATATTACCAAGTTTACGTTTTAGACAATTTATTAGTTCGACCTTATGAGGAGAATTGTCTAATTAAAGTAATAAGTTCCTTTTAATTAGTTTCTAAATAATTAAACATACAATCCAATTACCCCATGTTTGAATGACACAATTATAATACGGAAAACAGTAAAAACACCAAATTTGTTGATGAAGAAACCCAACATGGAAAAAATTATAGGATCAAGCCAGTTACCTCCACTATAGACAATTCGGGTTACAGTACGATTCTAGCTTAGCAACTTCCACTAGTTATAGCTGTTGTAATTCTTGTAATCTCTAAGATCTGTTGTCAACTTCCAGTCTCACGATCTACTGCTTGTAGATGTTGTTTAGCTACTCCACTAAACTTCTCGATCTACCTCCTGCAATCTCCAAGATGTATTGTCTCCTTCCAGCTTCCTGATCTTTCACCAATTGTCTTTTCCAAGTGGAATTTCAAGAATATCTTGTTCTTGTGTTTTTCCTCCGCTTGAAGACCACCTCTCTCAATGCCTAATGAGAAAGTCAATTCCTCAAAGAATTAAGGAAGACAGGTGTTTTGGATTCTCGAACATTTGATATTTTCCCAATACTAGGTTGTCGAATCATAAGATCAATATGGATGAATCAATGAATGAAGCACTCCTTGGATCTCTCAAAGATGTTATGAATTTGTGTTGAACTGAAAGCACAATCTAGCAACCTATTCATTTTCATCCATGACTTCTATATTTATAGTTGGGGCGAATGGTGTCATGGGCTAGGTAAAATTCTCCAAAATTGTGATCTAAGGTTCGGCCGGATGATACTGTCACTCGAGCGACAACTCGACGAAAAGCGAGCGACGAGCTTACTGTTTTTAACCCTCGAGCAACAACTTGGCGAGTAGCTAACGAAATTCTGGCGTTCCATTTTTCCTTTTTCCAAACTTGAACTCGAACCTTAGTCAACCCTAGCAAACTATACATAATTGCAACTCAAGTTCTTAACTTTTACAAATGTTCAATTTAGTCCTTTTTGTTCACAGACATGTCAATTACTATATAAAACCTAACAATTTATCTAGGAAGGAGGCCAAGCCACAACCACGATTGTTCGTTTTCAAATAATGTGAAGAGAATGACATCATAGCTTTGTGTACTTCTTTGGACGATGGACCATGAGCAAGAGCGAAGAGAACATAAGAAATGTTATTGTCCTGATATCTTAATTATTATAACATGTAGGCAAGTAGAGTATATACAAGTCATTTTTTGAAGATAGACCTTGATCTAGGTTTGCCTAGACCTTTCGGATGATATAGGTCAACCTCGGTTGATAGAGCCGGGTTGGTTGTTATTGCTCAAGGTCAACCAAAGGCCCCTTTTCGGTTTGACTTTGGTCAAAAGGCCCTTTTTGGGTCGCGACTATCTACCTTGGTCAAGGTCACATTGGCCTTCCATAATCCCTTTTTGGGAAGCAGCTGTGTACATCGGGCAAGGTCACACTGGCCTTCCATAATCTTGTAACTCTTGTTCTCAAGACCAAGGTGGTTTCCACTTGCCTACCATGAACCATTCGTTGCATGTCACCACCATATGGAATATCACTATGAGTCAATCATCAAACATCATTGCTATACAAACTACTAGTATAATAGATTTCGGATTCTAAACAATTACATTTTAAAAGAGCGTCTCGTGGTATCATTCATTATGGATGTCACAACATCACACAATTACAAATCCTTAATGCATAACATGGCTTAACACTGCTCGGTTGAGAACTATGAAATCCTTTTACAACTCATCATTGTTAACTGCATTTGCCCTATGAGGACTCTCTACAAATATTTCAATTAACCATTTTCATTTCAATGTTCATTAAAAACAATTAACAGAACGATATGAATTATCATATTCCTAAACCTACGACAGCAAGAAAAAATTGGTTTTATAAATTGAAATTATGGTGAATAAATGAAAAACAAAGCCATTCGTTAAAAGTACTTTTTCTATTTTCTAATAGCTTTTTTAATATTATTAAGGAAGATATAATATTGCATCTGACCTCTAGCTAAAGTATATTTTTTTCATTAAAAGTACTTTTATTGAAAATCTTTAATGAAATTAAACAAGAGTCCGTTGTGCAATTAAGGGAAATCTTTCGGACTTGTCTATTTTTTTGATATTTGTCAAAATAAATTTCGTCTATTGTCAATGCTTTCTTTAGATATGAAATATGGTAGTCCTCTAATATTAAAATACTATTTAAAATTCTCGACAATATAGAATTTATTATCTAAATTGACAAGATTATGGCGTCTAAATGGATTAGAAACTCTCGTCAACTTTATATAATTAGTGAACAATAACTATATGATTCAAAATTTATGCAAAAGCGAGCAAGAGAATTGGAAACACATTTAAAAGTTGAGCATCGTTAGAAGAGTTGACATAAATTTTGGAAAAATTACACATAATTTGAAGTGATTGACACACTTTCTCTCTCTAAAAGTTACATATTCAACGTAGTTTCCCCTATAATTAATTAAAATCCACTAATATATTATAAAATTACTCCATAATATTCTCCATGATATTTTCCCTCAGTACTCCAAGATTATTTATTTAATAATTAAGGGTGTAATAGTGTCTAGTATTTCCTAATTCCTATTCTAGTTAATTGTAACACTATAAATATGATCCTTCTCTCTATAATCCTTTCACTGAAAAGCTATACAAATTTCTTTTGTTCCATTTATAGTTTCTAATATAGTATCAGAGGCGATCAATTTTGTGCTACTCATCCACCAATACTAGTCTTTATCGATTCTTTTTCTATCATTGATTTGCCGTTGTCTTCATATCTATATGTTGGGATTGTTCAATTCAGTTTATTCACTCTTTGACGCCAAGGATGTTTTAGATCAACTATTCTTAGAAAAAATACAGCAAGGTTCGTATAACCTTAGCCAGATGTGCCTCAACTTCTGTTTTCAAAAGTAATAAAATTTCTTACTCATGCGATATAAATTATTAGGTAGCTTAATAGTACATTAATGCATTAGTTTTGTCGTACAAATTGACAAAAATAGCTTTGTCAATGTATTGATCTTTTAAAAATATGAGTATATTGCCCCAGATGGGGTGATCGAGTTGATGGAGTAGGTGAACACGGAGACCTTTGGTCACGAGTTTGATTCCTTCTTTCAACACTTTCTTGGTCAAGTGTGTTGCACAGGACTTGCTTAGTGCGGTTTACCTGGCTGACGTGGTTTGCGGTCTATTATGTCAGTTCGATGGTTTACCCAATACGCACTCGAATGGTAATGGTTGTGGGTTCCCCCGTCATAAAAAAAATAAAAAATATGAGTATATTTTGCTAATCTAGATGACAAAACTAATGTATTAACGAAATTTATAAGTTGAATCATCATTTATGTCATAAAAGATGGAGGTTGGCCGAGTATTTAAATTGAGAAAAAAAAATTGAGGAACAATGCTTTCATGTTAATCTCAATATCTACTTAATTATCTCAACTATAAAGAAGAGAATCACAATAAATTTGTTTTATCAAGGAATGTATTGTGAAGTTGATAAAATCGTGTCCATTTGATCTATAATGGTGCTTTACAAATGCTTCTCTTTGCTTAGAGAAAAGATCTAGGAATTAATAAAACTACATAATTGATTACTTTTCTTTTATGAAGGGAAAATATTTTTTAAAATAATAGAGGTAATTGATCATATAATATATTAACTAAAATGTAATAATATGATTACAATAATACTTCTTTGCACACAATATTTTTGAGCGATCGAACGTCCCAATTAATATATTAATGCAACCTTTAGCTCAATTAAATAATAACCTAATGGATGAATCATGACTATTATAATAAGGGCTTTGTTGATGAAAAATAAAAAATTGCTTTGTTAATGAAAAATAAAAACTCAATGGATGAATTATAATGTAAATCATGAAGATTAATAAAGGTTTTGCCATAAAAATAAAAAAATAAAAATTTCTTTATTGATGAAAAATAAAAATTGTAAGAACAAAATACTCAATTGAATGATAAGTTACTAAGTCCTTACTTGGCCCCTATTAAATTTCATTAAATTACATTTCATTTTTCTCTCTTCTATTTTCAATAACACAATCTTCCCTAAAATAATATTATATGTAAATCGAAAATATTTTCATCTTTTTAACTACTCATTTTTCAAAAAAATACTATTCCACACATTTTCATTTCTAGAAAACGGGAGTCAAACGGAGGCTAAATTTCTGTTGATTTATTTTTATTTATTTTTAATAATTGAATGTCACTTTCACTCCTTATATTAATACCAACTCAAATGATAAATGTCGATTAAATATTTCATCACTTATATTAATTCTAAGTCAAATGATAAATATTAATTAAATTGGTAATAAGGGCTTTGTTGATGAAAATTAGAAATTGTAAAAGAAAAAAATCAATTGAATGTTAATCATTGAATTTTCGTGTGTAATTTCTTTTTTATTCATCAAATGTTCTCATTAATATATTAATGCAACCTTTAAAATATTTGCAACATCAATTAAATAACAACTTAATGGATGAATTATAATGTAAAGTATGAAGATGAAAAATTGCTCTATTGATGAAAAATAAAAACTCATTGGGTTTTGTTGATGAAAAATAAAAATTGATTTGTTGGTAGGAAATAAAAAATGTGAGAACAAAATGATCAATTGAATGGTAAGTCTCTGATTTTTTATTTTTTATTTTTTTATATAATTGAACATTAGTTTCACTTCTTATATTAATTTCAATCCAAAATGATATATATCGATTAAATGTTTTATTCCATATATTATATTAATTCTAAAACAAATGATAAATACTAATTAAATTGGTATTCCAATTATGAGGGTATAGTGGGCATATAGTTAAATATATAGGGGTAAATTTGGTATTGAAAAGTTTCTCCACCTTCCCCACTTTTAATATGTTGTAGATAATAGTAATTTTTAAATTACAAGTCTACTATTGTAAAATGCAAATTCTCATTTTAATGGCCAGGGCTATAAATTACGAAATTTTTATTTATATGATACAAAAAGTTATTTTGATTAAAACACCTGACCCCACCACCACCACCACCACCACCACTACCACTGCCGCTTTCCTTTTTCTCCTTTGAACTCTTAAGATTTTTCAACACATTTTCTTGTTCATGTCTACATCATCATATCACTATAAGCATGTCTAAAGTTAATAAAAGTATTTTTAAAAGGTTCATTATTTTAGGCCACTATCCGGTGGAGAATCAATACAGTTCTTAATATCACCACTACCACTGCCGCTTTCCTTTTTCTCCTTTGAACTCTTAAGATTTTTCAACACATTTTCTTGTTCATGTCTACATCATCATATCACTATAAGCATGTCTAAAGTTAATAAAAGTATTTTTAAAAGGTTCATTATTTTAGGCCACTATCCGGTGGAGAATCAATACAGTTCTTAATATGTGTAACATTATAAAGTCTTCACCTCTTGCTCTCCTAGTCAATTCAAACCGTACCATTCACAATACGTACTAATCCTAACCACTTACCCATCTCAAAAAAAAAAAAAATTTGGACCTAACCTGGGATTCTTTGATAAAGGAAATCCTTGAAGTTATGATTTTCTGTTCTAGTGCATAGTCAATTACTCCCATTCCTTTGCATGACTCTTACTGCTTCCCCTATGTATATAAATCAGTTCCTAATTACTTGTTTTCTATTATTCAGCTTTTGACTTACCTAGATACAATTACATTTGCGCCTATATATATTGGAAATATATGACTTCACAAAAGGAATGGAATGGAGAAGAAACAAAGAATAAAACCAGGAATAAAATATGAAAATGAAGGCGTGAATACGTAATCATTGTTCCCAAACTACATTTACCCCCTCTCAAATTAAAATTTGGTGCTTAAAGGATTGTCGGCAAATTATTTGTAGGATTGATTAAGCCTTTAAATGAATAAAAACTTAAGCACTTAGTATAATTCCTTTAAATTTGAGAATGCAAAATGGTGTTTGAATATGAAGAGAAACTTGATATTCAACACTTTTGGAATGAACTAAAAGATCTCAAATGTGGCTATATGTTTTTCAATATATTTTCTTGATCAACAAATTAAAACATTGCCATACGAAGTGGTGCCGAAAATCCTCAAAAAGCCACCAGAAATTTAAACAAAACAATCATTAACGGCTAGCAAATCTTCTTTGCGGTCGCATAGTACAAATTTGTGCGACCGTATAGTTCATCTCACGATAGGGCCTTTAGGCCCTGTATATGCCTATGCCACAGTAGCCTATTTTGGCCTATAAAATCGTTTTTTTTTTTATTTCACACACGTAATATTGATTGTGAACAATATACAACAATCCTCTACTTGTTCAACATTCAATAAGATTTCATATTCAGAATATACGATACTCATGCATAAAGATTAGATATCTTTTGATTTGAATCTAACCATAATGTAGTTCAAACAAAATAAGGTCGAAATTAAAGGTAGCGTGAAGTTTTGAACCAGTTATTCCATGTTACTATACCAGTAAGAACACACGCACAAGTACCGCACGTTTTCAAGTTCTTCTATCTCATTTAGCGCTAATATGGCCTTACACTTATTCTTTTCGATAAACTTTCAAGAGAGAAATTCTTACTCTCTATTGAGGTGGCATCACCTCAAAGTTCATCTAGGTGAAGAAATTCCAATATCTTTGTTAGTTTTAGAGATGGTTGTACTTGGTATTGAACTTCTTTAAGAGCTTGAAACTTTACCCTCATTTCAACAACAACCAGCATTATTTAATTAAGATAGAGATATTGTGAATTTTATAATATTGAAACTATCCATATATCGAATGATTTGTTATTATCCTTTGAACTCGTGGATTACTTGTTAAGTAATAACAAGTATGGCTGTTATCATTAGTAGACTTTTTATTTCAAAAGTTTCAACCACATCCTACTCAAAGTAGACATTACTAAATTTCTGTTTAGAGGATCCGCTAAATTCTCTACTGATTTAACATAATTTAGAGAAATTATTCCACTCTTGATTAATTCTTTATGTAGTCACGTCTAAAACTCATGTGTCTAGACTTTCCATTTTACACCTTGTTTTATGCTTTTGTTAATGTGACTATCACACATGATAAGTATTGAAGATATATTCTTCGATTCCAAAGGTATCTCATAGAGTAGATCTTTAAGCCACTCAACTTCTTTCCCGATATCTAACAATGCTCCAAATTCAAATTCCATGGTCGAGTCTGTAATACATGTCCGTTTCTTTTATTTCCAAGAAACTACTCATCCTCAAAGATAAAATATCCAATTTGAAGTATATTTATTATTCACCAGTGCTAAATATCCAACTAGCATCTGTAAATCCCTCCAATACAACTAGGAATTTAGTATATTATAGACCTAAATTCTTGATTTTCTTCTAATACCCAAGAACTCTTCCAATGGTCATTGCCGGATTACTAGAAAACCTACTAAACTTACTAATTACAAATGCTATGTCCGGACTTATGCATTGAACTGCATTTATTAGACTCCCTATAACACTTGCGTACTCCAATTGAGTAACTGCCCTTCCATCATTCTTCATAAGTTTTGAACTTGAATCGATACAGGTACTAATTTTTTTTTATGTTCAAATGCTCCGACATATTTATCACATTCTCAATCTATTGTGATTGACCCAAATTATGACCATCACTAGTTTTAGTAAGTTTAATACCCAAAATGGTATCCACTTGTCCAAAATCCTTTATTTTAAATGTGGAAGAGAGAAAAATCTTCGTTTATTCTATTTCATACATGTGATTACTCATAATCAACATGTCATCAATGTATATGCAAACAAATATCACATAATCATCACATAATTTAGAATACAAATATTTATCTATACTGTTATGATTAAAACAAAATGAAACAATAGCTAGGTCAAACTTTTCATGCCATTTCTTAAGTGCTTGTTTTAAACCATATAATGATTTCACTAATGTGCACAACTTATGCTCATTTTCAGATAGAGCAAACTCTTCGAGTTGTTCTGTATAAACCTTCTCATCGAAATCCTCATTCAAGAATGCCGTCTTGATATCCATTTGATGAACATGCAAGTATATATTGAAGTCAATGCGAATATTGTCCTAATTGATGTTATTTTTACTACCGGTGCATAAAAATCAAAATAGTCTATTCCTTTTATTGATAACCTTTAGCTACTAGTCTAGCCTTAAATGTATTGAGAGAACCATCAAATTATACTTTCTTCTAAATACCCATTTATATCCAATAGGTTTAGATCCGGGTGGTAAATAGACAAGTTCCCTTGTATTGTTTAACATAATTGAATCAATTTCATCTTTAATTGCATCTTTTCAAAAGAAGCTATCACGAGAGGCCATAGATTCTTTGTAAGTTATAGGATCAATTTTCACTTGTAGAATAAAATGAATTGTTCTTACAACATTCTTTTCACTTCCCTCTACTAAGTAGACGTAAATAAGTCGGAAGTCAATTTAATCATATTCTAAAAACTTCTCAATTCGAGTTTTTTTGTTTTTTCGAGGTTCACTAGATTCATTAACATCTTTAGAATTTGTTTTATCTTGTGTTCCACTAGATCTTGGGATTTCTTTATGAGTTTCCCTTAATTAATTATCTAAAAATAGTGAATTCTCAAGGTCTCCGTATCTAATAGTCTATATGATTTTCTATTGCTAGCATATCCAACAAAGGTATATCTAATGCCTTTTGGACCAAACTTAGGGTTCGTGTTTTTACAATAAAAAAGACATTTCCACACTTTGAAGTATTCAATGTTAGATTTTCTCCCTTTCCATAATTCATAAGGAAAAATCTGCGTAAATTTAGAAGGATCCTATTTAATATTCTATACACATTCAATAATGTTTCACCCCATAAATTAAATGGCAACTTAATAAAGGTTAAATGACATTTATCATTTCAACTAAAGTTCTATTTTTTCTTTCTGCTAAACCATTTTGTTCAGGTATTCTAGGTCTAGAATATTGATGAATTATGCCTTATTCATAAAACGAGTTAAAATCACTAGAAGAATATTTACCTCCTCTATCACTTCTTAGAGTTTTTATTTTATTACTTAGTTGATTTTCAACTTCATTTTTATATACTCTAAACATATCAAAGGCTTCGTATTTATGCTTCATCAAGTAAACATACATATATCTAGAGTAAACATCTATAAATGTAATGAAATATGTATTTCCACCTCTAGTTAACATGCCATTTAATTCACACATATCTATATAAATTAGTTCTAAAAGACTAAAAATTCTTTTTACAATTTGATAAGGTTTCTTAGTAATCTTAGATTTTATGCATGCTTTGGATTTAAATGCATCATTTTCATGGTATGATATTAAATCACATTATAGTGCTTTTACTTATATGACCTAATCTAGCACGCCATAAAGAAAATGAAATAACAATATTAGCAAAATCAACATTATTATTACTCATCTTGTCAACAGTATATACTTTGATCATTTCTTCATAAGAATAATCTTTTCCAATAACTTTTCCATTTAGGGATAGTACAAATTTTTCAGACTCATAAACACATTTTATGCCCGACTTTCCTAAGAGATTTTCATTAATTAAGTTCATATTCATGTCGAGAACATGTAACACATTGGTTAATGTATCAATCTTGTTGAAAGTGAAGATCTCTACATTTCTTTTTTCAATTATTTTGGATAGAATTTCTTTACACATTTGAATCTCTTGATCTCTGTCTACTTCATAATATATTTTGAACAACGATTTGCCATTATCTTCATTGATGGAGTGCGCTTTTCCTTTGGAGTTGTCTCTTTTCGGGTGTCGACGCTCCTTTGCATAATGTCCAGTTTTTTCACATACGAAACAACCACCTTTGGACTTCTTTTTAAACTTGTTAAAGTTCCTTGTAGGCTTTGTCTTATTGGATTTATTAGAAGGCTCGGTCTTCTCCATGGCGTTGGCCTTTGAAATACCTTCATAAGAGTTGTCGTTCTTATCTATTGCCCTAGACTCTTCCTCTATTCAAAGATATTTCTGCAATTATTCCAAAGAGTAATCTTAGAACTATGCACGATTTTCTTTTAGTATCATTTCCAAGACCAAGGGAGTTTTGTTTCCACTTGGAAAGTTTTCAGAATCTCAATTTTGACTGCTTTTAACTTAGTGACAAAGACTTGTAATTCATGAATTTGGTATAGAAGGTGAATGTTTTCAAGAAATTTGAAATCAAGATATTTTGAAATTAAGAATTTCTTAGTACCTTCTTCTTCGACTTTGTACTTACTTTTCAAAGCATTCCAAATTTTCTTTACGAAAGAAGTGCTAGTGTAGAAATCATACAACCGGTTGGATAATACATTGTTTGTGACCACTACAAATCAACTTATACTCTTGATGTTTTTGTCTTTCTGCTTCTATGGCATCTGTTTCTCCATTTGTTGGTTCCGATAGTGGTGCCAATTTCGGATCAAGTACATAAGATATCATCAACTCCGTTAGTAGGAACTTCAATTTATCCTGTCATCTTGTGAAGTTAGTGCCATCAAAGTAATCCAAACAAACAAGGTCTTGATTTGTTAACTTGATCGTTTCCATAGTGCTTTCATTCTCCATTGCAAAAATACAGTTTGAAATTGTTGGAAATACATAACTTCATAGAAGGAATCGAATGGAAAAGAAACAAAAAATAAAACCAGGAATAAAATATGAAGATGAAGGACTTAACATGTAATCGTTGTTCTCAAAATGAATTACCCCCTCTCGAATTAAATTTTGGTGCTTAAAGTGAGAGTGTTTTGTTGATTAACTTTTCATGTAGCTCATCAAATTGAATCGTCGCGTCATGACCATTAACAACATCAATGATGGACTTGTAATCGTCATCTAAACCATCGAGGATTTTCTTGATGAGAACCTCATGGTCCATAGGTTTGGCTAGGGTGGCAAGTTCATCAGCACGAGTTTTAATAAATGCACATAATCACAAATTGTTTGAATGCCCTTGTTGGCTTGCTTTATTTGTTCCTTGATATGCTTTATGTGACCACATAAAGGCTTGGCAAAGGTATTGGCAAGAAATTACTAAACATCACGAGAGGTCTGTGATTAATAATTGAGAGGAATGAGAGGTTAGGTTGGTGACTGAACCAACAAGAATGCGAAAGATCACTTTACCTTTACGTAGATATGTTTGATATTCTTGATTGGGAGTAGTGAACATTATTTGGAATGGTTATTGTTGGAGGAGTAATGTGAAAGTCATCAATAAACTTATAAAGATCATAGCCAATTAGAATTGCTTTCATCTAAAATTTACTAGAGAGATAATTGGTGGAGGTGAGTTTGAGATGATTATTGATATTGATAATGGTGAGAGGTTTGGTGGGTTCCTAGGCATTAGGAATTGTAGGTTAATTATTTTTGTTGGCCATAGTTGGAGGTTCAGTGAAGACGTGAGGGATAGAAAAAAGGGTAAAAGCATATGTTGATGTTCTAGGAAAGATGCAACTCTGATACCATAAAAGATTTAAGAGAAGAGAAATATTATGGCTTGTATTACAATGGTTACATCGCTGTATATTTTGTTCAAAATCAATAAAACATGTGTGGAATACTCTGTCTAATCTAAGATACCTTGGCAACTAAAGTCAGCACCCACTATGGGCATTCTCCTCTTCACCAATGGGTGGTATTCATGTCTTGGGTTCCATCAACACCACAACTCATGATAATAATACCTCACCTCGCCCTTATATGGGTCATGTTAATGCATTGCATTTAAGGCCACGCTATTACAAAATGTACTATGTTTCATCAATACATCCAATTTTACAACTATCACAATTTTACAACTATCACCATCCATAATGGCAACCTCGCCCTTCGACACCATGGCAAACCCGGGCCATTCTGGCAACAGCCAACATATTTACTCATTCTAGTTAGCTTTTTGATAGTGGAGCTTCGCACCATGTCACCACCAACTTGACTAATCTCTCTAGTCATACTCCTTATGATGGCATAGTGATTGGTGATGGCACACCTTTTTTTATTACACGTACCAGTTCAAAATCTCCTATATTCCCTTAAAATACATTTTCTTTAAATAATAGTCTTGTGTTCTTACCATGAAAAAGAATCTTATCTCTATTTCTCAATTATGTCAGTCCAACAATACCTTAATTGAATTCTTATCAACTTCCATTCACGTGAAGAATCTCGACGAGGGGTAATCCTTTGCAGGGTTAGATTAAGGATGGTATATGTGAGTGGTCATCTTCCTCTATAAAGTCTTATCCATTGGTAGCTTTCTCAAGCATCAAGACCACTTCATCCAAGTGATATCATAGACTAGGACATCTTTCGTATTTCATTTTTAGGCACATTGTCTCCAAATTTCAACTACAATTGTCGAGTCCTTTATATTTGAATTTTAGTTGTAGTTTGTGTCAATGTAATAAAAGTCATAAATTACCTTTCGCATATTCTTCTATTGTTATGTCATCTCCTCTTGAAATTGACATTTCTGATGTGTGGATCTTTTCCATATTTTCCGCTGATGACTTCAAGTCCTATGTTTATTTTCATTAACCACTTAAAAAAATATATCTGGATTTACCACTCAAACAACAATCACATGTTCATGTTCATGATGTGTTCGTTCAATTTAAATCACTTGTCGAAAATTTGTTTGATAAGAAAACTATCGCACTTTATTTTGATAATGGGAAAGAATATCAAGCATTCTCTTTCTTTCTATCTACCAATGGCATCTCTCATCTCACATTCCCTCCTCGCATACTAGAACACAACGGATATTCTGAATGTCATCATCGTTATATTGTTGAAACTAGTTCATCTTGCCTCCGTCATACATCCATGCCTCTATCTTATTAGTCCTCTGTATTCACTACTGCTGTCTATTTCATCAACCGTCTACCCATCCTTACACTTCACTTTCCATCCCATATGTCAAACGTTTTGGTACTCTACCAAACTACTCCAAATTTCGTAGTTTTTGTTGTCTTTCTCATCCATGGCTTCAACCTTATTCATCTAACAAACTTGCTAATTGTTTATCTCCTTGTGCTTTTGTCGTTTGTTCTTCTACTCAAAGTTCTTATCTATGTCTTGAACTCACATCCACTTGTATCTGTACATCACATCATGTCAAATTTCTAGAGTTTAATTTTCCTTTCACTTTACTTAAGACTTATCTAGATCGTTCTTCCTCTGAATCAATATCTAACTCATGTTTCTCTAAATCTTTCTTTCTAATTACCGATACATCATCCATAGCCTCAACATCCACAACCCTTATATACTAGAACCCTTCTCAGTGCCATAACCTTTCAAGCCTAAGTTCGAGCACTGTTTCTCAACCATCCCCACATAATATATCCTAGTCACTTAGGTGTACATCCATTCCACCTCCATTAAATACCTCATTTAGCCTCTCCCCGAGTTATTATCGCTCGATCCAAAAATAGCATTCAAAAGCTAATCATTGAACCTAATGGCTCAGCTCGCTATCTCTAATCACCTTAAACTTACATATGTGAATCAGGCCATCAAGGATCCCAAGTGGTATAAAGCAATGTCTGATGAGTATGACGCTATTGTTCATAATAGGACATTGGAACTAGTTCCCTCTCATCCAATACAAAATCGTATTGGTTTCAAATGGATTTTTCATACTAGGCATTATTTGTTGGATCTCTTAATAGGTACAAAGGGGTTTCATTAACGTTCAGAGAGTTAACTATCATGACACTTTTAGGCCAGTTGTGAAGCCCTCCACAGTTTCACTAATTCTTAGTCTTGTTGCAAGTCATGGGTGGTCTCTTTTTGCAACTTGACTTTAAAAATAAATTTTGCCAATATACTCTTTCTAAAGATATATATGACTTAACCACAGGCTTCATTGGTCTGATTATCCTCATCATGTTTGCAAACTTCGCAAAGATATTTATGGTATTAAATATGCTCTCCAAGCTTGTATCATGTGTTAGGCTATTTTCTTATCACCTCGGGCGAGTGATGAGGGTAGTAAGAAGAAGGGTAAGGGACGAGACAAGTCTAGTAGTAGAAGGTGTTATAGTTGTGGTAAGTCTGGACACTTTATTAGGGACTGTCCCAAGAAGAAAGATAAGCTGAAGGGTAAGATGACAGGTGAGACGAATTTGGTTGAGAGGTCGAGTTATGACCCCAATGAGGTTTATTAAGTGTAAACCTAGTCACTGCATATGCATTTGTGTGTGATCCTTTTCTGCATGTGTGTGATTGTCTAAATTTTATTGCGTGATTATCTGCTACATCTCAATGTGTTTGATATGTGCATTTGCATGAATTTGAGATATTAGTATTATTTGGTATAATTGCTTGCATGCATAGTGGGTTAGGATGCATTTGCAGTATGTTGTGTGTCTTTTGGTGAGGTAGAGTATAGATGCCTAGGGGTACATGGTGGTTTGTACCGAGGATGTGGAGTGTGACATTTGGATCACTAGTGGAGATGTAATCAAATGTCTAGAATCCTTAATCTGGAAAGAGACCCTGATCAGATGGAGTGTGAGAGAGGCACTTATATCACTTCTGTTAGGTGGAAACTCATTATCCACATAGGTTGGGAAAAGTGATGTGGAGATAGAGGATTATCCCGTGGACTTAGGATCTATTGTGACTTGCCAGTTAGACATGAGTTGAGTGATCTGTCTAGTAAGTTTGGTTGGCGATGAGAGGAGATATGTGTTCTCGAGATGTGAGCAACACAGAATGGGATATGATAAGTGTGGTGAGATATTTTCTTAGGGTCATTTATGCATGTGTTGCATGTGTGGTTGATTGTGGTTTGATTGACTTGGTGTTAATTTATGGTTCTATGTGAACGTGTTTTTGAAAATATCTGTGTGTGTTATCCTATAGTATATCGTCATCGCATGTGTATTTGCTCTTAATTGTTTACTGTTAAATATTTGCTTCTACTTGGGTGTTTTTTGACCTTAGCCCTAGTGAGTACATGAAGCAGGTATGGTATGTGTTTCAAGTTTGAAACATGAGGTAAGGTCTGTGATCCAATTTTATTGGCTACCTTGATTATGCAAGTGTTAACTGTGTGTTTTGATTGCTTGCAGATTTATTGGGCATCAAGATGGAGATTTGTTGGGTTTTTGATACCCAATAAATTTCGGGCTATGATGTTAACGTGGGTTAATATTATTTCATAGGCATAGACCGATAAATGAAATAAGTCCAACAACCAAGTCCATGAGCTACACCCGACCCAATTGTATTCCTTCTGGATGGCTTGAATCTTGGCCCGTTTACCTCTTTAATGACTCAACTTAAAGCCTAACCCTAAAGTATATATATGGATATAACCCTAGCCTCTTTCTCGTGATGTTTTGTGAGACTTTGTGTGAGAAAAAGGAGAATCCCGGCTGCCCTCTTGGTGAGTGAAAAAGCAGCCCCTAGAAGTGTTCAAAACACCTATTTACTTTGTGTAATTGGTGGTTCCTTCATAGTATACCTTTGTGGTGTCTTCTCCTATCCTTTGTGGCCACAAATCATCGTCCTCTCTTGTCCTACATGGGTAAGATTGAACAACAACCGGGGTGAATTATATTGGTTGTGGTTTGGAGCCGGTTGGATTGGTTGTTGGTAGAGAAATGTACGTTGAACTGAGCCTGAAAAACCACCGTTTGAAAATCCTTTTGAGAAAGCTTTCGCAACAGGTTCAAGTCTTTATAAATTAGTTAGTGCCAAACAGCCTTGAAGGATGTTTTTGATCAATTCTTGTGTTTGAGCAGTGATAGGGTCTGATTCATGTTCAGGAGTAGTGACTTCCTCCACAATCTCATTTGATTATTATTCGATGCAGGATTTTTACCATTAACATGCACCTTAAGATGGTAGCTCATTAGAGCATACTAATTTTTGAATCACAATGTTCATTTGAGTTTTAAATATATCAAAATTTTTATTTTCGAGTTTAATATGTTTTGATGCCATATTTAAAATTAGAAGTTCACTTGACCTTATATTTGATTAATATTTTCGTTATTATTCTCTATTCGATTTTTACTCTCACCTGTTTCATCCAATATTATCTTTGAAAACTATTAAGAATTTCCACGTGAGCTATCAAATTAGAATCAAGTCTTGGTTCTTCAAAACAATATATGTGGGTCTACACCATTTTTTATTATTATTATTATTATTAATTTTTTTTTTAACAGAAAAAGGTGTAGACAGTCGATTACACTCCGAAACATAAATTTCAAACAGTTCATTTTCTTAGCTTCTTTTTATTTTGAAATATAAAAGTATAAGAGAATCACAATAGATTTGTTTTGTCAAAAAATGTGTTCTGATGTTGACAAATGCATGTCCGTTTGATGCTTTACAACTGATTTTCCTTAGAGAATTGAGAAAAATTTTACTTTTTCAAGTGAAAATGTTATGAAATAACTTATTAGATATATGCTTAATTAACTCATCATAAAGAATAGATAATTAAAAACTTGCACGTTTTACTTCGAATTTTGAATTTTATCTAGAAAAGGGAAACGAAAGTATCGTTAGAAACTATGAGAAAAGTACACTCAATATTTGCCAAAAAAAAAAAAAAAGGGTGAAATTAAATTTCATAATGTTTTTACACTAAAGTCATTGCTTTTAGAACTTCTTTATTTCCTTTTAGCCTTTCTCACTAAAATAAAATATTCGAAGAAAAAAAATCTACTTTCAAACTCTTACTCTGACGAGAAAGGAAGAAGGTAGTGTAAAATTTAATTTATAATTTTCTACGTTGTTTGTCAACTCTAGATTGTGGGAGAGTCGTACATACTAGCAAAACGTTTTCAATCGTCCTACTATTTTGGAACTCATTACAAAAGTTGAAGCACTAGTCTAAATCGAAAAAATTGAGTTGTAGGAAAGCACGACTTTTCTTTTATGAGAAAAAAAGTCAAAATCTAATAACTCAGTGACATATTTATATTAAATTAATTTCAATTTTTTTATTATCATAGCCTTCATCTGGGAAGAATTTATAAACAGTTTAATTTATAAATAGAAATAAGCTATAGATAAATGAATAGTACTTATAGATCTATTGAAATATTTAATTTAAAATAAATTTTTATAATTCATAAGTGATTTACAAATTAGAGGCATTTTCAAGAATGTCCAATTTTAAGGGTATGAGTTGAAAATTGTCCACTCATTTGAATTTAGTGTCAATTTGTCTATTATGCCCTTAATGAAAAGTTACATTTTGAAATGGTATTTTCCATATTTTAAATGTCGTTCTCGACATTTGATTTTTTTATCAGTTTGTCACGAATTTTGAGAAGTGGCTTCCATGAAAAGTTACATTAAAATAAATTCGGACGATTAAAAAAAAACAGAAAATATAATACGTTAAAAAAATAACGTGAAAACAAAGAATATGATACTTTAAAAAAAAAAATCACGTCTCCGTGACGTGGAGACATTCTCGACATTTGCTTCCGTGTCACGGAGACATTCTCGACATTATATATGTCATTCTCGACATTTGAATGTCATTTCATTAAAAAAAAATTGAAAAAATCACGTCTCCGTGACAGGGACAAATACCTCCGTGTCACGGTGACATTCTCGACATTATATATGTCATTCTCGACATTTGAACGTTTCATTTGTCTAGAATGACATTTTATTTTGAACATAACATTTCTTGACATTTGAAAATATCGCTCTCGACATTTCTGAGTCAACGAAAAATACAGCATTTATTGTGATTTGACATGTATACTTTTGAAATAAATATGACAGGTTATGTGTCAAAATTTTATTCGCCAATAACAATTTTGCGAAAATGTCCATTTTTTTTTTATCTTAGTGTGGAATTAAAAATTGTTAATAAGAGTATTTTGGTTTAAATTTTTTCAAATTGGACATTTTTGCAATGATTTGCAATAATGGACATTTTTACAAATGATTAGGTAAAAATGGACATTTGATGAAAGTTCCTCTATAAATTATGTTAAATGGAGGCTTGGTAGAAGTTCTTTCCATTAGATGCAATGTGGCTATTATAAAGTACTAATCAATTTAAAAATGACCACAACACACGTGACATCGATTAAGACCTTTAGCTTAACCCACCCGAGTCTCTTAGTTCTTTTCTCTACACGTGTTCTTGTTCAAATCTGCATCACCATATCACTCATTATGCCCCGTTTGACCAACATTCTTTCAAAAAATATATTCTTAAGTAGTAATTCAACATCATTTCAATCACATATTTTTCAATAAAATAATATTACACGCAAATTAAAAACCTTTTTTTATTTTTTAGCAATACATTTTTCATCAATACATTATTCCGAAATGTATTCTTATAAAAATAATGTAGTTCAAACATATCTTTGAAAGAGGTTAATTATTATTGATCAATATGTGTTAAGAATCAATATAATTCTTGATATGTGTAATTCAATAATGCATGTTTGGCCAAGTAGAATAATCCAAACAAAAAAATAAATTTTCCAATAATGTCATGATGGAGAATGTGATAAAAAAAAGTTAGAAAAATTTAGATTTACGTGTAATATTATTTTATTAAAAATTTATTTTGATGAAAAAATGGAACTCAAACAAGAGCAAAGTTTCATCTTATTCACATTCAAACCATCCCAACCTGGGTTCCACCATTAGATTCCAACACCTTTTTATCTAATGTAGTAACCATTGATGGCATTGAAAACTTGTTGGAGCTTCGATAGTAATTGTTGAGTTAAAATTAATGTTCCATTTGATCATTGTTTTAAAAAACGCATCTATGCGTCAAGGCACGAGGTACAGATACAAACGTTACAACTTGATAGTAAACGTGAAACTAAGCGTTCAACTATCAAGTTTAGCGCTTAGTCGCGCTTTACAAAATTTTATTTGCTCTTTTAAAAAGTCTTTTATTTGACTTTAACTTCAAGTTTTGAAATGATTTTATTTGTACAAAAGTCAAAAATGAAAACACACTATGACTTTGAAACTTATCGTTTTATTGGAAACTTCAAAAGTATTTTAAAATTCCTATAAATTTATTAAATAGAATTTGTCTAATTGGAAGTTGATACTATGAAAAAAAAAAGTTAGTGTTGATGTTTCATTTTAACACTTTAAAAAATTATATAATTGACTAATTGTAGGAATTATTAAGTAAATACAATATTTTATAATTTTAAATTTTTGTTATGGTATTATTTAATTATTAAATAATTTTTTCAATGATTAAAAATTTAAAATAATAATAAAAATAAAAAAACACATTTTTACACCTAGGCTCGCCTAATTTTAAGCTTGGGATTCATGTTTAACTATGCTTTAAGCTTTTTAGAATCTTGATTCTATCAAACTTACACGTGAGTTGGATTGTAGTGTGATATTGAAGGCTTAGCAAATGACAAAAGAAAAAATAATATGAATAGAACATATATTAAGCCATTGTTTGAGTCCTATTCTCAAAAAAAATTCATTCTTCCAAAATTCAGTATAACAACACATTTTTCAACAAAATAATATTACACATAAATCGATAATTTATTCCGACTTTTTGACCACACATTCAACAAAAATTCTCTATTCCAAAATACATTTTTTCTTTAAAAGGGGGGCTCAAACAAGTGCTAAACACAGCATCCTCCCTTGTCCAATTTCAATCTTAGTGCCAAAGGCATCGACTTTTGAATGATTCCTTAGAATAGACTTATGTACTAGGTTACCCAAGGAATCCAGTAATATTTGGTACTTTTTCTTTCATATAAGACATAAAATCCCAAGATCTCTTAGGAAGACACCACTCCATTTCATTGGAAACGTTTTACACATTAACTAGACATAATTTAAGAATACTAATTAAAAAAGAGCACGTGGACAAAATTTATCTATTGTCTTGCATAGTTCGATCTAAGTTAGTACGACAAATAAAAGCTCAAGAGAAAGCAATCAAGTAAAATAAAAGTCAGAGTTGAGTCATTCCAAAGACGAAAATCGAAATATAACTAAGTTGGAGCAACTAACTTAAAATATTGATTCAACTTCGGTAAATTATGCTGAAACTTATTACGAATTTAAAACTAGTTGAACTATCCATTAAAGTCGTGAGAATCGATACACTTGAGCTTGTGTTTAACGAAAGTCATCACGATATTGGCAAGATCTTATCTTGAATTGAGTTCAATGTTTACGCTAATTGAGAATTGCACGCAATGAAATAGCTAGCCATTATACCAAATTTGGTAACTTCTCATCCCTTAAAGGACATTTTCCTTTTCTCCTGCTTTGGAAAAATTCCCAAGTACGAATTATTCTTTCCAATGTTTATGAAATTCTCTTAGGACAAAATATCAGCTAAGGAATAATCTAAGATTATGGTCAAGTCATAGATAATTTCTTTTGTGATATATAGGTCAAACATATTCGAAACAATGATATGATGGAAACAACATGGATACCTAAATGTCCCGACTGCATTTATGCCAAATTTCTCGATTTCGATATAACTTAACCCCAAACAAGACATAAAGTCACGATACTAGTTAGTACGAGTTAAATTTCTCAATCATTGTATTCAATTTTATGTACTAATTAAAATATCTCGGGTTTTATTCTTAATTTTAAATATCAAAAACTATATTTTGTACTGGAGCTTGATCGACCATCGACCCCTTTTTTCTAGTGGATATCGAGCATGACTCGAGCTTATTGTTTTGAAGATCCAGTCTTGATTTTAACTTGACAATCTTTTGATGTAATCAATGTTAATATTGGATAAAAACCTGTTGGAATCCAATGGTTGGTCATGAAATTATTTCTTAGTGGTTAAGTGGTTAGGATATATACATATTTGAAAATATATTGGTTGTATTATTCCGGGTGTTAGGGAATAAATTCACAGAAATTCTATAGGGCCCTTATATTGGGGTGGGGCTCATGTGAATATTTTATTGTATAAAATAAATCACTCACCCCCCCTATTGTGTGTAATTTGTAATACTTCGGTATAATTTTCCCATGTACCTATAGGCTGATTCATACTGGTTTGTGTCTATTCAATTAATTGTGCTTCTCTTATAATTATATTTTATAGTGTATTTTGGTATTATTATGAATTTAGGGTTGCGTGCCAATCAATCCTATGTACATATTAGCCTTGTTGGAGCTCATTTTTTAAAATTAATTTTTCCTCCAAACTCATTTCCATCACAACTCTCCAAATAAAATAATTTTTCAAATAAACCCAAAACTTTTCCTATTTGATAAAATAAACAAAAAAAAAAAAAAAACACACGCGCACAAACACCCACACTTTTTAGAATATTTATTATAAAAAAAAGGGGCTCGACGGGCTAATTTTTCTTTCTTGAGTGAAATTTTTATGAAGAGAATTGTTAGATTATAGCATGATGTCAAAGGCTTGTAGTAACAAATGACAAAGGCAATCGAACGTAAAAGCAACTTGGATGTCGGATAATGTATTCCTCCACTGTTGAATTCCAATCTTGAATGATTCCTGAGAAAAGACCTCCACTGTTGAATTCCAATCTTGGTTCTAACGACACCAACTTTCGAATGATTCCCAAGAAAAGACTTATTTACTAGGTTACTTTGAGAGAGAAAGAGAGAGAGAAGGAAAAAAACAAATTAAATTAAAAAAAAATTTAAAGTTAAAAAAGAGAGTCCTATAACTTTTGGCACTTCTTTCGGATATGACGTAAAATCGCACCATCTCTTCCCTTAAAACACCGTTTGAATGTTGTTTACATGTTTAGTAGATTAAATTAGGCATAATTTAATAAGATTATTCAAAAGCGAGCATGTGAAAAAATTAGCCTATTGTCTTTTGTAGTCTTGTTTAGTTTAGTATAACAAACACGCCTTATGAAGCATGTCCAAAACAAGGGTTTAATAACTTATTCTAAATTAAATTTTAATTGGTGAAAAGTTGGTTTGGACCAACGAGAAGTTGGTTTCTTTATCAGCATAACTTAATTTGAACACGCTTTTTAACCTACCCATTTGGAACAACTAAGGCTAATTTACATTGTAGTCAATACGTACTTAGTGGTGACAATGGACCGAGCCGGCATTGTATTCAATACGTACAACGTACTTCTTTAAATAAATGAATGAAAGCTGAGTTTAAAGAGAACGAACATACAAATTTGTCCAAGTATGTCTTATTTTTTCACTTAAACTAATAATACATTCAAATGTATTATAACTATCTATTTAAAGTCTTGAGAATCGACATAGAGGTGATACCCTCGGAATTGAATTCAATTTTTATGCTCACCAATTACACTCGTTGAAATAGCTTACCCTTACACCAAATTTTGTAACTTCACGTCCCTTAAGGACATCTTCCTTTTCTCCTCCAAAGGCAAAATTCCAAAGTACTGTGTTTCTTCCTATGTTTTTTGAAATTCACTTTGGATAAAAAAAAGATCAGCTTTGGAATAATGTCAGATTATGTTTTCATAGATTAGTTCTTTGGTGATAAATAAAGAAACTTATTCCCAACAGTGATATGATGGCTGCAAGGAGATGTAAACCTGATAGTATGGCTGAATTTATGCCAAATTAATTTCTTGATTTGGACATTATCCCAAACATGATATTGTAGCCATGTCTGGTATGATAAATTAATTAAAACCGAGCCATATTAAATGAGATTGACCCGCATGGATAACACATAAATTAGTAGAGGTTTCACAATAGTATAATGTACCAAAGCCCCAGGTTGTTAGAGATAGTACGATGTTGTATTTCCGATATAGGATTTCATATTCAAATAAACTTCATAATCATCATAAAGTATTTCTAGTTTCAGGCCTAGCAAAAGGAGAAAAAAAAATGGGATGGATAGATCGTCGATGCTACCTCTATCGTTGCTGAATTATATGTCGATCACATCTTGATGCTACATCTATCGTTGCTGAATTATATGTCAGTCACATCTTGATTTCATCCATTCATTTACTGCGCTATCAATTGGTCTAAACTCTAATACTCAACAATATTAAATAAGACAAACATAAGATAGTTTCATAAATTATTGAGGACAATGCAAGTAGCACCCCAAGATCCCGTGTCCTAAAATACTTCTGAAACATGTTAAACTTTAGTTAAGCGGGAAAGAGACAACATTGCACAAAAGACAGAAGTCGAAATTTGACTTTAAGAAAGAAACTTTTAACTCAAAACTTCGAATATTACTTCTCCTAAAATTTTGGGGTGTTATTTGTTTAAAAATATCATTTTATTAAGGGAAAATTGCAGAAGCGGTCCCCAACATTTTCATTTTTTACAAACTTTACTTTAACCTTTATTTTGTGCCAGTAAAGATCTCTAACCTTTCATAAATATGCACTCGAGATACATCTCGACGGAAACCATCCAAAATATCATCGGTTGACTAGAAAAATTCCTTGAACTATATGCTACCACGAGGATTTTATTGGATGTTGATTTCTTAATTTTCCCGTTCAACTGACAGTATTTTGGACAGTTTCTGTTCAAATATACCTTGGGTGCATATTTATGAAAGGCTGGAAACCTCCATTGACACAAAATGAAAATTAGAGTAAAGTTTGTAAAAAAAAATGAAGATGTTAGAGTATTAGAAATGAAACAAATTATTGGGCCAAAAATTTGGATTTAGAAATCATTAATTTGTTAATTTGTTTAGAAAAAATTAAAATTAAAATAATTTGATTTACTCAATATAAAAAAAATTAGAAAGATTCGGTTCTTCGGTTCTTGGTCTAGAACCGAGAACCGAACCGTACCCGTCGGTTCTCAATTCAGATACCCGTTCGGGTATTTAATTTGACAAGAACCGTCGGGTTCGGATCGGTTCGGTTCGGGTTCGGGTTCGGTTCGGTCGGTTCGGTTCGGGAGATTTGCCCAGCCCTATTAGAGTCCGCTGTTACAATTTTCCCTTTTATAAAATAGAGAAGTATCTAAATAAACATAAAATTCCATTTTAATCCACTCGTGAGATTCAAATATCATTTTATGACATCTCCAATCCTCGTCTCATGTTTCGAAACCTCTATTCAACTCGGAGAATAATTTACCCAAATGTTGTCCCCTGCAACAGTAACACATTTTGAAGAAAATTCATATCTCGGATTATGAAACTTGAAATTGAACGAAATAACAAACGTCGTTTAGCTAAAGTCATATAGGTAACCAAAATTTAAACCATTTCCCAAAATTCTCGACACGTAAAATCCCAGAAATTCTCAGAAGTCTCTGTTGATATCTGAAAACAAACTTGTCCCAACTTCGAAAAGTCACATCTCATTACTCACGCATCATTAGGAGATCTATTTTATATGGAACTGACGCTAAAGAAAGTACAACATGTCTAGAAAAATTAATCAGATTTGCCCTAAACCCACTATCCTACTGGGAAATACCAATTTTAAGTTGTACCTTTATTGATTCAAAAAATGCATAATTATCAAATTCATATCGCTCTAGCTCTAATTCTAATCCAATCAGTACAGGTAATTCCCAAAGACTTACCTATGTTGGATTTGCACACTGCAAAATTGCTCATATCTTCCCAACCGGAGCTTCAAATCCATAAATTCATGTGCACCCGAGCAGAAAATTTGACTATGTATAGCACAGTCGAAGTGAATCCAAATTCCGAAAATCATATTGATCGTGACACCCTTGCAAAGTCTCCCGGTAGAACTTCCACCATGACAAATTCTTCCGTCCAAAACATACGACGCATCAAGAACCATATATCAAAACTCAATAGCCATATATAAACTATATATTGAACATAAATGACAATTAAACCATGTACATTGCTTGCAAGAAACAATTCAAAACAAAGAGAGAACATCTCTCCTCAGTGGCCGATCCAAGAATTGCCATGAGTTAGGATGGTCGTTGATCGTTGACATCTGGATGCACTGCTCTCTAGAGATCTTAAGCATATACTTCGTACTACTAAGTTGTCCTGCCAAATTTACTATTAAATCAAGGAACAATGCCCTACATACAAGGCACTGTTCTACAGAGGGCTTATAGGCCCCCTCACTGTAGCTGCAGATCAGTGGGCCGAGTTGCATTTAAAAAAAAAAATTGTGCAAGCCCTGACCTTGTGTCTGCCCCGGCCAACCTCTGTAAATGCCCCCTGTACATGAAGCATCTCCCTAAATCAAGATGGTTCCACAAAAACTTAAGCAATTCATAAATTGCCTTTTTAAACTGGCCAATTATCTTTCTATCTGTGGGCACAAGAAGAGGAAATCCCATTAACAATCGAATAAGAAAAGCCGATGACATCGCTAATTAGGGCATTCGTTTTCTCACATAAACTAAGGGGTTGTTTAAAGAGCGGAAACCAGTATTTTCTACGAGAGTTTTGCTTATTCCAACACAGGCGTGACGGCACCTTTCAATAGCAGTTGCTTGCCTTCACCATTTATGTTCCTCGGTTTAAGAACTAGGTTGGATGAAGAATTCATACAGACCTCAACAGCTTACCTTTGGGCCTAATGTTTAATAATTGAAAAAAACCACTATTTAAAAATAAAAAAATCTAGCCCAAAAAATTCATATTCCCTGTCTTTCTTCTTTAGGATGACAGGCAACGAGTGGTGATGCATCCATTCCAACCTATAAATTCCGATGTAGCCAGCGTGGCAGCCACGTTGACTCGTCGAGTACTGGCTCCGCCGCTACCTCATATCCAAAACCGAAACATAACATAATATTACTTAAAACTCAATAGAAGTCATGTAAAAAACTCAATAGAAGTCATGTATTATTCTATAACCAATAAATACTTGAATTAAAAGTTTTGTTTACCAAGAACTTATTATTTCAAATTGTTGGAAACTGTCTTTTTGTATAGAGATTTAGAGAAAAATCTATATGGAATAATTTGAGGGTTTTTCATTGCTAGGACATGTAACGGAAGTCTATAAATTGGTGAAGTTACTATATCACTTAAAACAAGCACCAAATGAGGAGTTGTCTTCTTTAATCTTATACAACCATTTACAATCTACAACATATTGCTTATTACTAACACCAAGTCTTATTTTTATGTAAAACGAACCGTTTTCTCTTGCATTTTACTTAGCAAATGTTACTATCGTTTACTTTTTGCAGTCATTGAAAATGAAACCAAATCTAACTATCCTAATCTAAATGGAGGTCTAAATGGCCTTCTTCCTTCTCTAACTTACCGGTAAGTTTCTGAAGATGTATTCTCATTATTTCGATCATCTTCTAGTGTTATTATTTCTTTATGTATTTCTTCATTTTCAATTTTGAGTATTCCAAATATGGCTACAAATGAATTTCAGTATTTTCTTCTTTAAGTTTTGGGATTGTATTTTCAGCCTCCACCTACAGCTGAATATCTTGATCTTTAGCAAATTCAATTGACTCATTAGATGCTTCTTTTAAGTCGGGCATGTCATTCTCATTGAAAAAGAGATCCCTACTAATACAGATCTCATAACTTTTAGCTCCCATAGCCCATAATTTATACTTCTTCGTTTCTTGTGGATATATAAGAAAATACATACTTTTGTGATCTTGGCTCTAGTTTCCATTCATTTTGATGTGCAGCACATTCAAATACCCTAAGGTTGTATTATTTTTCTAGCATTTATCTAGCCCAAGTTTCTTGAGGGGTCTTTCCATTTAGAGCGCTAGAAGGAGACATTCATCAAATAATATGGAGTAACTACAGCTTTCCCAAAATTGCTTTGATAAGCCTGAACTAACTAGTATACTTCTAGCTCTTTCTGAAGAGTCCTATTCATTTCTTCCACTGCCACATTTCTCTTATGGGATACACTTAAATATTTTATATCTAATTATGTCATTTGTTTTGCAAAAATTATCAAACTCTAGATTACAAAACTCTAAATCATTGTATGATCTTAAGGCTATCATTATTGTTATTATTTGGGCTGCCTCGCTATTTCTAAAGAATTGGGCCTATCTAATTGGTTTAGTACCCGGCCCATTACCAAAAACGTGTCCTTTGCAAATAACGTTTTTGGCCTCCCTCAAGTGAAGCCATCTGCCGTACACGTGGCTTCTTGGCTGTCCTTGATCTGTGACGATTGGTTTTGAGTATTTAACTCTGGGCTCTTCATTTTTTCGGCTGTGCAGTTCTTTCTTTCTCTCTCGAATGTTCTATCTGTGTGTATGAACTAGGGTTCTTTCAAATTGGTAACCATTCATCTTCGTGATGATTTCTCTGCAATTTAGTGTTTAGAGTTGTATACAAAATCTTTGTGTAAGGTTTAGTGTTACCATATTTCAAATAGAGAGGCTAGAGGGAAATTGAAGAAATCTGTAATTTCTTCGTACATTTGTACGTTTCTTGGTGATTTAGTGGATCTAAAGTTTAATCGCGCAGTCGATGCTCAACGGGTGAGTAGGTTTTGTGACCGAACATCCGGACCCTTTATGGGTGAAAAATTATCTGTGTTCTTGTTTCGATTTTCTGAAATCCGTTTTTAAATTTCTCAAAATCGAACAAACACATTGTTGAAATACCAACAAGTGGTATCAGAGCGAGTTTCGAAAAATCTTTCTTCTAAATTTGTTGAAATCTCATTTTCTGATAACCCTAGTTCTTCGATCTTTTAAGAACCAACTGCTGGTTGGATTATCCTTTTAAAGGAAGGGTTATTTTTGTGGGAAACTGTTTCTCCCTTACTCGGTACTCTAGGGTTTGTACAAATTTTTTTAACAAGGGGAATAACTGTTAAATTTTTTAAAAACCCATACTTGACTCGGTCAGATCTACTATCCCTGATAAGTTTTTTGGTTAACTCTGTTTTGAACTTATACTGAGTCTTGTCAAGCTGAGTCAACTCGTTCCGATTCTTTACTGAGTTTTCTAACTCACTGCTGAGTGCTACTGAGTCTCTGTGACTCGTTGATTGGCTGACCTGAGCTAACGTTCTTGGATCATTTCTGAAATCTGTTTTTCGGTTAACTTTGAACAAGGTCATTAAGGTCAGTAACCTGCCATTCCAAGAACCCTTGAGGATCTGGGAATCTGAGGAAGCAGTGGACTCCAGGGTTATAACTCCTTAGACCAAAGTTCCAACTAACTCCTGTATAAAGAAGATTTGATTCTTTGTAATCTTTAATAAATGCATGATAAGTAGAAAAATTAAATATCTAATTTGTACTATTTTTTCATGCACTGCAATTGTATTATATAACTGTCTGCATTCATCTTGTGTATTGTACAACTGTTATTTTGTGAGTCTATTTGTCAATATATCTACTGTACAAAAATTTGAAGTGCAAACTTGGAATGGTACTGGGGATTTTAGCCTTTGGCGTCAAAAAATGAGAGCATTATTATTGCAACATAGGTGTGCTGGGGCTTTAGATGGCACCTGGGCTGCTGAAATCAGTGCTTATAGAAGGCAAGAACTTGATGAAATAGCCTGGAGTACTATTTTTCTACATCTCTCTGATAGTGTAATCAAAAAGGTTGGGGAAACCACTGACACTCAGGCTCTATGGACTAAATTGGAAACCTTGTACTTAACTAGGACTATGCCTAATAAATGCTATCTACTTAGGCACTTTTATAACTTCAGATTTGATAATACATTGAATCTAGAAGAAAATATTGACAGATATACAAAACTAATCCAAGATTTAGATAATTGTTATGAGAAAATCTCAGATGATCAACAGGCTGTTGGTCTATTAAATTCACTTTGTGAAAGATACAGAGATATCAGAAATGCTTTAGAATATGGGAGGGAAAGCTTTACTGTTGATATTATCACAACTGCCCTAAGAAATAAGGAACTTGAACTAAAGTCAGAGTTCAAAGATACAAAAATTGGTGAGGGACTCTATATAGAAGAGAAACAAATCCAAAATAAAAAGAAGAATGTATGTAATTACACTTCCTCTAATAAGTGCAGATTTCAAAAACCAAGATATAAGGATAAAAATAAAGGTCAGAATAAAATCAAAAACCAAGTCAGGAAATGTTACTATTGTGGAAAGACAGAACATCTAATCAAAGACTGTTTTAAGAAAATCTCTGACTCAAAAGGAAGAAACAGTCCTGATGATACTGCAGCTCTAGCCTGCAATAATGAATTTGATATTCAGGGTGTTGTTCTTGCCAACACACCTAAGAGAGACCCAAATGAATGGGTTCTTGATTCTGGATGCACTTTCCACATGTGTCCTGTTAAAAAATGGTTTGCTGAATTTGTTGAACTCAATGGAGGTCAAATTCAAATGGGTAATGACATGAGCTATCAAATTAAAAGTATTGGAAAGTTGAAACTCAAGTTAACTTAGAACTATTTACTTGAGTTAAATAACATCAGATATGTACCTGATTTGAAAAGAAATCTAATATCCCTAGGGGAATTAGATGACAAATATCATATTATGATTCATAAAGGGCTTATAAGTATAAATGATGACCATGAGAAAGTCATCACCTCTCATAAGACACATGGGATTTACACTATTATTGGTGAACCTATTGTAGGTTCTACCTCCACAGCTGTAAATCCTAAAACAAATCAATCTCTAATTTGGCATAAAAGACTTGGTCACATTTCAGAAAAAGGTCTTCTTCTCTTAAATAAACTTGGCTGTTTTGGAAAAGATAACATTGAAATGTTAGATTTTTGTAAAGACTGTATTTTTGGAAAACACCAAAAACAATCTTTCAAACCTGGAATTCATAAAACATCGTCCATTCTAGAATAATTACATGCTGATCTCTGGGGACCAGCCTCTGTAAATACACTGAGTGGTTTTAGATTTTATCGACTAATTGTAGATGATTTTTCAAGAAAAACATGGACCTTTCTGTTGAAACAAAAATCTGATACCTTTCAAATCTTTAAACAATGAAAGCTGATTATTGAAAATCAAACCAACAGGAAAATTAAAGCACTTAGAACTGACAATGGACTCGAATTTTGTAATACTGAATTTGATTTCTTTTGTAAAGAAAATGGTATATTAAGGCACAGAACTGTGACATACACTCCGCAATAGAATGGTGTTGCTGAAAGAATAAATAGGACCTTATTAGAAAATGTCAGGTGTATGTTACACAGTTCTGGCTTACCAAAATTTTTTTGGGGAGAAGCCCTCAAAACTGCAACCTATCTTATAAATAAAAGTCCATCAAGTGCTATTAACTTTCAAATACCTAAAAAATTGTGGTAAGGAACTATACCAGATTACAGAAAATTAAGAGTATTTGGCTGTGCTGCCTATGCTCATCAAAATGAAGGGAAATTGGAACCTAGATCGCAAAAATGTGTCTTTCTTGGTTATGGAGAGGAAACCAAAGGATATAGACTTTGGGTGAAGGAACAGAATGGTTTCAAAGTTATTATAAGTAGAAATGTCATATTCAATGAAAAGGATATGCCATGCTTAAATTCATCTGGACCAAAATCAAATGAATCTACAATCATAAAAGAAACTGTTCTGAAAAATCAAATTGATAGCCCCAGTGATCATAATGATCAGATTGAGGGGGAGACCACTCAATCTGAAGCTAAAAGTGATCTACCTGAACCTGTATTTGAATCTGAAAATATATCTCTTACTGATTATCAACTAACAAGAGATAGGGAGAGGAGAAATAGAATACCCTCTACCAGATTTAATACTGATGAATTTGTCACCTTATTTTCTGGTCTAGATACTTTGAATTCAGAACCAAACACCTATGAAGAAGCTGTTAGTTGTCCTGATTCAAATTTCTGGAAGGAAGCTATGGATGATGAAATGAATTCTCTGATAAAAAATGAAACTTAGGTCTTGGTAAATAAACCAAAAGACAAAAGGATAATTGATTGTAAGTGGATCTTCAAAATAAAATAAGATGACTCTAACTCAGAAAATAAGAGGTATAAAGCTAGATTAGTAGCAAAATGCTTCACCCAAAAAGAAGTTGTAGATTACAATGAAATTTTCTCTCCAGTTGCTAAATACACCTCAATCAGAATCCTTCTTGCATTAACTGCACATTTTAACTGAGAATTAGAACAATTGGATGTCAAGACAACTTTTCTTAATGGAGAACTTGATGAAGAAATATACATGAACCAACCAAAGGGGTATCAAATAAAATCAAAAACTCAACAGGTTTGTTTATTGAGAAAATCACTTTATGGGCTTAAGCAAGCTCCTAGGCAGTGGTATATTAAATTTTACTCTTATGTGAAAACCTTGGAGTTTATGAAAAGTAATTATGATTCCTGTTTCTTCTTCAAGGGATCTGGTGGTCTTGAATCCATTTATTTGCTATTGTATGCTGATGATATGTTACTTGCATGCCATGATAAATCTGAAATAGAATCTGTCAAGTTTAAACTGAAATTAGAATTTGAAATGAAAGATCTAGGTAAAGCTAAAAGAATTCTAGGAATGGATATAGAAAGGGACATAAATAATTACATGATATGTCTAAAACAAGAAAACTGTGTAAAGAAAATTCTAGATAAGTTTTCTATGATTGAATGTAAATCTGTATCCCTGCCCATTGCAAATCATTTTAAATTATCATGTGATCAATCACTAAAAACTGAAGAAGAAATTGATAGAATGAAAAATGTCCCATATGCTAATGCAATAGGATCTATAATGTATCTTATGGTATGCACTAGACCAAATCCAACTCATGGAATAAGTATTTTGAGTAGATTCATGGCAAACCCAGGTGAAACTCATTGGCTAGCAGTTAAATGGATGCTTAGATATCTAAAAGGATCATGTCAACTAGGAATAAATTTTAAAAGATGTAATGAAGGTATAATTCTGAAGGGTTACTGTGATTCAGACTTTGTTGGAGATTTAGAGAAAAGAAGATCTACTTCATCTTATATTTTTACTCTGTGTGATAGTTGTATCAGTTGGAAATCACAACTGCAAAAATTAATTGCATTATCCTCAACGGAGGCAGAATATATTGCTGCATGTGATGCTGTTAAAGAATGTATTTGGCTAAGAGGGTTATTAAATGAAATTGGTTATCAAAATGATTCTGTAAAAATATTTACTGATAACCAAAGTGCTATAGATTTGAGTAGAAATCCAGTATATCATGATAGAACAAAGCATATTGACATAAAATTCCACTTCGTGAGGAACATGGTTGAAAAAGGTATGATTTCTTTAGTTAAAATCCCTACTGAATATAATCCCTCTGATGTAGGTACTAAGATACTTCCTTTAAACAAGTTCAAAAATTGTTTAATGATTCTGAATATTTCATAAAATTGACAGTTAGTGATAAACTAGAATCTTAAATCATGTATAGAATTCAAACTAATTTCAATTTTTGTTTTTTACAGGTTATGAGATCAAATGAAGCTAGTGCGATCTCTAGATCCATTAATTAAACAAGAAATAGCTCATCAAGGTGGAGTTTGTTATTATTTGGGTTGCCTCGCTATTTCTAAAGAATTGGGCCTATCTAATTGGTTTAGTACCCAGCCCATTACCAAAAACGTGTCCTTTGCAAATAAACTTTTTGGCCTCCCTCAAGTGAAGCCATCTGCCGTACACGTGGCTTTTTGGCTGCCCTTGATCTGTGACGATTGGTTTTGAGTATTTAACTCTGGGCTCTTCATTTTTTCGGCTGTGCAGTTCTTTCTTTCTCTCTCGAATGTTCTATCTGTGTGTATGAACTAGGGTTCTTTCAAATTCGTAATCATTCATCTTCGTGATGATTTTTCTGCAATTTAGTGTTTAGAGTTGTATACAAAATCTTTGTGTAAGGTTTAGTGTTACCATATTTCAAATAGAGAGGCTAGAGGGAAATTGAAGAAATCTGTAATTTTTTAATAAATTTGTACGTTTCTTGGTGATTTAGTGGATCTAAAGCTTAATCGCGCAGTCGATGCTCAACGGGTGAGTAGGTTTTGTGATCGAACATCCAGACCCTTTATGGGTGAAAAATTCTCTGTGTTCTTATTTCTATTTTCTGAAATCCGTTTTTAAATTTCTCAAAATCGAACAAACACGTTGTTGAAATACCAACAATTATCTTTCCTATTGGTTCTCTAGAAGCATTTTCCCATCTTTAAACTTTATATAAAAGCATAAGTTTTTTTTTCCCCAACCTTTCTTAGAAAAATCGTCTATAATAGATAACGAAATACTCCATCAGTCCCATAAAAATGACTTGCTTTCATTTTTTATTTGTTTCAAATTATAAGCTACTTTATTTGTTAGGAGTACGGTTGATTTATCAATTTTTTAATGTCGCACTATATATTGTGCAACGTTATCAATAAATATGAACTACTCATATCTGAACAATTATTCAATGTAGGGTATGTTAGAAAAAATATAAGTAAAGTTCCCAATGTCTTGTAGTACTAGAAGGGCAATCTGCTAACATGTAGATAGCCTAGAACAAGTTTAGAATTGTATATACCCAACAATAAAATGCAGCCTAAGCTGTTGACATCACACAGTGTTCACAAAAGAAAATATTGCTTATTACATCATTACTAACACACCCTTGAGCCTTGAAGTATCCTCTTAATATGCCATGTTTTTTGTGCCAAAATTGTCTTTGATCTATTGAAGCAATGGAGGCTGCAGCTTCTGTACTAAGTACTGATTTTGCCCTAACTGACATATAAGCCATTTCCTTTGTCCCCTCGTTGCAAAATAAGTAAACTAGATGCCACCGTCGAAACATTCTTAAATTTTTCATTATATAGTAAAATCATTCTAGATACGTTATAAATATTAAGTTTCTAATAAGTTCTGATACATATCTTTCTCTAAATTATGGATTATTCCATTTACTATTCTAAAAGTAATCTGAATGATATATTATTGTCCATATCCACCTGCTCCAATTCCATTTCTTGAAGAGAAATAAACGAATACTTTTGGGTTTATTGTGGAAAAAGGACCCATAATCGAGGTTTCATTCTAGTGAAGAAATTGAGATCCAAAAATCTGCTTATGAAAATTGTTTAGCACTAAACCAGACATATAGCAAAACTGGGATGTGGGATTGGGAAGAAGATGAGCGTAGCGTGGGGATTTGAAAAAATGTAAATTTATCGTTTTACCCTTTTAAAGTCGGTAAAAAAATTTACCATTGTACCTTTAAGAAGTGGATAGGTGAGGGAAGACCGTATTGCCCTTTTAGAAATTATTCATTTTGACCCTCCTAAAGTGGAGTTAACAGCTGTATCGATGGATTTGGATGGGAGTTGGGTCTTTCACACAAAAATGTCATGTAGGATGGTATTTCGTCAAAATGAAAGAATATAATTGTAATCCGCAATAGGGGTAAAAGTTGGGTTTTGTGCCTTTCACCCTACTATGTATATAGTTTGTCTATATACTTAGCCCATGTTTGAGCCTTATTTTTATAAATTACAACTTATTTACTCATCACAAATTATCAAATTAATGGTCACACGTTATTTCTTTGTTACAATCACAATTTTTATAGGTCATAATTTATTTATCGATCACAATTTATCAAATTAATAGGTCCATATTATTTTTCGATTACAAATAACAAATTTTATAAGTCATAACTTATTTAATGATCACAAATTATCAAATTAATTGGTAACAACTTAATAAATTGTGAGTCACAATTATAAATTTTGTCGAATACATATTTTAGGTCATATATTATTTATCAATCACAAACAATTGGTCACAAGAACTCTTTATCTCATCCCTCATCACACCACCTTGCCCCATCCCTCATCACAACTTTTTTCGTAACAGACACTAACTGAACTTCGCGACACCTCACCACCTCCGCTTACACCACTACTTGTGTGATCACCACATCAAAACCATCATCACCATTTGCAAAATTCCAACCACCACCAACAAAAATCACAGTGTCTATGCAAAAACCTTGGATTAGATCACGGTGGCGTACACTACACGTAGTGGTGCTCCTTGTTGCGCATAGAGGTATTGTAACTTTGCGTGATGCTAATCATTGAGCGCTGCAATACACAGTGTTGAACATCGATGTGGCTTCCAATGGGTGGATGGGGGTGATGGAGAGGAGATATATAAGTGAGAAGAGAGAAGGAAGAGGATAGAGAGAAAGAAGCACTAAGAATGACTTAGGATTTGAAAGTGAAATCGGATGAGGTGGATGTGGAAGGTGACCGTGGGTATTTTGATAAATATAATTTTATAATATTATTATTAATATTAAAATGTTAAATTATCGCATGATTTTTGAATTGAAAAGTTAAAAATCATGCGTCGAGTCCAATTTCCACATTTAGAAATTTGGATCCAAATCAAATGTATCCCATGCGAGTTTTTTGGTTCGGGTTGTGTCAAGTGGAGTCGAGTCCTTGAACTTAGTATTTTATGATACTTTGGCCCCCTTCTCTCTCCTTCCTCCCTCTCAGTGTGATACTGAACAGAGCTTCTGCATAAACCCTAGCTCTCTCCCCCCTCTGGCGTACATACAGTCTAAGTGAGACGTGAACGATGAATTGTTCAAGTAAGTGTATCACTTTTTTTTCCTACGTCTTTCCATAAGGTGTTCATAATTCATTGATGTGTCTGATCTTCCGTTTTAATTGTGACTGTATAGTTTCCGGTGAGGTGCCGGAGGAACCTGTAGTCTCCAAGAAGTCTGGTCTCCTCTTTGAGAAGCGCTTGATTGAGCGACACATCTCGGTGCACTCTCCCTCTCTCTCTCTCTCTCTCTCTCTCTCTCGATATTTCTAGGTTTAGAAATTAGTTTTTTTTTTGGATCGTCTGAAGTGGGAATTATGACGTATACTTCTCACTTTGTAGCTTAATCTAAGTAAAAATATAAAATTTATGAAAAGATTTTTATGGTTACAGTTAATCAGAACGAAGAACACGAATTAGAATAAAATGGTCTGCTAAACACGAAAAGGGAAAACTTCTGAAAAGCTCTTACCTCGTCTAAAACTTGAGCAGTCGATGAGTTGACACATGTATTTATTTAAATTTAATCTTCAACTTGTCCCCTCATGTGCAAGCCAGAGTCATTTTCTACGAGGCGCCTGATTGCTGCACTTGAATCTAGGAGATGTTGAACCAATTTATTAAAAAGCTCAGTTGTTAGAGATGTGATATATTTCTTTATTAAATTAATTGTTCAGTATGTTAGAAACCATTAAACAAATTAACGAGATAAAAATGTAAATGACCAAGATATACAATTACATTGCAAATAAATTTAAATAGAAATGTTCTACATTATTACACAATTATGTATTTAGGAAAATTGATATAGAAAATTCGAAAACTATCAGGTAGAATAATATGGATTTATATCCATATTTTTAACATTTTCGTGTGGTTTCTCTTGCAGTAGAAAAGACAAAACAGGTTTCTGTTAGTTTTTAATTATAAACATCTTAATTGTTCTTATTTTTCTATTTATTGGCTATTACCATTTTTCTATTTGTTTAACAGGAGTGTATTTGTATGTTTTCCCTCTTTAAATTTCATTAGGATTATGGAAAATGTCCAATTACTGGGGAACCCCTAACCTTGGATGACATTGTCCCAATCCAAACTGGGAAGGTTAGCAAGCTTTATGTGTGTGTGTGTGTGTGTCCTTATTTTTTTGGTTTTCTGGATTTTTTATTATTTTATTGTGGGTTTTGACTGGCAAGCAGTTTAAAGCTTATTTTTATAGATATTTTTGTGCAGATAGTGAAGCCCCGACCAGTACAGGCTGCAAGTATTCCCGGGATGTTGGGAATGTTTCAAATTGTACGTGTATCTGTTCCTTGGAATCTTCTTGTTGGCTATTTTCTCTCCTTTGCTTTGAACATTGTTTGGCCCCTTCTGTATATATTGAAAGAGGATGTACTATCTTTAAACTATAATTAATCAGTATGGAACATTTTATTAAATTGAGCTATCCAAGATACTTAGATTGCTGGAACTCAGCTACTAAACTTATTTCCACTCACTCTTCAAGAAGTAGGTTTCATGTTTGTTTTCTCATGTCACTATCCTTGATTATTGTCTTCTGCTGAATTGGAGTTAACAGTCTCATTTTATTTTACTTTGTTATGGATCACTTGGGAGATTATGCCCCCGTTTGAGCTACGTTCTCTAGAAAATCATTTTCAACCACACATCGTGTCAATAAAATAATTTTGCACATAAACTCAAAATTTTTTCCTATTTTTGACCACACCTTTTCCCCAAAAATAAAAAATAAAAAATAAAAAATACTAAAGCTCTGACAAAGCCTGTATAGATGACAATTATATTTGAACACTTTAACTATACTGACTTATGACGGTTACGCCAATGACCAATCCTAGCAATCATAATATCTTGTGTTAAAGATGCTTAATATTCCACTTCAAAAGCATCAGTTTCAATGTTTTGAATACATGGATCTTTGAACTGTTAATCCGCCACTATAGCAACTTAGGCTAGTCCCACTTGTACTAATATATAACAGACACTCTTCAACTGTATCGCTCTTCTACATACTCCATATCATCTAGTTAGTTTCGAGAAGATTCTCATTTCTGTTTACTCTTGGATATAGTAGTAAATTGGAGGAATTTTTCTGCTTTATTCTTTGATTTGGTTTTTCTAAAGTTCATTCATCTGTATAAAGTTTCCTAAAACAGTTGTTTCAAATTTGAGTGGATATCTCACAAACAAAATATTTATGTATATAGTTTATTGGGTGATGCTTTTTGGTTTCTAACTCTTTTTCTTAAATTAGGAATGGGATGGTTTGATGCTATCCAATTTTGCATTAGAGCAACAATTACATACTGCTAGGCAAGAGCTCAGTCATGCCTTATATCAGGTACTACTGAGATGCTTAAATTCTAATTGAAATATGGATTCTCGTGATTTCTCTTTGTTCTGGGCAAAGTCTGTGTTCTTCTCCACCAATGGTATGTTATTATTTACTGTTTCCCCCTTTCAGTACAAAAAAATTCTTTAAAACCCAAAATGTATACACGACATGGATACGCATGCAATGTTCTTATATTAAATTTCTATTTCATTTGCCTTCATTTAATATCTGTTCCATATTTTGTTTCATTTTCCTTTTTCAAATTTACAGGTATGTATTTAGTTATTGGCTTGCTGCATTCTTTTGATGTGGTTTTTGGTTGCCACTAATGGCTGTTTCTGTCCTTGCAGCATGATGCTGCATGTCGTGTTATTGCAAGGCTAAAGAAGGAAAGGGACGAGGCGGTGGCATTACTAGCACAGGCAGAAAGACAGATACCCATTTCAGTAGCAGCTCCAAATGCAGTTATTACTGCTGCCTTAAGCAATGGGAAAAGAGGTTCTTGACTTCTTTGCGTGTGGAATAATTTTATTTAATATTTGTGTACAACTGCTGATTTCTGTAACTTTATTTCGTTTGCAGCTGCGGAGGAAGATGAGATTGGTCCTGATGGGAAAAGAATCCGTCCTGGAATATCAAGTAATATCATTTCTGAGCTTTCAGACTGTAATGCTGCTCTTTCACAGCTAAGGAAAAAGCGACAGGTCATGCTTTTAGTGATGTAGAGTTTTTGCTCGATGAAATGGGGTTTCTGTGTGTTATAGTTTAGATATTGAAAATTCTTTCCTGCAAATCTCACATGCTTCATGTATTTGCATAATTTCAGATACCCCCAACATTGGCATCAATTGATGCTGTGGAGAAATATACTCAGCTTAATAGTTATCCTCTGCATCGGACAAACAAACCTGGCATATTATCTTTGGACATCCAGTATTCCAAGGTATGGGATTGTAATGTTTCTTGCTTCTTAATCCATCTTTTTTCATTCAAAAAATAGATTGCCTTCCACCTGGAAGGACCCTCACATTACCTCTAAATTTTTTTCTCGATTCTCATTAGTTATGCGACTCCAGGTGTAGATCTGGGACTGTTTAATTTTCAAGTTCAGCTATAGGCTTTGGAGGCATTGAATTAGTGTGCAGCTGTAAAGCAGTGATATACTAGTGATAGTGCTCTGTTCCAATGGATTTTTAGATTGTGTTGGGGGTGGCCTTGGATTTGCATTATAATTCTTGTGCATCCAAAGCCTTCCAAACCCATATTATGCTCCAATCAATTCTGTGGTTTGTATAGTAGAATAATCATCATTGACTAGAATAACTGGTGATGGTAACTGAATGAAACAAAAGTTATTTGGTCAAATAAACAATTAAAACAATAAAGACCAACACGAACCCTATTGACTTGTCTCCTTTCTACCATTTCCATAGCAGATCCAACCTAGACATGAACCTGTCTAAAGCACTGGATCACAGAGTCAGCGGTTCAACCAGTGGGCCATTCTTTGGAAAATATATGAAAATATTGCTATTATATGTTATTTTTGAATACTATTAACTATAATAATTTTAAAGTCTTTGTTCTTGAATAAAATAAGAAGTGTTTTTAGATGGTTTATTATGAATTACTTTTTATCTTACCTAATGTTTTTTCTCTATATATCATAAATTATTAATTAATAAATAACGAGCAAAATATGTCTATTGTACTGGTCGGTCAACTATTAAATTTTCACGTATTACGCTTCAACAAAATAGCAATACTAAGTAATCATTTACTTATTTTTTTTTGGTCAATGTGATTCTTTACCCATTGAATTTCGGTTTCGTATCAACCTCGGATTAGTGTAATTTTTAATGAATCAACCAGGGTACTGTTCTACTAGTAATTCCAGCAGTGTTTTGCCCTTGTTTGGACTCCATTAAAGTGTATTTTGGAATGTGATTTTTATGGAGAATGTGTGGTTAAAAAATTAGGATTTTTTTATTTATTTACGTGTAATATTATTTTATGGGAGAATGTGTAGTCGAAAATTAGTTTTTTGAGAAAATGGGGGCCAACCATAGGCTTAATCAGTCTTTGAGTGGTTCTGGCGGTTGTTGACCAATTTAATTGCCAAACTGACCTGGACAGTCTGGGTGTAAGAACTATGTTTTCACCTCTCAACAGGAAATATCTTCAACTCCAGATATATATGGTCTCACTCACAGGCACCCACAGACGAACACGTGTTGATTTTATATGCAATTGATGATGTTTGTGTTTTGTGATTTCAATTTATAAGTTGAATTAGAGAATGTGTTGGACTAAAATAATCCTTGAGTTTGTGAATTGAATTTTTTTATTTATTTATTTTTCCTGTGTAAGACAATTTAGCATGAAATTGGGATGACTTTCTGGGCAGGATAAAGGAACTTGATATGGGGAGAATTGGCATTGTGTAGATAATTGAGAAAGGGTAGTTACACTATTGCAAGACCTTATCTCAGATTCTTCACCAAGAAATCACACTGCTAAATCTCAAATGGGTTGAAATTCTTGAAGTTTTGCTGTCCAATTCACAGTTTTATGGAATCATTTCCTCTATCTTAATATAGAAAAACTTACCAAACACTAGAATAGATTTCCAGTTATCTGATTCCCACCATGAATGGTAAATTAATGGGCTAAAAAAGCCTAAAGTATCTGTTTGTCCTCCTTTTTTTCTTTGAAACAAAGTGAGCATGGTGACTACATGTTGCATTAGATTGGAAGAATGTTAGATTTCGTAGATCAATTTCTCGTTTGCCTAATCTGGGATCGGTGTATCTTTGTGCCTTTTACAGGTTAAATTAGTTAATTCTTTCAAGATTAGTTTTTTATATGAGCGTTTTTGTGCTCGTATGTGGTGACTGATGCTCAACATATTGTCAAGTGTCATGTTCCAGTAAAGGCTTCTGAATAATTTGCTGTTAACTTGTGAATATTTTAAGGAGAAAAGAGCACTTGTTATGGATTGTACCCATTCAAAATCATTCCCTTTGCTTCTGTGGTTGCAGGGTTGGTGGGCTAGTGGGAATTTTTGACCTTTCTAGCTGGAATATGTTAATTCGGTCTATTGATCCAGATTATCTGTTGCCTGGAATTTTTTCTTTTAGAACTCTAAATGCATATTAGATTTATCATAATCAGAAGCGTGCTTTATCTTCATGTTTCTTTAGGACATTATTGCGACTGCTGGAGTTGACACGAATGCTGTAGTCTTTGATCGCACTTCAGGGCAGATAGTATCTACGCTTAATGGTCATTCAAAGAAGGTCTGCTGAACTCTCTTTGTTTTTTCCCTTATGCATGTTGTTGTATATGTTATTTTCTGTCCTCGAATTAGTTTATTTATGCTTCGTCAATGAAAGTCGTTTTATTTATTTATTTTATTTTTGTGTGTGTGTCATTTGTAGGTAACAAGTGTGAAATTTGTGGCTGAAGGTGAATTAGTAGTTACTGGATCTGCTGACAAGGTAAATTGTTACACATGGAAGAATTTCTTGTTCTGTTTTGTCACTTATTTCCTGTCAAAGTTGATTGCTCCATTATATTTTGTTACCTGTAATTGTATTTATAATATGACCAGCAAAATGTTTTCCGACTCTTGAAACTGGAATTAATGGCTTTGCTTGGATATTTGGATTGCACTTGATCAGACCCTCTCTACATTTTCTTTACATGGGTACCTACTAATCTTTCTATGGGAGCACAAAATGCCTATCTAGACATCAAATTAAGTAATAATCTTTCTATGGGAGCACAAAATGCCTATCTAGACATCAAGTTAAGTAATTAAACTACAAAATTGGAAATTAGTGATTTGGTCAAGACTTGGGATGCACTTGTAAACTAGAAAACCTTCATGTAGAGGATTTCATTTTTTACAGTTTGACAAATAATTTCTAAAATCTAGAATTTCATAACTAAAGCGTGTAATTTCATCCTATTTGCGGTTTCTCTTGTTAAATCAGTAATAATTGGCTTGAGCTAAAAATGGAGCATATTATTCTATTCACTTCTGTTTACTTGCTGGAATATCTGCCAGCATTCTTGTCAATCTATCCCGTGTTAATCCTTTGTTTGAAGAATTTTTCTGAGATGGAGCCATTCTCCCGGCTCAGCCACATTTATAGGACACTTAGCATGTTTGTTTATAAATTTGTTGCTGAACTCTATATATGTTATTGCAAAAGGTTTCCAATTTTCCAAGGGTCTTATACTCTGATCCGTAAAGGATGTCTGGTTTCTAAATATATTTGTCCATTTAGACTTTTCCAATGGAATTAAATCAAAGCATCAGTTTATTTATTTACCTGTTAAGCCCCTTACGTTATAATCAGATTAAATTAGTTAAATCATGGTACCATTATATTTAATTACCTCAGACTGGAAAAAGGTTAGTGAAAGGAGAGAGACACACCAATTGTTTCTCTAACTACATTGAATAGAAGCTTGTATTGTTCTACTTCCCAATCTGTATATAATAATCAAAAGTTGGTCCACTAGGATAGGAGGACGGAGGAGGAATGGATAAGAATATAAATGGGCATGATGACATAAAAGGACATTTATATGCTATACTGATTTGATTTGCACTTCATGATTATCATTATTCTCAATTTCAGTCCATAGTGGAACAGTATTACTTTCATTGTTAGTTACAGCACTGCCCATTATATCACAGCACTGCCCATTGATATAGTGTTTCATTAGTTGTTTGCTTCAAAACCATTATTATATTATGCTCTTTGCAGACAGTTCGTTTGTGGCAAGGAAGCGAAAATGGAAATTATGATTGTAGGCATATTTTGAAGGATCATACTGCAGAGGTATCCTACCTTCATTGGTCATTTATTCAAATCTTATTCATGTTGTATGGATTTTATTAACTACTTTTTTACTTTTGGTAAGGTAAATTTTGTGTCTATGTATCATTCATTGATATTCTGCATTAAACTTACTTTTTGGAAGCTAACACTTCACATTTTATTGAGTTATATTTTTAATTGAAATCGAGGTAGATTTGGATGATTTATTATGTTGAACCCGGTTTTCTTATTGTAATAACAAAAACATTTTTCACCAGTTTGAACCCTTTAATACGGCATTGTATTGTGAAATTTGGAGAATGGGTAATGGAGGCTTGGACGAGTATGCATGCTAGATTCTTTTAATGGATTTTATGCAACTTAGTAACCAGTAACCAGTAACCAGTAATTTAGGTAATTGGTGTATTGCTTCATCCCACAAGCATTCTAGATGCTTTAAGTGGAGTCCATGTACTGTATTTATTGATTTTAGTTGTATTTACTGGTGGTGTTGGTATATTTAGATGAACAGTCCTTGATTTCTGCCCTGTTAAGGCTGTTGTGAGGCCTATCTACATACTGTGTATATTGGCAAGTTGGCATTAATGCTTGCTCTCAGGTTGAGAATCACACATCACAGTTGTTAGGCTCCCTTTAATACGGCATTGTATTGTGAAATTTGGAGAATGGGTAATGGAGGCTTGGACGAGTATGCATGCTAGATTCTTTTAATGCATGCTAGATTCTTTTAATGGATTTTATGCAACTTAGTAACCAGTAACCAGTAACCAGTAATTTAGGTAATTGGTGTATTGCTTCATCCCACAAGCATTCTAGATGCTTTAAGTGGAGTCCATGTACTGTATTTATTGATTTTAGTTGTATTTACTGGTGGTGTTGGTATATTTAGATGAACAGTCCTTGATTTCTGCCCTGTTAAGGCTGTTGTGAGGCCTATCTACATACTGTGTATATTGGCAAGTTGGCATTAATGCTTGCTCTCAGGTTGAGAATCACACATCACAGTTGTTAGGCTTGGCAGATTACTTCTTCACTAGACAAAGACCTTTGATTCAGGGGTTGCTTGTTGGGTGAACATTATTGAAAATTCTCATCTGTTTTTACTGTTATATTCATGATTTTGACATATTCAATGACTTCAGATTGTGCTTGAAGCTTGAGTTACCTGTTGAGATGTGTTCATTTGTTACTATCTGCTCCTAAGTTAGCCCAAACGAAGTCAAGGTGTGCAGGTTGCTTGCACACGATTCTTGTTAATGAATTTTGTTTATTTTTTTCTCTTCAGTCAACCAGATATTTTGCTTTATCTGCTGAGAATGGGTAGGTGTATTGAAATATGGAATTCTGACAATCTGGCATATCAATATCTCTTTTCAATAAAAAGTGGCTTTATTTTGAAATCCTGTGACTAGTGCACTGCCCTCTGTTTTTACTGTTATATTCATGATTTTGACATATTCAATGACTTCAGATTGTGCTTGAAGCTTGAGTTACCTGTTGAGATGTGTTCATTTGTTACTATCTGCTCCTAAGTTAGCCCAAACGAAGTCAAGGTGTGCAGGTTGCTTGCACACGATTCTTGTTAATGAATTTTGTTTATTTTTTTCTCTTCAGTCAACCAGATATTTTGCTTTATCTGCTGAGAATGGGTAGGTGTATTGAAATATGGAATTCTGACAATCTGGCATATCAATCTCTTTTCAATAAAAAGTGGCTTTATTTTGAAATCCTGTGACTAGTGCACTGCCCTTCAATCAGACTTACACCGCTTAGAATATGTATATTTGTTACTTGGCCCCTGTTTGGTAGCAATTTTCACACCAAAAAATCAATTTTTTTATTGTTATTTCATTATTCCAACTGTCATTTTTTACTTATTTACTCATAGATGGGATCCACTTTTCTCTCTAGTAATCAAAATATCAATTCTCATAATCACTACCGAACAGACCCTTAATGTCCTTTTGGATGCTTGACATATTTTGTTGAAGGCCGTATTGTACGAGTGATCCTATGAATTTGTGGTATAGTGTGATTGAGGATAAATTAATCGTAATTTAAATATCTCCAATATCTGGTTAGGTTTTATGCCTGCGAGATCTAATATGGAAAACATAACCTCTTCCATGTTGATGATGAAGTATTGAAAAAAAAACAGGTTTTGTGTAAGGTGCTTATTTATTTAGAAAATAAACATACAATAGCATTTCTATGATAGTGCTATGGTGGTTATTTGGGGAAAAAAAGGAATTTCTTCTGGATATATCGATATTATTAGTAGTAGTGCATTTTCTTTTGTAATTGGTTTGCATCAAGGTTCCACTCCTAGTTCTGCTATTTCTCTTTGGTAATTGAGGAGCTTACGAGATGTATCCAGGATGAATTCCTTTGGTTCTTGTTATTTGTGGTAATTTAGTTTGAGATGATGACATCAGGAGGGAATAAAATCATAGTTTATGACTTGGAGGAGCACTTTGGAATCCGGAAGTGTAATTTAAATATTTCAAATATCTGGTTTGGTTTTATGCCAGGGAGATCTATTATGGTAATTATAATCTCTTCATATTGGTGGAAAGTATTAATAAGAAACAGTTTTTGCATACAGTTCTTATTTATATAGAATAGAAATACACAAAAGCATTTCTATGATAGTGCTATATTGAGTATTACCCCAAAATAGGAATTTCTACTAGGTATATCAATATTATCCGTATAATAGAATTTCCTTTTACAATAGGTTTGCATCAATGTTCTCCTCCAAGTTGTGCTCTCAATGAGCAGCTTACTAGATGTATCCAAGATTAGTTCATGTACTGCATGTTGTTCGCTAATGATTTAGTTTTAGTTGATGATATTAGGAGGGAACGAAATCATAATTTAGGACTTGAGACTTAAAGGAGCACTTTGGAATTCAAAGGTTTTAAATTATAATTAAGACGGAATACTTTATAGAAATTATTAACCTAGGTTGATTATTACTTATGATGAAAGATTTGAAGAAGATATTTTCTAGTGTCTTGTCTTGGTCTGTGTCACCTCCATCTGTTGATCCGTCTCCTATTTTACATTTTGAACTCAGTTCTCATTTAGGAGGAGGATGATTTAAGATCCACCTCCTGGCTTGTTCTCTTGCTAAAGTTGATCTAACTGATAAAAAAAAGAAAAAAAAAATTTATACTCTTAACCTAATCCACGTAATATGTGAAAATATGACAGGTGCAAGCAGTTACAGTCCATGCTACATCTAACTACTTCGTGACTGCATCTCTTGACAGCACATGGTGCTTCTACGAAATAGCTTCTGGTTTATGCCTCACTCAGGTCTCAATCCTATTGACAGAATATTTATCTCATTACATCTCTGTTACTTCTAGTTTAAATGTTCTTTAAGATTTTTGCAGGTTGAAGACACTTCCGGTTCTTCTGATGGTTACACAGCTGCAGCTTTTCATCCTGATGGTCTTATCCTTGGAACTGGCACCTCTGGGGCACTTGTTAAGATTTGGGACGTAAAAAGTCAGGTGTGTCTTCATCTTTTGATAGTCTCTGTTTTCATTCTATTCTTCTAGCAGTCTTAATATTTCTTTTGGCAGACGAATGTTGCAAGATTTGACGGGCATGTCGGGGCTGTAACTGCCATTTCATTTTCAGAGAACGGTTACTTCCTCGCTGTAGGTTTTCCTTCCAAGAAAAGACACTGTGTGACTGATAATGCTGCATTCAATGTTCTGACTATTTTGTTCTAATTTTCCAGACAGCGGCTCAAGATGGTGTCAAGCTTTGGGATCTACGCAAATTGAAAAACTTTAGGACTTTTACTCCATATGATGAAAATACACCTACACAATCAGGTGTTTACCAGTCTCATATATAGCATTTCTAATATTGGATGCTGTGTCTGAGAGCATGAGATCAAGATTTCAGAAAATTGTGATTTCTTACTCTTGATAGCAAGCAGTACTTAATAAGGCACTGAAAGGAACACGTCACAGTGATCTAACATAATATTGCAAGACAGGTCAAGACATTATGCCAGGTTTCAGAAAATAAAGAAATATAGAGAAGGCATTCATTACCTTTTGAGTGCTTTCCAAAAGATAAGAATTTGATTATGATATCCAGAGAACTTGGCAACTCTTATTGATGAAACAGAGAAAAAAGTACTACTGTTCACGGATTCGATCAGCTGTTTTACTTATACACACTTATGTTATCTTCTGATCTGATACTTCTCTCCTTTCTGAATTTGTAGTGGAGTTTGACCACAGCGGAAGTTACCTTGCATTGGGAGGCTCGGATATACGGTAATTATTCAAAAAAGACTGCCACTAGTTTGGCGTACAACCGCCGATTATGGCATTATCATTATTTCCGTTTCCCTTGTCTTGACTATTTTTCCTTAAAATGATAATTTTGATTATTACCCCCACCATCATTGACTGCTTTATCATTTTATTAACTAAAGAGATGTTTACGTTTTTGTTGCCAATTTATAAGCTAATTTTGTCGTGTGGTGGTACGTCAGTGTTTATCAAGTTGCCACTGTCAAAACCGAATGGAACTGCATCAAAACTTTTCCAGACTTGTCTGGCACAGGTAAGATCCCTCCACTTGCTCTTTCAACTGTTACATGTGGTCTGGTGTACTGTAGAGACTTTGCAATTTGCTCTAAGAATTTATGAAGTGAAATAGACACGATGTTTAGCATAAAATCATTTCCTTCTGATGCAGGTAAAGCGACGAGCGTAAAATTTGGCCCAGATGCAAAATACATAGCTGTAGGATCCATGGATAGAAATCTCAGAATATTTGGTCTGCCCGAGGAGGATGGTTCATTGGAGTCGTAAAAAAGCACCTTCAACTGCTAATTTTGCAGTCCCTGCAATTGCTTTTGGAGGGTCATTGGCTAAAAATATGGAAGCTGAAAGCAAGATGTTAGTGTGGGTGGGGAGAGGTTAATGCATCTGAAGTAGCTTTTAAGGTGAGATGAAAATACAGGTTCTTGTATCGTCGATTTCTATTATTTTAAAGTAGCTTTCATGCTTAGCTTTTAATGTCGTACATTCCCCCCGCCCCCGAAGATTTGTGATATGTTTTGCTTACAATTGATGATAGATTATACTTATATTGTAGTAACTACAGGATCAAATTGATCAAAGTTCAAATATTTAAACTAATCTTTAAGAATAACGTTATTCATATTGAGTAACTATAATAGTTGTAATACGTGGTATTTTAGGTGTCATGATTTTAATAATATATATATATATATATATATATATATATATAAAAGAAATAATCAAATGAATTTTCATGTTGATAATAAAACAATCACTAGTATGTTACGTAGGGGGCTATTATGATTGTCGATTACATGTAGCATTACTCAATCTTTAAATATGTGTAGTCTATTGGGTTGAAAATTTTAGCACGTGCTTGTCTTGCGATTTTCAAGTTGTTTTCAAATTTTTTATTTTGCAAAACGTTGAAAACATGTTTGGTTTAGTATTTTTAAAAAATATATTTTTGAAAACAAGGATAAAATTATAAAGTAAAACTCAAAATACATTTTTTGACGTTTTGGGTATTTTCATTGAAAATTTTGAAAAACAAATAAATGTGCAAAACAAGCGTGTAAATAAAATTTTATTTAAACAAAATTTTTAATTGAAAATAAAAACATAAAATTATGAAAAATAAATTTTTTTTTGTGAGAAAAATAATTTTAAAAATAAAATTGATAAATTTCTAGAAGAAAAAAAAATTAAAAATGTTTTAAAATATAAAATTTTAAATTTTAAAAAATAATATTTAGAAAAATAAAAATTCTGAAGAAGAGAAATTATAAAAATTTCTAAAAGAAAATAAATTAAAGTAATTCATGTTCTTAAATAATTTTTACATAAAAATTTTAAAAATATATTTGAATGAACACAAATAAAAATATTTTGAGTCCAGGTCATTAATTCTTATTTTTATTTACAATATTTTGAAGTCAATTTGCTATTTATTTTTATTTTACCTTTTTAGCAAGAAAAAAATGCTATAAGATTCATAAATTCTAAAATTTATGTATTGCTTGATAATATATTAATACAAAATTGTTCTATTTTTATTGAATAATCAAATTTGATGGAACAAAACATCATAAAATTACTTTTCAAAATTTAAAATCAAAACTTGTTTTCTAATTTTCTATTTTGAAAAATAAATTTTCAAAATAACAAATCAAAGGTGTTTTTGACAAAATGGTCTATCAAAGTAGAAAATTAAAAATGAATGCAAAATTGAAAACTGAAAACTAAAGCATAAACCAAACCCCCCTTCAATTTCTTGTTGAATAATGTTGGCAAAAAAAAAAAAAAGGTCAATTGTCTAAATATTTTATCTTGTTGGAAAGTTTTTCATAATTAATATAAATTTACATAGTTATCAAATTATGTAATTTCTAGATAAAGGAGGCCACTCCCTCTTGTACCTCAAATTAGTGTTTTGCATCTTCATAAAACATTGAAATTACTTAAATCTAACCGTATATTTTAATATCTAGCTCTAAGTAGAAGATGATAATACATCTCGAGCGTAATAGAAGATATAAAATGAGAATGCAATATATCTACGGTACATTTCATGCAATTCAAAATGTACAAAGAATGTATGGTGTTTAACCCCTCTTTGATAATCATTAAAACAAAATTATTTTTTCTCAAACTCATTTTTAACTACATGTTCTAATAATAAAATATTTTGTACGTAATTTCAATTTTTTTTAGCTACTTATTTTTCAAAAAAAAAAAATAATAATAATAATAGCTATTTCAAAAATCTTTTTTATTTTCAAACACAGAGAAAAAAAAAAACTCATTTTAGTGGTTTCAATTAATTATAAACCAACACGCGAGTTAACAAGTTCCCACGAGGATCCATTACTATAGCTATTGAAAATATTATTTGTACTCTTTAAAAAATTGTTTTTCATTTTCATAAAAACATGAATATAATTGCAAACTACATAACTTCCTGACGTTTCTGACAATTTTATAATCATCTCTTTTTAAAAAATATATATATATAAAATTACATAAACCTTCCTTATTTCTATTTTAAATAATGCGTACATCCCCTAAAGTTTAGGAAAATCTTGAACACACTCTCCTCACTTTTAAAAAATTATCGTAACCTTACTTATTAAAGTTTTGAATAATGCATACATCTCCGGACCACTTTTCTTTCACTTGTTAGCATAAATTGTTAGCAAACTTTCTTTCATCTCGCGGCCATTTTAACAATAACGTTATACCTAAAAGATCTTTTCAATATTTCTAACTAAATCAACACACAAACTATTGTTTAAACGGCTAATTCTTCAAAAATATTTCAACATATAATTGTTTAGGATTGTCATTATGTTGAAGACTTAATGTAAATAAGTAAATTCATTGTCCCTTTAGCATCATAAATTTTCGGATATAATGGTTTAAAAGGATATCGGCGTAGACATTGGTTTAAAATTCAAGTCTAATTGTCGCCCAAATATAAAAATCATGCATGGGCTTCTTGAAGATTTGGCGCATGATAGAAATGTAAATAATAATACAATGATCTTGTTCGTAATACACGAATGGATGTTGCTTAAATTTCATTTGACTATACGTGAAAAATATTGAAATCCATTGATGAACGAAAAATTTATATTATTATTAATTAAAAAAATAGGGGTTTCAAACCCTTAAAATAATTTTAGTCAAAATGAGAGCCTAATTTTGTAAATAAATTTGAATAAAACTGAAAAAAATGGTAAAATGACAACGTTACTTTTAAATTGACTCTAAATAGAAAATTGCTAAAACGAACCCCTAAACGACAGAATTTGACCCTGAAAGTCACCCAGCAAAAAAGTGTAGAATCAAAAAACGATTTTGGATTTTACTCACTCGCGTAAATTTATCACCCGAATTGAAAGTCGTGCACTTTCGTAGATCCTTATTATTACTTCTCTTTTTCAATTGGTTTATAATTTTCTTCCCCTTCTAATTGATCCGCATCAAGATTTAATTTGAATATATAAGTTTGTTTCTCCACTTTAAGAGCAAAGTCCACTGGTTCAAGATATCTTTCCATAAAGTATGAACAGAGATCGAATTATGTCCTGACCGGGCTTGACACTGTATGTGTCGTGGGCCAGGCGTCCTGGGTCTGACTCGAATTTATGTATCAAAAACAATTTCAAAGAAATGTCTAAAAGGAAAATTCCTTTGGTGGGCTAGTTTATGCCAAAATTGGATTCACTACCAACCTTGCACGGCCCAGTTGACACCTCTAAGCAAGGGTTAGTCAGTTAGATTAATTGGCATCCTCATTTAAGAATATTGTTCAAACAAGTCATTGAGAACATGTAGAAGCTGTTGGCACCTATTCAAGTAAAGAAACATAAATTATTAGCTTACTTCTCGATTGACCTCAACAAATTTAGTAGGGACATAAATACATGCAAACACATCGAAAGCGCATGGTCACATGTACACCCTTGTTTGGTTCGAATTAAAATCTCAATTCAATGTCAACAATTCATTTTAACGACACATCTTATGAGATTCACACTTTTCAATCATACATTTCGTCAACTTTTATCAAAAGTTACAACAAATCTGATTTTAATTTACACCAAACAATGGCTTATCAACATGAGACAAGGTTAGTAAAATTGAAGTTTAGTAAACTAATTATCTTCGGTGAAATTTGGCCTATTAAAAATCATTTTGTGAATTCTTGCAATGGTTTATTATACAAATAAATTTTTTATGAAGCATATAGTCAAGATTTTAATACAAAAATGACATTTTTTGTGTTGCAAATTGACAATTGACATCAATAATCTGAATAAGCTTTGGAGTCGCTTTTTGTATCCCCACTAGTCACAGTTGTGCCAAAGTAATGCTCTTCCATGTATTCTCCACATTACAAGAATTTTAAAAAGCCACCAAACATGGTCTTAAGAAGGTAAATAGGAAAAGATAAGTGTGAAGCAATAAAATCCTTATTGTCGTGCAACACTACTATGTGTGATACAAACATCCAATACGTAATACCTTTTATAATTTTCTGCATGCATTTCTCCTCTTTATACATACGTATACAAGACACTCCCATCACCGTTCAATCACTAATTATAGACTTTCAATCAATGGCTCAAAATCAACATTACTACGGCCAGGAGAGCAACAACAACATCAGGTGGATAAGAGCCCCACCGCTGTATTGAAGAACAAGTTCAGCAAAATTCAAATCCTGGGGAAGTTTATGAAACGTAAGAGTATAGGATATGGAAGA